>NC_051310.1:93583042-93886073 GCF_015220235.1 Choloepus didactylus
CCTTTCTCTTAATCTGGCTTGAAGGGCCCCTGTCTGCTGCATTCACAGAATCGCTGGGTGACTCAGTCACCAGACAGTGCTTGGGGTTGAGGGGAGCTCAGGCTGCTGTTTTGTGTCTGTTCTGATAATTTATTTTTATCCTTTTTTTGGGGGGTGGGAGGGTGGGGCGTGGGGAGGACGTTCAGTGCTTTTCGTACGTCAGTCAGCATAAAGAAGAACTTGCTAAGTCTGTCTCTTTGTTCAGACACTGGAATTTTTTTTTCCTACCTCCAGCCATTAAGTCGATGCTGCTTTGGGAGTGACAGTTAAGCAGTTGGGTTTTTATTTTTGTCCCCAAAGTAAAAAAAAGTACTGCCGACTTTTTTAACTTGCACAGGTGGGGATATGTGTCTAAGGCGATTGTTTTTGCACATTCAGAGAGCTCAAAATGGTCGATCCTGTGTAGACATCTGCCTTGGTGATCTCAGTAGAATAAAAACCCTGAAAGTGGGTCCTCAAAAAATTAAGCAGAGAATTACCATATGACCCTGCAATCCCTCTTGTAGGTATATCCCCAAAAGAACTGAAAACAGGGTCTTGGACAGGTACTCGTACACCGATGCTCAGAGTGGCATCGTTCACAGCAGCCAAAAGGTAGAAGCAACCCACATGTCCATCAACCGACAAATGGATAAACAAAATGGGGTGTCTACACACATGGAATATAATTCAGCCATAAAAAGGTATGAAGTTTGATATGTGACAACATGGATGAACCCTGAAAACAATATACTGAGTGAAACAAGCCAGACACTAAAGGACAAATACTATATGACTCCACTTATATGAAATAGCAAGAATAAGCAAATTCATAGAGACAGAAAGTAGATTACAGGTTATCAGGGTGCAAGGCAGGGGGAGAATGGGGAGTTACTGCCTCATGGGTACAGAGATCCTGTTTGGGGTGACGGAAAAGTTTTGTTAATAGATGGTGTTGATGGTAGCACAACACTGTAAATATAATTAATGCTGCTGAATTGTACATTTAAAAAAATGGTTAAAATGACACAATTTGTCATACATAGATATATGTGTGTGTTACCACAATTAAACACACACAAACACGAACAACCCCATAACAGCAGGTGAGTGTTTTGTCCACTAGGTTCTAGTCTATAATGGGTACAGGCTGAAAGCACCAACATGGGACTAACAGGGATACAGCCCACCCACCGCAGGGGCAGGAGTGGAGAGGGAGAGGCGCAGCAGCTGAGGGCCTGGCCTTCAGGGGCCTCTTGCACTTCCAGGTTGGTGTCTGACGGCCCCTCCCTTCCAAGTGGCTGATTGTGACCCACGCTTGGACGGAGGAGGGACAGGTCCTCAGCTGGGATGCTGAGGCTCTAGAAGCAGGGTAAGCAGGCTCCTGCTCAACTTCTGGACTGGTCTAAGTCAAAGGTCAAAAGGCTGTTCCAGGTTCAGAGGGGTCTAGTTCACTGGGTGGGAGCCAGAGGGGTGTCTGAGACAGCAACCCTGGCGCCGCTCTTCTCGTGGCAATGAACACGCTGCGCTGGTTCCTGCGCGCCCGAGTCTTCCTACTGCCCACCGCCGCCCTCTTCCCTGCAGCGGGCCGGCCCCGCTCCCGCGTGTTCCTGCCCAAATTCTGCAGGGAGAGGCGCCCGGCTGCCCCTTATTCTTTCCCAGCCTCCCGGCAGGGGCCATCAGAAGCCTCTTTCCCATCAGAAAACACTGGCGCTGGGGAGAACGCCCCGCGGGTCCACGCCCAGGGCCGCGTGGCCTGCGGAGTCGCAGAGCGGGGCTGCGGCGGAAAGCCAGGCTGCAAGCTGCAGCGTCCCCTCCCGGGCAGCAAGCCGGCGTTCCTGCAGGGATGCAGCTGCCTTCGCCTGTGCACTCGATGTTCGTTCGCTCGTTCATTGACTGATCTCCTACTCCAGGAGCCCAAGGGTGGGCCGCGCCCACAGAAGGTGCGGAGGGATTAAGGGCTCGCCCCCCACTTCCCCCGCCCCCTCCTGGTTCTCCGGTCTCTCCCATCACCGAAGGCCCCCTCGAGGCTATTTCCCCGAGCTTTCAGGTCCCGGATTTCCTTGGCTTGTCTTCCCGTGTGGCTGACATCCTGGCTGGCTTCAGGGTTCCTGGGATACACTCTTTCACTTAAGGATTCTGTAGTTTTCACTCCATTGCCTCACGACTGTTGCGGCATGAAGTTCAAAGCTGTCCTGGTTAAGATTTTTGCAAGTCATTTAACTTGTTTTTTTTCCCATCAAGTTTAAGGGTTTCCTCAGGCTATTTATCTCAGGGTTGGGGAGGCTTCTCATTTTAATTGGTACAAGATGAACCATCTCAGTTCATTTTAAAGTCTTCCATTCATTTATTCCACAAACATTTATTAAGCGCTTACTATGTGCGAGGCACTACTCCAAGTTCTGAGGACACAGCAGTGAAAACAAAAACTTAGTATTTGTGGATTTTACATTCGTGTGTATGTGTGTGTGTGTGAAAGAGACTAAACAAGTGTTTGATAATTGATTCTGTTCCACCTGATTTATTTTATTCACAAACTTCAAGGTTGGTTTGTTTCATTTCGTTTTTATCCTCACATTTTATCCTAAAAGTCTGGCATGTTCCTTGCTTCCTTTTCCTTTCTTCATGAATTTTCCCCACTTGCCACCTAGATTTCTCTTGTTTGTCCTATGTTTAATAATCCTATTTCCTGTAATCCTATAAATTCTAGTTTCCAGTGAAGACCTAATGGATGGAGCCCCCAGTTTCCCCTGCATTGTCCTTACCTACCTTACCTCCCTGAGAATAGGTAACAGCTGTTTTCTCAAGTCTTACATTTCATGTGAGAGATCTATTTCAGAGAACAGGATTATTAGTTCGAGTTCACTGTCTTCATTAACTTCTGTGCTTGGAGCTTTCTCACTGGGATCACATTAATTCTCTTCCTCTTATAGTCACACCTCCTTGCAATTCATGTATAAATCTTGTAAGAGAAAGTTGTTGGATGTTTTTTAACAAGTCACTAAACTTTGTAGTACATATGTGTTTAAAATAGAGGAGGGTGAAGGAAAGAGGAAAGGAGGGGAGGGAAGGGGAAGACAGAGGAGAGAACAATTTCAGAGTACCTGAGATTCCACCTGACATTCCACTCAGAGTAGATGCCCTAGAATCAGTGTAGCTAGCAGGTGCAACGGGTCTGCGGTTCTCTCACACACTGCATGTGTGACTTATACTGGGAACATTTCATCACAAGAAGAGTGGAATTATAATGCCTAAAGATGTGTATTTTTCATATAACATGATGTATAGCACAAACCAACTATTCCACTGGTGCTTAACCAAAGAAATAGTCATCTGTTCCAACTTCAGAGGAAAAACTGGCTGAGCTGGACAATTTTTTAAAACTTTTTATTGTAGTAACGTAGATATAACTTTCAAGTGTACAATTCAGTAGTATTAATTACATTCACAATACTGTGCTACCATAGCCAACATCCATTACCCCACCTTTTTTCATCACTTCAAACAAATTCTGTACCCATTAAGCAATAACTCCCTTTGCCCCCAATTCCCCTGGCCTCTCATAACCTTTAGTCTATTATCTGTCTCTATGACATGGGTTTCTTCTAAGTATTTGTATAAGCAAGATCGTACAGTATTTTTTTGTGTGTGTCTGGCTTATTTCACTCACATGTGAGCTGGACTTTTTGATAGGTGGTACTGTATGGTTCAGCATTTTATGGGCAATTTAAGGGATTTTCAGGTGTAACTGACTATGTGCAGATTCTAGAATCCAATTCTCAGGTAAGATGTAACCTCTTTGTACTAGACATGTCAACCAGTGTCTGGGATGCCATAACCCCTTCTGATGAACCAAAGTGGGCAGACACCTCTCTCCAGAGCCTCCAATTTATAGGCCCCTGACAATCTATGGCATGGCCTGGTACAAACAGACAAGATAAACCAGTCAGCTTCCTTCTTTCTGGAATCTACAATTGGAAATAGCCAAAGATTGAGGCAATTAGCCATGGGAGTTGAGTACCTATGATGTGCCAAGCACTTTCTAGGACTTAGGAGATAGTAACAAACAAGATCCCTGCTCTCACAGTTTACCTAGATGGAGGTGGGCAAGCGATAAATAAATCATGGACAAGATGGTAAGAGAAAGGCAGAAAGCCCTAAAGTTTTGGAGCGAAGTAATGAACTCTTTCCATGGGCAACTATTTTCTTTTTGAGAGCTTGCTATTGGGCCCTGTTGTGTTTATAGCTTTAATTATGGAAGAAGGGTGGATGATGACATTAAGCAACTAAAGGGGTAGACTGTAGCAGATACATCATTATCTTTGGCTTCCCCAAACCAAGGAAGACTCATCATATGTTTTTGAGAATTCCCTACCTTATGAACTCACACCTCCCCATGGTGGAGCCAGAAACCCTTCCCAGTCTCTTAAGTACAACATGTGACTTAAGATACCTCTGATCAGAGGCACCTTCATGAGGACAAGGGAGGGGCCAAGGAATCCTCTCTGGCAAGGATGAGAGCAGGTCCATCTGACTTCTAGAGGCTGCAGCAGCAGGCATTCCGATGACAGTGTCCATCTTCAAGTGTCTGTGTGCAGTGGGGCTGGTACAGGCCTCCAAGCCTGGTTCTCTGGTTTCCTGAGATTTTAGAAGGCAACTAATATCCTTTAATAGATTCCTCTTTAGCTCAAACCAGCTAGAGAGTCTATTTGTAACCAAGGACTCGTACTGATACTCAGGGGAGAAAGGCAATAATCAAATTATCTGAAGATAATTTCAGAGAGACATCAATGCTGGCAGGAAGTTAACTTAAGGAGATGTGACAGAGAGTGACAGGCAGGGGTTGGAAGCTCTTTTTGATAAGGGAAGCCCATCTGAGTGAGGAGTTACATTTAAGCTGAGACCTGAAAGATGAGAAGGAACCAGCCCTGCAAAGATCTGAGTAATGGGACTTCTAGGTAGAGGGAGCAGAAAATATGAAGGATGAACTTTGAGTGTTGAGGAACAGATGAAAGGTTGGTGTGGCTGGAGTTTAGTGCAGCTGGGTAAAGAGGGACATAATGAGATTGGAGAGTAGTTAAGAGCCAGCACATGCCAGACCTTTCAGGCTATGGTCACTCATTTGTATTTTATTCTAAAGGTATTTGGAAGCCATTAGATGGTTTTAAACAGGCAGCGATATGGTACCTGTGGTAGCAAGCCTCCAAAATGTCCCCCAATGATCCTCACCACCTGGTGTTCATGCCCTTGTGTCATCCTCATTGAATACGGCTGTTCAGGAGGATACTGCAGAAATAAAAGTGTGTGATTGTCAAGGCAAGGACATAAAAAAAAAGACATCATCCACTCTGCCTTGCTCTCTTGGATCACTCCTGCTGGGAATGCCAGCTGCCAGGTTGTGACAATACTCAAACAGTCCTGTGGAGAAACCTACTGGTGAGAAACTGAGGTCTTTTGCCATCAGCCATGTGAGGAGCCATCTTGGAAGTGGATCCTCCAGTACTCTGCCAGGCCTTCAAATGATTGTAACTCCAACAAACATCTTGAGTACCACTTCATAAGTGACCCTGAGCAGGAACCACCTAGATGCTTCTGAATTCCTGGCCCACAACTGTGTGAGATAATAAATGTTTGTTGTTTAAAACCACTAAGTTTTGGGGGTAATTTGCTACCACAGCCAGATTCTATTCTGATTAGTGGTTACCCATGCTTTAGCAGTTGTTAGGCATTTTGACTATCAGCCCTGAGTAGGAGTAATGACAGAGAGAGGAATAAAGGAGTCGTGAGTGAGAAGAGACCAAATGGTGGAGGCACAGAGAAAAGCAGCACCTTGGGGAAAGGCTGAGTCACTCATGCTCATTGGAGGAGGACAGAGCAAAGATCTGTAGCTGAACTTGAAGACAGTCTTGGCTCTTCCTGCATCCAGGTTGTTCTCCTGGGTCTCCACGCTTGTGTGTCCTCACTGTAAATGCCCCCTGACTTGGGGTGATGGGGGTGAGTTCTCTTCCTTGTTCCATCCATCCTGACCTGATGTTGCAGAGTTGGATTGTTTTCTTTGTTCCCTCTTGTGCCCGTTTGGATATATTATGTCCCCCCAAAAGTCATATTCTTTAATGCAATCTTGTGGGGGCATGCTGATTAGTCTGTTGATTACAGTGAAAATGTTTGATTAAATTATCTCCATGGAGATGTGGACCCTGCCCATTCAGGTTGGGTATTAATTAAATCACTGGAGTCCTATAAGAGAGCTCACAGACAGAAGGAGCTCAGAGCAGCTGAGAGAGACTTTTGGAGAGACGTTTGCTGATGCTTGGAGACATTTAGAGATGAAGCCCAGAGTTTGTTGTGGAGAAGCTAAGAGAGGACTTCCAGACACTTTGAGAGAAAGCCACTGGAATCAGAAGCTGAAAGCAATGCAACCCGGGAGCAAGGGACCAGCAGATGCCAGCCATGTGCCTTCCCAGCTGACAGTGGTGTTCCATTGGCCTTTCTTTAGTTGAAGATATCCTCTTGTTGATACCTTAGTTTGGACACTTTTAAGGCCTCAGAACTGTAAATTTCTAACCTAATAAATCCCCTTTATAAAAGCTAATCCATTTCAGGTATTTTGCATTCTGGCAGCATTAGCAAACTGGAACACCTCTCCTGGGCTGGGCAGTGCTCAACCCAGATATAGGCACAGGGGCTGGCTGGGGTGGGGGGTGGGGGGTTGGGGAAGCTGCATTCACCCTTTTTCCTCCGCCTAGTTATGACCACATGCTCACCCCTAATCAGCCTCTCCAGCCAGGCAGGATAGATGTCATGTGGAGGGAGCTTTCTTCATCTCTTCCCATTAGGAGGGGTTGGATTGTTGGATTCAAGATTCCAAGATATGTGCCTCCCTGTTTGTTCTGGCTATGTCTGAGAGTTTGTTTGGGTTGATTTCAAGGGTATGTTAATGCACACTTGTTCACATATCCAGTACATTTGAGTAGATATTTCTAAACAAATGATTCCTAGATGTTTCTATGCACATTTTTTTCCAAATGGCCCTTCAAAAGATTGTATGAAAATATACTACCCCACAATATACAAGAGCACTCCTTTCTTTTTGCCAACACTAGATATGATTAACTTTTATATTTACATTTCTCTGGTCCCTAGTGTGCAACAGTGTCATGGCCCAACTACTGCGCGTTTGAATTTCTTCTGTGAAAGCCTTTTCTTATCCTTTACCCATTTTTATATTGGAATATAAAGCTTTATCCTTTAATATGAAGGGGCTCTTTGTATGTTAGGGTTATTAATCCTTTTATTATGTATTTTGTACATATTTCCTATCATTGGTCTCTCATCTTTGTTTATGGTCTCTAGCTCTACAGAAGTTTTAAATATTTATGAGGTCAAACCTGTCAATTTTTTCATTTAGGCTTCTAGATTTTGTGTCTTGCTCAGGAAGGCTTTCTCCATTCCAAGGTTAGAAAAATATAGTATCATATTTTCCTCCAGCACTTTAATAAGTCTTTTCAATAGCTGATGCCAAATTGTCCTCCAGAAAGGTGGCACCAATTTACAACCATCGGTAGTGTGAGAAACCTCAATTTCTCCCCACCTCACTGGCCCTGAGCATTAGCATCAGTCTTTTAATATCTTTTAATGGTGAACAAAATATATTTCACTGTTGTTTTAATTAGCATTTCTTGTATTGTGAGTGAGTTCAGCATCTTTTCATATGGTTATTAGTTATTTCTTTTTCTATGGCCAGTCTGTTCATATTCTGAATCTTTTTTTTTTTTTCCCTGTTGGGCTGTTGGTCTTCATCTTCTTGATAAAGGGCTCATTGTTTATGGTGGAAATGAGTCTTGTGTCTGTCACCTGTGTGGTAAATAACTTCCCCCAGTTCGTCCTTATCTTTCTGCTCTCCACTAGCTGTGTTGGTTGCCAGCTGCTTGGCGCAGTGGGATACAGGGTCAGTGAAGGCCCTCACCCCACACACCAGTCACATTCCCAGCTCCCCAGAACCTCCTGCTTCCTGTACCTACCTCCGTGGCCTTGGCCCACCCCCAGGGCCAACCCCTCCCTTTGCAAGTGGCCTCCTCTGAAACATTTATGGCTGGAGTTTCACCGTCAAGTCACTCCCATCTATCTGCCTTTTGCTTTCCAGGAAACTTTTGTTTCTCCTAATTTCTGATTATGAGGATATCCCTTTGTAGTATTTCACGCAGTTATACCTTAAAAATATATATGTGTGTGTATGGGTGTGTGTGTCATGATTAGGGAGTTGGGTTGTGAGGGGGAGGTTGGAATGAATGCTCAAATTGCTCTCTTGATTCAATCTCGGTCCCATTAACACCGCTGTGCCGGTTTGGATGTGTTATGTTCCCCAAAACTCCATGTTCTTTGATGCAGATATATTAGTGTTGATTAGGTTGGAACTTATTGGTTCAGTGTTTCCATGGAGATGTGACTCAATCAACTGTGGGAAGGACCTTTCATTGAATTGTTTCTATGGAGGTGTTGCCCCACCCATTCAGGGTGGGTCTTTATTCGATCACTGGAGTACTTTAAAAAGAGCCCCATGGGCCCAGACGCAGAGAAGCTGCAGCTGAGACAGACATTCTGAAGACGCCATTGAAAGTAGACTTTCGTTAGCCTAGAATTTGCCTGGGAGAAACTAAGAGAACACCCCCAGATGCCTAGAGAGAAATGTCCTGGGAGAAAGCCATTTTGAAACCAGAACTCCAGAGCAGATGCCAGCCACGTGCCTTCCCAGCTAACAGAGGTTTTCCAGACACCACTGGCCTTCCTTTGGTGAGAGTATACTTGTTGATGCCATAGCTTGGACACTTTCATGGCCTTAAGACTGTAACTTTGTAACCAAATAAACCCGCTTCATAAAAGCCAATCCATTTCTTGTATTTTGCATAATGGGCAGCATTAGCAAATCGAAACAACACCCCAGCCCCGGGGAGTCCTGAGGATGTTTTTGTTTGGTTGGTTTTGGTTGGGTTGTGTTTTAAAGAGTGTCATATAGATATTTATAGATATAGATATAGATAAATTATTAATGTGGGGGAGGGGCGATGGGTGTAACTCGCAGGGGGCGCACATATGGGGATTGGGGCGGGCAGGACGTGATGCCACTCAAAGCAGCCACATCTAACAGATGAACTAATCACACCGCTGGGGTGGGGGAGGGTGGGGAGGGGTGCCCTCCGCTTCCCTGGGGGTTTGGGCCTGGGGGAGGAGGAAAGTAGGAGACAAGGAAGAGGGACCTGATCCAAGATACTGTGTGCTTTCTGCCCCCACCCTGGTCACCTCCCCACACCACTCCCTCCCTCTGCCTGACTATGGAGGCCCTGCAACTGAGCAGCACCCTCTCCTGGGCTCTGGGTGGCAGTCCTGGAGGAGGCCCTCCAAGGTCCAGATGCAGGGGCAATGGGTGCTCTCCTGGTCGCAGATTCTACAGAAGCTTGTTGCTTTCCTTCTCCAGCTGACTGCAGTGGTCCTCCCGGGTAGGTAGCTGCATACTGTGTGGTGGGTGATGGGCATGCAGCCACTGCTGTGGCTCCAAGGCCAAGTGCTGCAACAATGCAGACTGCCAAGTGCATGGCCTGCAGCCAGTGAGCTGCTGACATCGGGGCAGAGAGAGAGAGGCTGGCAGGTCCTCAGAGGGAGCAGCAAAAAGCTGGTGATGAAGAACTTCATTCTCGGGCAGAGGGTGAGGAAGAAGTGGCTTGGGGAGGGTCCTAGCTGGAGAGGAGATCTAGAAAAGGTGAGACCCTGAGGCTGGGGGTCAATGAAAGAGTGCACCAAGGCCGAGGCTGGATGGGTGGCATCCTGCTGGTGCAGATGCAGGTGACAGTGGATGTGGGAGTGCTGGTGGTGACGGGAGGGTCACGAGCATCTGCAGCCAGGCCAGTGGGTCATTGCCCAGGACTACCACCCTTCCTGCATGCTGCCTCTCAGCTGCCAGCTGCTCAGGATATGACATTTCGGGCCACAGGTCTAGCCTACCTGCCAGCACAAGACGTTCTCGCTCCAGGGACCCAGGCTCAGATGAAAGGGGAAAGGGTGCAGGTTGCAGAGCCAGGCCCCCATGTCAGGGGAAGAGATCCAGGCCTGGCCCAGGAACCCCATTCAGGGGCTCCAGCTTGCTGGGCTTAGCCTTGAAGCCAGGCTTGAGATGGTCATGCAGACCTCTCTCACGGGCTTCCCACTCCCTCTCCCAGGTGGCTGCATCACTGCTCTATAAGGCCGGGACATTGTGACCCAGGAGCTTTGGGTCCACTGCCCCTGGGGGCACATAAAGTGGGTGGCTGCGATTCCCAGGAGACATGACATGGGGCCAAGCAGGGCTGGAGTGTCGGGACCCAGGAAGGGGGACACTGTAGCCACAGTGCTGCCTGTCTCAAATGGAGGGTGATGGGGCACTGGGGGCAGAGATGAGCACTCTACTGGAGCACCTCCCTCCTGAGCCAACTGCACGCTGCCTTTAAGTTCACGCTTCTTCTCGTGCTGGCACTCTTTCTCATGTCACCATTAATTTTTATATCCTTGTATAGCTGATTTTTTCTTGTTGTTTCTTGTGGTTTTAAATTTGATTTTCTCCAAACTTGCAGGTCTAGAATCATGTCATATGCAAATAATGATCATTTTATCAGGCATCTGGATTTTAAACAAGCGTGCATTTATGAATCAGACTCTCATTTATTCCAATTAGATAACTAGGCAAGACATTTTTGAATAAAAAAAAAAAATCTGAGTTGAGTTCTGGACTAGAGGCTGTTGGCCAGCATGTCTTGGGTTGGTGTGCCCTAGAAGTGTTAACCACAAGACGGTGAGGAAGTGCCAGGGGGTGCCCTGTACAGGTCACAGGCCCCTCTCCAGTTAGTACTGAAGTCTCTCAGGTATCCACACCTTGGCCATTCAGTTATAGCAATGGCTGTAATAATGATATTCACTGATTGGTTAAAGGCATCTGTTCTGGTTTGCTAAAGCTGCTGTTATGCAAAATACCAGAAATGGACTGGATTTTATAAAGGGGATTTATAGGTTACAAATTTATAGTTCTAAAGCCATGAAAGTGTCCAAACTAAGGCATCAGCAAGATGACATTTTCACCGAGGAAAGGTTGATGGTGTTCGGAACACCTCTGTCACCTGGGAAGGCATGTGGCTGGTATCTGCTGGTCTTTTGCTCCCAGGTTGTGTTGCTTTCAGCTTTTGATTCCAGTGGCTTTCTCGTTAAGCATCTGTGGGTTTCTCACTTAGCTTCTCTGAGGCAAACTCTGGGCTGCTTCTCTTAGCTTAGCATCTCCAAATGTCTTTCCGTCTGCATCTCAAAGCATGTGGTTTCAATGGCTGGCTCCAAAATGTTGCTAGGCATCTTCTCTGTAAGTGTTTCTCTGAATCTCTCTTCAAAATGTCTCTGCCTTTTATCCTCTCATAGAAGGTGCCAGTAAACTAGGAGCCACCTTGAATGGGGAGGGTCACACCTCCATGGAAATAATCTAATCTAAAGGTACCAGCCACAATAGGTCTGTCCCCACAAGATTGCACTAAAGAACATGGCTTTTTATGGGGGTACATAACAGATCCAAACCAGCAAAGCATCTCTCAGATTTCCCTGAGCCTAGATCCACTTGGTCCTTTGTGTTGGGAACTTGGAGGTGGCCTTCATCCATTTTCCATGCTCTTTCTTGGTTTCTGCCCATCCTTTCCCCACTCCTTCCTTGGCTGTTGCAAAGTCTCTAATTTTCTCTTACATCCTGGCTTCATGCATCCCTACTTCTTTCCATGTGGCCGGCCCCAGCTCGGCCTAACCAGCCTTTCCCAGTGTGTCCCATGGAATACCAGCCTCACAAGATGTTCTAGGCAAAAAGGATTAAGGGGACAACCACGTTTGAGAGTGCTAAGTACCATGTCAACCTCTTGGGAATGGGCTGGCATTTTAAAGTCTCTAGGAAGTCCAGCAGTGAAGACAACTCTGCCAGGAACCCAGGCCTGTTTGAGCACCGATCTGTGCATCACTTGTTAGCATTCAGCAGAACTAGTGTTTGCCAAGCCTGACATCAGGCTGCACTGGCTTTCAGGACCCTGGGTGGGAAGTGATTAAACAGTATTGTTGGCAGTGGCTAGAGGCGTGTGATAGTGTAACACAGGAAGTTCCCCAGAGCTAGGCCTGGGAGATGTATCTTCAGGAAGAACCTGGAGGAGGAAGTGACACATTTCACCAGCTCCCACCACCTGATCAAAAGAGTCAGCAACAGGAACCCAGATGGGGAGCCGGCCACCCGGTGGGGGAAGAGATGGAACTGTGGCAATTCCCAGGCTTCTTCTCAGGAAGCTCTTTCATTGCCAGTTTGTGAGCTGAAGGAACTCTTCGCTCTAGGGGACTTGAGAGAAGGTTAGTGGAGCAGCGCATAGACTCAAGGAACTGCTGAACAGCCAGCCTCCCAAATGGTAGGAATAATGACTGCTCAGGGGCTTCGGTGGGAATCTTCTCTGTAGGGCACTGCCATTAGTGTGATTCAATTTCAGCAACACCCCCCCCTTCCCCTCCCCCCCCCCCCCCCGCCAATGGTGTTTCTCTTCCACTTAAGCTTCAAATTCCTGGGTGAGAACATTTGCTTGGCCCAGATGGATCATTCGGGCATTGTCAGCAAATAGGGTTTGTACAGGCCTGCCTTCTGGGCAGTTTGCATCCACTCCATCCTGCAACCAGTGAAACAGGCCCCTGGCAGTTTGCAGAGCTTTCTTCAGGGAAGAAAGTCCTGCAGAAATCAGTCGAGAAAGATTCAGTTCTTAAAAGGCCAGGCTTTGACCAAGTGTTGGAGTGAAGAATCAGCATCATCTGTGGTTAGTCTTGAGGCTCGAGGTGCAAAGGCTGGTGCACTGAGAAGATCCTGGTGTGGCGGCTGGTGCCCTGACCAGCCTGGTTAGCCATGCAGCTCCTCAGAGATGAGGAGGGGAGGCTTGGACAGGAACCTTCTGTGCACTGAAAATACCATGTTCAGTGTACCTTTCAGGATATGGCCTTAGTCCTTCTCAACAAATTATCTTGTTGTGTTATGAGGTCTAGAAATAAAGGACCTATTTAGTAAAAAATAATAGCAAGAATAATAGCCGACATTTATGAAGTGCTTACCAGGGATAGGCACAACCCCAGGAGGTAGGGATCATCACCCACATTTTATAGATAAGGAAACTGAAGCACAAGGAGGCTGGCCCCAGCTTAGACAGCCTGGAAGGGTGGAGAGCAGATTTGAACCAGGGTCTCTACAACTCCAGAGCCCATGCACTTGACCCTTAAGCAAGGGATCTTGTTCCTATACATAGGGTGACAATTTGTTCCTGTTTGCCCTGGTTGGCTCATGACAGTCCTCACTTATGCCTGCTGTCCTGGCTTAATTAATGGTGGCTCCTGGTTTGGATGATAAATATTAAAGGAACTAGGCCTGGTGGAATCTAGATTATCATAGCAAGATGCTGGTGGGCAGAGTGGAAAACCAATTCTGCAGTCACCCCTCACTGCCCCAGAATTCTGGCTCCCCAGTGTTCATTCTCACGGGTGGCTGCATTACATGGCTGAGATGGCCCTCCTTGTACCTGGACACTAGGGCACTTTGCAAAGTAGACTTCTGAGATTTCCATCACTCTCAAGACTCTTCATTTATACTAGAACAAGGAGCTCAGTTTCCTCCCTGCTCTTACCCCTCTATGTGTACTTGCAAAGGTTCTTCTTGTTTTCATGCAGGATCTTGATCAGGAAAGCAACTGTGGTGATTCCTTGTGCTCCCAGGTAAGTGTAGTCATGCTCTACTTTCCCCAGGAGGAAACACTGAAGCTTAGGGTTTTGAATATTCTTGTCCAAACTTGCTGACGGGTCCTAGAAGCAGACGTTTTGGGTTCTTCACTCAGACTGGGCAGTTCTGTGGAGGGTCCAGCTCATATGGAAAGGAGGATGTTGGGTACCATTTAACTGGGCATTAGGGAATCAGAATTGAATCACACACAGTCCCTGTCCCAAAGTATTCATAGATCAGTGGGAAGGCAGGCCTCTACAAGATCAGGTCTACAGTTAAATCTGTGAATGAAGTGCAATGCAAGCACAAAAGAGGAAATAAGAACAGAGAAGGTATATTGGTCAACTACTGCACAACAATGCTGTGTAACAAATGATTCCCTAGTTCAATGGCTTACTAATGTAAGTATTTATTTATGGCTCATGTGTCTGCAGGTTGGCCAGTGCAGCCCTGTTGATTTCAGCTGGGCCTGGCTAGATTGGCTCCCAGGCTCAGCTTTGGTTGAGGTCTGCCCATGCCTCTCATTCTTATGGAACCAGTGGGCTACCCAGGGAGAAGCTCTACTCATGGTGACGGCAGAAGCACAGATGGTAAGCCCCACCACCAGGCAAATATCAAGACTTTGTTCCAGGTCACATTTCCTAACATCCTATTAGCCAAAGCAAATCACACAGCAGAGCCCAACAGCAAAGGGGTCTGGTGGTATGTTCCTCCCTCTGTGGGGGCAAAGGGAATTTGATGTTTGCCAAACAATATTACAAACCTTGCAGAAAGCTCCCCAGAGGTGCCATTTGAGCTAGGCCTTGAAGGGAAAGTTGGATTTCTCTAGGTGAAGATGCACTGATCAAAGGTATGAAATGTGGGAGGTGGGGACATAGCGGTTTTAGGTTAGTGGTGAGGATGTCACAGCCTGCTCATGGTGAGCCCCTGAGCCAGAAACCTGGAATGTCCTTTATTTGAACACATCACTCTCTGGACTCCCTATCCTGTCAATTTATTTCCAAATTTCAAAACTCCAACTACGTATCACAAAATACAAGTTCAAGATAGTTTTCAGCAAGCAAGCTTATTGAAAAGTATACTGCTTGTCCATTTTATATAAGTTCCACTAGGTATAAATCAGCCAATTTTATAGACTTCTCCCCCCATTTCTAATCTTCCAGACTAGCAGCTGCACCCTTGTAGGTGTGACCAACACAGCCCTTCTGGAAAAGACTCCTTGATGACAAAATCAAGGCAGTCCCAGAGTGAATAGAAATAAAGAACTCAGGCCTCTGGTCAACTAAGATTGTGGTGTACAGTGGTGTACGACGCTCCAGGGTATCATTCCCCAACAGAATCTTGGTGCTACTAGCAAAAACTGGAAGAGCCATCTTCCTCAGAACTCCATAAAACATGTTACAGGGTTGGAATAACTGGGCAAGTGCCAAATCAAGAAAACACAGCTTAAAAAATGGTAGGAGAAACTCCTGGTGCCCATGCTGACCCTCCCCATCTCCTTCCCCGTGCAGGGTGGAGCAGGTTTGCACCCCACTGTGAGTCCCTGCCCCTGCTTCAGAGGGAACAAAGTAGCCCCTATGCACATACTGGGGTGCCTGTATGTCAATGGCAGTCAAACAACTGAACTCGGAAACTCATCTATGGCTCACACTCCCAGAACTTGCCCGGCAGACAGAAGCAGCTTGTGGATGGCTAAAGCAGGGTAAGAAACAATAAATCCAAGCAGCCTGGAGCAAAGGATTACCTGCTTTAAGTAATACAAAAGAGAACCCAGGAGGGGGAGAAAGTCTATTTCATAAGGATTAGAGGGGACATTTGAATTCCTGCAATTGGGGGAATCTTAAGGCAACAAGCAAGCTGAAGCCCCAGGACAAGACACAGGCTCAGAAAAGACAGAGAGAACCCTGCACTTCACATTCGCCCGGGACTGATCTTTGTGACAGAGGGGCTAAACTCTGAAGGAGAGCCCCAGCCAATGCAAAGCTAATATGCAAAGACTAACAGGTGTTTTTTTTAAAACTGCAATTCTCTTGAGATATATTCATATAACAGATAATCATCCAAAGTATACAACCAATGGTTCATGGTATCAACATATAGTTGTATATTCATTACCACAGTCAATTTTTGAACATTTTCATTACTCCAAATAAACAAATAAATAAATAAATAAAAATAATAAAAAAGAACACCCAAAACATCCCATATTCCTTACTGACCCCCTTTATTTATTTTTTGTTTTTGTTTATTTTTTGTCTTTATTTTCTTACTCATCTGTGCATACACTGGATAAAGGCAGTGTCTGTCGCAAGGTTTCACAATTACACAGTCACACCGTAAAAGCTATATAGTTATATAATCATCTTTACGAATCAAGGCTACTGGATTACAGTTAAACAGTTTTAGGTATTTCCTTCTAGCTATTCTAATACACTAAAAACTAAAAAGGAATATCTATATAATGCATTAATAAAAGGTCTTTTTGTGTTACTTTGTTTTTGTTAGCTCCGGGCACTCGCGGAAATCTCTGTCATATCACTAGCTGGATACATACTTAAGAGACAGACAGCCCAGGGACTAAATACCAGAGTTAACACTTTAAAATATTAAAATGTATAGTGTGCAACGAAAGAAAACAAGACAAACAAACAAACAGGAAACAATGATTCATCCAAAGGAACAAGATAAATATCCAGAAATCATCAATGAATAAGACCAGACTTTAGACATATTTTGAAAAAACAATCCTCAATATGGTCAAAGAGATAAGGGAAAACACAGAGAAAGAACTAAAAGATATCAGGAAAACAATGAATGTACAACATGAGATGCTCAATAAAGAGAAATTTTAAAGGAACCAAACATAACTACTACAGTTGAAGACCACCTTAACTGAAATAAAAAATTCCCTAGAGTGTTTCAACAGCAGATTGGAGCTGACAGAAGAAAGAATCAGTGAACTTGAACACAAGACAATAAAAATTGATTCAGGCTGAGGAGCAGAAAGGAAAAGGAATGTAAAAAGCGAACAGAGCCTAAGAGACACGTGGGACACCAAGTGCACCAATGTACATATTATGGAAGTCCCAGAAGGAGAACAGAGAAAGGGGCAGAAGGATTAAGGGTCAGAAGGATTAAGACATTCCTCACCACTACACTTGCCCTACAAACAATGCTAAAGGGAGTTCTTCACATTAAAAGGAAAGAACATTAAACAGTAGATCAAAGCAGCATAAAGAAATAAAGTCCTCTGCTGAAGGTAACCAAATGGGTAATTATAAATTTAGTACTATTGTTGTATTTTTTAGTATATAACTCCATTTTTTACTTCTTATAGGTCTGAAAATGCAAATGCATAAAAAGTAATGATAGCTCTATGGTTTTGGACATTTAATGTATTAAGATATTTGTAACAAGAATAACAAAAAGGTGGGGGGACAGAGGGGCATAGGAACAGTGTATGTGTATGCTATTGAAGTCAAATTAGTATCAAATCAAATGAGATTGTTATAGATGTAGGATATTAAATTTAAGTCCCAAAGTAACCACAAAGAATATAAATGAAAATAATATACAGAAAGAAATGAGAAGAAACTCAAAATAGTACAGTAAAAAATTTCAAATAAATATGAAAGTAAGCATTACCAGAAGAAATCACGAGGAAATTAGGAAATATCTTGAGACAAATGAAAATGAAAACATAACATACCAAAACTTATGGGATGCACCAAAGGCAGGGCTGAGAGGGAAAGTTATAGCTCTAAGTGCTTACATTAAAAAGAAAAAGATGTCAATCAGAGACCTAATCTCAAAACTGGAGGCTAGAAAAAGAAGAGCAAACTAAACCCCAAACAAGAAGAAGGAAGGAAATAACAAAGGTTAGAGTGGAGATAAATGAAATAGAGAATTAAAAGCCATAAAGAGATTAAATGAAAACAAAAGATGGTTCTTTGGAAAAACTAATAAAATTGACAAATCTTTAGCAAGACTCACAGAAAGAGAGGGCACAAATAACTAAAATCAGAAAGTAAAGGTGGTTCATTACTACCAATCCTACAGAAATAAGAAGAATTATAAGAGGATACCTTGAACAACTGTATGTCAACAGATTAGGTAACCTAGATGAAATGGACAAATTCCTAGAAACACATAAACTTCCAACACTGACTCAAGAAGAAATAGAAGATCTCACCAGATCAATAACTAGTAAAGAGATTGAATCAGTAATCAAAAACCCTACAAAGGAAAGCCCAAGACCAGATGACCTCACAGGGAAATTATATCAAACATTCCAAGATTAATACCAATGTTGTTCAAACCCTTCCAAAAAATTGAAGAGGAGGGAACACTCCCTAATTCATTCTATGAGGCCATCATCACCCTCACACCAAAGGCAGATAAAGATACCACAAGAAAAGAAAATTACAGACCAATATCTATCATGAATATAGTTGTAAAACACTCAACAAATACTAGCAAACTGAATTCAAGAGCACATTAAAAGAATTATATACCATGATCAAGTGGGATTTATCCCTGGTATGCAAGGATGGTTTAACATAAGACAATCAGTTAATGTAATACACCACATTAATAGAATGAAGGAAAAAACCACATGATCATCTCAATTGGCGCAGAAAAGTTATCTGACAAAATCCAGCACCTCTTCTTGATAAAATTTTGTAAGAAAAATGGAGAGAAAAACAACTAAAGTGCTGAAAATGACTATGATGTATTGGAAGAGTGGCCATTTTACACCCATTAGAATGGCTGCTATTAAAAAAAAAAAAAACCAAAAACAGGAAATAACAAGTGTTGCAGAGGATGTGGAGAAATAGTAATACTCATTCATTGTTGGTGGGAATGTAAAATGGTTTAGTTTGCAGGTTCCTCAGAATGTTAAGTATATAGAACATGCAGAATATAAAATGGTTTAGTTTGCAGGTTCCTCAGAATGTTAAGTATATAGAACATATATGACCCAGCAATCCCACTTCTAGGTATATACTCAAAAGAACTGAAAGCAGGGACTCAGATATTTGCACACCAATGTTCACAAAAGTATTATTTACAATTGCCAAAAGATAGAAGTAACCCAAGTGTCCATCAACCAATGAATGGATAACCAAAATGTGATATATACATACAATGGAATATTATACAGCATAAAAAAGAATAAAGTTTTGATACATGCGACAATGTGGATGAACCTTAAAGACATTATGTTGAGTGAAATAAACCAGATAAACCTGACACAAAAGGACGAATATTTTATGATCTCACTGATAGAAAATAATTAGAATAAGCAAATTAAGAGAGTCAGAAACTAGAATACAGGCCACCAAGGGCTGGGATGGGTGTAGGGAATGGGGAGTTAATGCTTAATTAGTCCCGAGTTTCTGTCAGGGTGATAGAAAAGTTTGGTAATGGATGGTGGTGATGGTAGTACAACACTGTGAATGTAATTAACACCACTGAATTATATATTTGAATGTGGCTAGAAAGGAAATTTTAGGTTGTATATATGTATACATGTTACTAGATAAAATTAAAAAAAAAAAAAAAAAGCCCATAGGACTGTAAAGAAAGAAAGAATGAATGAATTCCAGAATGGAAAACTCATTATAAAAGGACTGGCAGTGAGCACAAAATTCACACACACGGAACTAAGGCTAAACAATCGTGGGAGCACTGGTTGCAGGACAGGATGCAATACTATAAACCTTGACAATGTAAAAAAGAGAATTCACAAAATTTGTGAGGGAGAAGGTGACAGGAAATGATGGTGAGCTCATTTCCTTACCTTAATCCTAGGTTGTCAAGAAATGCCATCTACAGTTGAAACATGTTTAAAGAATGAATCCAACCACCTAGTATTTTTTTTTTCTTCAGGGAAATAAATTAGAAACATAAGAAGCATAATTACTTGCAGCTCGGTAATATCTTTAGTTACATTTACGTTTCCTTTGTTTCCTTAAATTTAAATACTTTTTCTCAGAAAGTGTGTATTATATGAAACCATTAAAAAAAAACCAAAAAAACAAAAACTCCATCTACCTGTCCTTTTCTCTAAATATGTGTGTAGAGAGATGTCTCCAACCATGTTCTCCAGATGTCAACCATAATTATTTCTGGGTGTGCTGGGTTTCTGATCCACTTTTAACTTTTCTTTTTTGTATTCAAGTGTTACTTATAATGAGCATTATAATTACTTATAATGAGCATCCATGCTTTTTATAAAAACAAAGTCTTTTTTTTCTAAAAAAATTAAAATCCATTTTTGGAAAAGGACAAAAGTGCTCCTCTGCCAAGCACTCACCTCACGTGCGCTCTCTCGGGGTCCTGGGCATCACCAGGGCCTCGTGCCTCAGGATCACTTCCGGGTCGTGTTGCGGCTGCTCAAGGCCGCCCTCTGGGGGTGAGGGGTGGAGTTCATCCCACTGGTAGTGCCCATAGCTTGGAGGTCAGTGAGGTCAGGGGGAGGAAGCTTGTTGACCCAGATACCCAAGGTGCGGATCAACCCCGTATCTCTTGGAGAGAGGGAAGAAGGGACAGCGAGGCCTCGCCGTTTCTTGGGCTCAAAGTGCACTTTCGCACCTTGGGAATCCTTGGGGAGGCACCGGCGTAATGACCAGGAGGCGTTGAGGTAGGCGATCTGGGATCCCCTCCCTGGGGCCTCCACTGTTTAGCTGGGTGACTTTGAGCCTGCCTGAGGCTGTTTCCTCATCCGTAAAGCCCAGGCAGCCATCTTCGCCCTGCCTTGCTTTCAGGTTGCTGGGAGGAACGTGTGAGGTGCTTAGCAAAGTGTCTGATATTCCATCCTTGAGCGGTCGCTCAGGAAACTTATTACATTTTATTATTGTAGGATTAAAATTCTACAATTTTAATTCCACAGCAAACCCAGTCTAAAGGCTTCACTGGAGAGGTCAGGTGGCTCCATCGGGCTGTAGCTGGGTCCTAAAAACCCACTCTCATGTTGTCAGCTCCATCTAGTGTCCAAACTGGGACATAGCCACAGATAACTGACATCTTAAAACCATAATTTCTGTATTTGCACACAGTACAACACTCGTTAGGTAAAAGGGCCTTAAATAAGAGCAATTTAAAACATTTCATTCTAGTACTAAGATTAAATATTTCAAAACAAATGTTATACAAATTCAGTATTTCTGAAGATTTGTGCATCTGTTTTGGAAAGGACAGTGGATTCATGCAATCGATAATAGTTAAATAGTTATAATAATTGACATTTATTCAGTGTTTGCTATGTGCTGGGCACAATTGTGTGAATTCATCTCGATTCCACATGCAATGAGATGGGGATGTTTATTGTCCCATTTTATAAGTGTCATCTAATGAGGCACAGAGAGAAGGAAAACTTGTCATTCTGCTAATTCCTGAGGGGAGGTAGAGGCTGCCTAGAGGGTCAGGAGATGAGGGGGAAGCCAGAAAGGAGGCTATGCAAGGCTAGAGAGAGAGAAATGGGAGGCTGAGACAGCCCATCAGGACTCAGACTGCATGAGAGAAGGAAGGGGGAGAAGTGTGATGAATGGCTCACTCTCGTGAACATCAGGGTGGAGGTTGTGATGGAGACAAGGAGTACGGTAGCTAGCAGGTGGAAACTATCTACTGAGCACCCACTCTGTGCCAGGCACTGGGGATGCAGAATTCAAGTAAACAGCCGTGGCCCTTGTCCTCGTAGAGTTTAGAGTCTGGAGGGGAAAATGGGTGTTACATACACCTTAAAGGGGTAATTTTGGATACTTACATGCCAGTGTACAAAGATCTACGAAGGATAGGAGCAGAAGTGCAGACAAACCTGAGCTGACAAGCAGTGGGACTATGGGGCTGAATGGAGGATTGGACAAGGTGGCCTGAGAACAGCTGATCCAAAAGAATAAAAGATGGCCAAAGAGGAGGGTGCATATAGGAGACAAATGTGTGACCTAGGAGGTAGGACAAGAAGGAAAGGGTTTACTGTAGCCAAAGAGAGGATTTGGGGGGAGTGGGAGGCCAAAAAGATCAAATGTCACAGAAGGGTCGAGTAGGGCAGGGACTAAAAAGGGCCCTTGGCCTCTATCATGGGACTTGCCCTTATGAAGCTCGTTACTGCAAAGGAGAGGCTAAACTTGCATATAATGGTGCCTTAGAGTCTTCCCCTGAGTACCTCTTTGTTGCTAAGATGTGGCTCACTCTCTCTCTCTTTCTGAGCCACTTTGGCAGGTGAACTCACTGCTCTCCCCCCTATGTGGGACCCGACTCCCAGGGGTGTAAATCTCTCTGGCAATGCAAGATATGACTCCCGGGGATGAATCTGGACCTGGCATTGTGGGATTGAGAATATCTTCTTGACCAAAAGGAGG
The DNA here is from genome assembly GCF_015220235.1 of Choloepus didactylus. Taxonomy (NCBI): domain Eukaryota; kingdom Metazoa; phylum Chordata; class Mammalia; order Pilosa; family Megalonychidae; genus Choloepus; species Choloepus didactylus. Next base: position 93,605,210 of record NC_051310.1, read on the forward strand.
ATGCAAAATGAGACGAAATAGTTTCAGTGGCTGAGAGATTTCAAATGGAGTCGAGAGGTCACTCTGGTGGACATTCTTATGCACTATATAGATAACACCTCTTAGGTGTTAATGTATTGGAATAGCTAGAAGTAAATCCCTGAAACTATCAAATTCCAACCCAGTAGTCTGGATTCCTGAAGACAATTGTATAACAATTTAGATTACAAGGGATGACAATGTGATTGTGAAAACCTTGTGGATCATACTCCCTTTATCTAGTGTATGGATGGATGAGTAGAAAAATGGGGACAAAACCTAAATGAAAATTAGGGTGGGATGTGGGGGGTATGATTTGGGTGTTCTTTTTTACTTTTATTTTTGATTCTGATTCTGATTCTTTCTGATGTAAGGAAAATGTTCAGAAATAGATTGTGGTGATAAATGCATAACTATATGATCGTACTGTGAACATTGATTGTACACCATGGATGATTGTATGGTATGTGAATATATTTCAGTAAAACTGAATTTAATTAAAAAAAAACAAAGGGCCCTTGGATTGGATAGTTTTTGCACCACTGGGAGCCAGAATAGTTTGGAATAGTGTGGGGTAGAAGGGAGTGTGCAGAAAGGGCCGTGGATGTGAAGGGAAGGGATGGAGTTGAGCCTACTCTACTATTCTAGGCAGGGAAGGAAACAGGGTGGAGGGAAGAGTTCTATTTTGTTTGTTTTTAAGGAAGAGACTAATTGCATATATACGCTGATGGGAAAGATCCATTGGAGAGGAATAAATACAAGGCATGGGGGTTGGGGATGTGTGGGAGGGAATACTTAGAGGAAGAGAAGAAGGTCAGTAACACAAGTGATAAAACAAAAAAAGCAGGTAAAGCAGAGGGACCCAGAGGGGAAGGTGAAAGGATGGGAAAGGGACAGGAAGAGAACAGGTGGGACACCGAGGAGACCATCCCCTGATGGCCTGGAATTCCTGGCCAGGAGGAGAGCAGGTCTCTGCTGAGGTCAGACTCAGACAAGGGCCTTGAGGAGAGGAGGGGAGGTCTGGAATGTCCCAGGATGGCAGGGGAGGATTTGGGTTAGTGGGTGGGGTTACTTGCTTTCTCTGGCAGGTCTCCCATGCAGTATAAAAAGCAGAGGCCCATCTCAGTTGCAGTGGCCAGGGCATGGAGGAGGGCTGGGGGGCTACGGCCAGGAGTGGGTGAGGGTATCACTAACCTCGTGGAAGGAAGTGAAGTCGGAAGTGGAGTTGAGAGAGGATGGGGAGACTGAAAGGGGCAAGGGGCAGAATTCTCAATGGGGTCAAAGAACAGGGTGTGTGTGGACAACAGAGTAGGAGCAGGGGCTCAGGAAGCCTGGGTCAGAGATGAGATTTCTGAGTAAGATTTCAGGATAGTCCCCTTTATGACAAAGCCCCGGGGCGGCTGAGGAAGTGGGTCTCTGAAGGAACCGGAGGCTGTTTGCTGTTGGATAGGTGGGGTGTGTGAACCCTGCTGGGGCAGTGGGAGAGGGGGTCCGGGGTGGAGAGTTTAGAAAACTGAACCGGTGCCAAAGTCCTTGGTGAAGGAGGGGGCGGGTCCTGAAGGTCAGTGCATGACAGCCGAGCAGTGCGGGGAAGTCACATCCGTGGCCTAAACCTCCTGGTGAGGAGGGGCTCTAGGGGAGGGTGGGAGCAGGGGTCTGGAAGGATGCTGGAGTGGGAGGTAGCAGGCTAAGAGCCACCTCCAGGATGCCCTTTGCCCTTGGCATCTATGATTTCAAAGGAGCTGTACACTCCTACTTTCTGAACTCTCTAAGCGGTTGAGTGTGTACTAAGAACTCTTGACAAGTGGGCTGGTGCAGGACCTGCCTGGCCAAGGACCAGAAATCCTAAACTGCAGGATGAACCACTAGCCCAATTCATCTCACCCACGGCTGAAAAAAAACCCACAAATGCAGATACAACCTTACTGTGCTGCTTTTAATTATGAAAGATGTAAAATGATGCATTATAAATCTTGGAAGCTACTTTATACAAATTCCAATCTTTAAATATTGTTTAATAAGGCTTAGGAGTCAGGACGCTGGTGGGAAATCTGATTCATTGCTGTGAAGGTCCCATCCATGAAGCAATGGAAATGCGTTCAGAACCATCTGTGCATAAATCAGAAGAGCCAACTCGAGTCAGAATTGGAAATGTCTTCAAATAGGCAAATGGACTTGAATATACAATATTTCAGCTCCGATAATATACAGTAGACTTAGGAGAAAATAAAAAGGACACAGGAGAACTTATGTTGATCTTGACATGACCAAGAAAATTTTCTCCTAACCTAAAAACCACAACCATACAGAAAGAAAAAATGGAAAAAAACAGAGAGGTTTTTAGTTCTATGCTGTAACTGCTGGTGAATGAGAATAGTTCGACACTTGATTTCTTGTGACAAAACTAAATATTGAAAAATGGTTTATTCTTAAGAATGCAGCCCTTCCTAATGCCAAGGACCATGACTGGTTGGGGACAAAGGCAGTGACTGCGGACTTAGGCTGAAGTTTGAGAGCAACAAACACCTGTCTGTGGTGTGTCCTCGAAACTATCTCAGCAAAGAGGGTGTATAATGCCCAAAGCTTTCTGAAAGAAAAAATCTGACAGATCCGAGGACACGTTTAAGTCAGTGCTTAAACCACATTGTCATCTTTATACCCCCCTGCACAGCTCGCTTCTCCTGGAAGCCTCATTTCCGTGAGTCACCTGAAGCCCATGGCAGGCACTGCGTCATGCAGGTCTTAGGGTTTCCGGGGGTGAGGCACAAAGAAGGCTGGGACCGTGATCCCACAGGGGCCATGGTCCCCATGGGTAAAGGCACTGTGTTGAGAGTGGATTTTGCTGGGGCCTCTTTTTTTTTTTTCCAAAAAAAAAAACAAAAACTCTTAGATCAGCACCACTCCCTGCCTGAAAGGCCAGATCAGATTTCGGGACCGTTAACACAGGAAATGTAGCAAGGAGCCAGATTCTTTCGGCACACTGGGTACTGAGTTACAACGAAAGGCCCTTTTACTTCAACAAAAAGTAACCCCACCCTGAGATCTGGAGTATACAGTGATCTGAAAATTGAACTATGAATAAGGATCAGAAAGGGGCGAGGCCAACAGTCCCTTCCCGAGCTGGAGCTCAGGCAAGGAGGAGTCTGGTTTGTTTTCCTAATTCAACTGTAAGGATCTGGGGCTAATGTGAAGGGGAATACACAGGTTCCTGAGGAGGGAGTGGCCCAGTATCACCATGGTTATTTTAAAGATCAGAGATGCTGGCAACTCCTCTGAAGACAGAAAACAGAACGAGGAATGGAGAGGGTCCCCAGCTCAGGATCCTGGGACAAAGACTCTTCTTGCCATGAAGGGCAGATGCGTCAGACTCCCCCCACCCTCACCCCCCAGAGCAGCCTGGCTTTCTCAGGTGGGAGCAGGGCCGTGACCTTCAGCAACACTCCCGTCCCTAGGCTGGGCAGTGGCTTCCCAGGTAGGTGAACATTCCAGCATTTTTCCTTCCCCTCCAGTGTTCCTCTCCTCCCCCTGGTCACGCCCTCAGCCTCCCCTCAGTGCCCAGGTCCCTCCACTGAGGTGCTCAGGGGCTTGCCCCTGCCCCCTGCCCTTCAAACCCACCTGTCATGTTTCCTGTTCCTGGCCAGTCTGCTCTAAATTAGCTTAGGCTGTGGCCAGAGGAGACAGCCAATGGTGGAAATCTGATAAAACTATTTTATAAGGTACCAATGACTAAATGATAATTTCAGAAATTAAGCTTTCATTTTACTATAGACTATTTCTTCAACCTCAGGAAAAAAAAATGAATTTCTGAACAATTTAGAGCAAAATACGGTTCTGAGGGAAGATCTTTTGAGGTGGAGGCCTGGCCAGGGTCCTTCAGATCTCAGCACTGGGGGCAGCTTCAGTTGACTTAGCCATTCTGGATGCACTCAGAAGACAGTTTCCACCTACCTACCATGGAGCACAACCTTGAGGAGAACTGGGTGCCCAGTCTAACTCTGCATTTGATCACCTAGTGTCAAAAGCATATTAAAGTGCATGCTTAATCACAGGGTCAAGTGTTAGAAAAGCTAGAGCTCTGAGAAGGTTTGCCAGGGAGTGGGGCTATCCAAAGATTAGACTGCCTTGCAGCAAGGCAGATTCATTCATTCATTTATTCATTCATTCATTCAACATGTATTCATGCAGCACCTTCTCTGTGCCAGGCACTTGTTGGGTACTATGGATTCAATGATGAATAAGGCACAGTCCCTGCCCTCAAGGAGCTTACGGTCTAGAGGGGTTATATTACCACTCCCAATCCACAAGAAACAGCTCTGGGGAGTGAGAGGGAAACTCAATTGCTGGGTGGATCTGACTCAGACCTCCAGCCTTTTCCTCTAGCTGGTCTGTAGGTAAGGAGGCTTGTATGTGTAGGGAGCTTGTCCGGAGAATGTCGTGTGTTTGCGAGATACCTATTGGCCCTCTCTCTTTTCTCCCCAGCCACAAGGAAGAAGCCCTGTTCTCTTCAGGCTCATTGGTTACCAGGAGACATTTTCAGTGACTGAATAGGATGGTCTTCCTTTTCCTTCTGTCCATAAGGAAAAGGTATACTGAAGCAGCAGAAAAGAGATTACAAACTTGGAGAAGATAAGTTAGCATTCAGTTTGCCAAACTGAAGCCTATTCTTGGACTTGTGGCAAAAGCTCTTCTTCATATTGGAATTAAGGCATCAGAGAGAGCCATGGTTCTTGGCTATGCCCTGGAATGTCCCTGCTCTGCCCAGCTGGTGAGCACCCAGTCAGTCATGGTTATCTCAGAGAAGGCGTCGTGGTGCTGTGTACCGTTGCTCGAGGCTGAGCCAGCCCTCGGGTCCATGGCCCCTCACTGCCTCCCACTCCATGTCCTTTTTTTTCAGTGTTGATCGAGATCAGTGGTTCTTAGCACTACACTACGCTACTAAGGCCTCCATTCCATGATATTTCCTACTTTTGCATATCAGCTGACTAGATGGCCAGTAAAAAGACATAATGGTCATGGAGCAGAGCTGTCAAGTTCATCTGAAGCTCCAAAGCAGCCTGACTGCAGCAACACAACCTGTGCCATGGGCCTAAGAAGCAGTGTGCAGCTCTGTGGTCTAGAAGCCATGGGGACGAGCTGGGACCTCATCTGAAAGCTTGGAGCCGTGAGATTGGTTTGTTCCATGTCAGAAGCCTGAGATAACTAAATCCCAGGAATACAGCAGGCTCCATTCTATACCATTCTATTTTGGCTGGTTCAGAAATAAAATTCTTCTGTTCTGCTCTGTTCTGCTCACAGTCGGTCAGCTCGAAACGTCTCTTCCACAGAGGGGTCAAGCAGGCCCATGCTGGAGTCACTTAACATGTTAAGTCCATCCAGGCTCAGGGGTTCAATTTGGAGCTCATCTTCCAGTGGAAATGGATTGTCCACATTCAGGCCAACCTCGGGCATGCCTGCCAGTGCACTGCTGAGGTCTCTGAACAGGCTGGTGTTCGAGTCTTCTGAAAGGAGTAGTGAGAGGGGAAGACAGTGTGGATTAGAAGACATGAGAATCCTAGTCTAGAGGCAATGGCAGGCATGCCACCCAGAGAACACAACTGATGACAAGCCCAACCAGCTTTACTGCTCTAATCTTTCCAACCAGGACATTCCCAGACCTCCAGTTCTTGCCCTGGAATCTATATTCTTTTCCGTCAATTCCACACTCTCAATTTTTTGCAGGTTTTCTTTCTTTGAACAGTCATCAATCACCTGGAACTAAATATTTCAGAAAGGGCTTCTATCATCAGGCTCTTTCCCCACTGCTTCATTGTCTTTGGGATATAACACCTGCATCTTTAAGAAGGTGAAGTCAAGCCAGGGGATTTCTGCCTTTTGCTTTATATAATGTTATGTTGTGTAAAACTATTTTACAATGGTATCTGTAAAATCACAGCAAAATAAAAACAGTAAGGAAGCTGAGGGGTGGCCTACACTCACCTGTTAGGATGGCATTTGGGAAATTCCCACAGTTGGAATACAGGTTTGGTCTCAAATGAAATGAGTCCTGTGGTTCTCGGTGACCTTGTTGCACCAGAGGCACCTGGAAGCATCAAAGGTCACATCATCAGGTACAATTTCTGCTTCTGAAGAGTGAGTGAATTAGTTATGTAATGTGCTCCCAGAGCAAAATCAGACTTGAAAAGTATAGTCCCTTCTTTCTAGGATCCCAGAGTGCTTTGCTGTTGTAACAATGTATGGAGAATATTTTCCTTGGGCAGGCAGGTGCTGGGGTGGAGGAGGGGGTCCTGAGGTCCACAGTGTGCTGGCTCGTTCCAGTTCACACACTGCCCACTCCACTAAACCATCCTGGGAGGAACCAACGGCCATCTCCAACATCCCTCCTCCTCATCTGCACTGAGGCCTTTTGGAAACTACCTTCCAAAGGCAGGAAACCCTTCAAAGGCTTTCTCTGTAACCAAGGAAGTGATGGGCTATTTTCCTCTTTGGGTCCTAGAGAAATGAGAACGTGGAGCCCTTCCTTCTCACCCTCAGGGAGAGGAACCTCAGCCTCCTCCATTGGGGCTCACTGCGGTCTGGAGATCAGGCAATCTCCTCTTTGTGAGGGCTGGTTAGAACTGTGGCCTACTTTAGGTGCTTTTTCTGAAATCAGTTTTCAAAACCATTTTTTAAAATGTCTCAAAGAAGGGGTTTCCATCATTTTTTAGGGAGACGCTGACACTCACCTAGACTAAAATGGCCTCTCCAGAAAACGGAGGTAAGGACAGTTATTTCTTCCCATGCGTCTTCACCATAGCCCACTTAGGAAATCTCTGCCTCTATCTAATCTATCTATCTATCTATCTATCTATCTATCTATCTATCTATCTATCTATCTATCTATCATCAGGTTTTATAAAGTGTTCAACCCTTCCTTCCCTCCTTAATCCATCTGGTGGCCCAATCCATACCTACTGAATGCTATAAATCTAGGGATATTAAAAATGGCCAGTGTGTTTAGGTAATAAAATAATTATGATAATATTGGTTCATCAATTTTAAGAAAGGTACCACACTAATGCAAAATGTTAATTATAGGGAAAACTGTGTATGGAGGGGATGTGGGTAAGTGGGAACTTTGTACTTTCTGTATGATTTCTCTGTGAACCTAAAACTGCTCTTTAAAAAAAAAGTTCAGTGTTAGGGAAAAACTAAAAAGTAAAGGAAAATAGCTGAATGAAAATATTTTATGGAAGGAGCCCCCCATCTCCCAAATCCCACCCACCCCACCCCAGGACCACGCTCTCGTGGGAGGCCTCACACTGTGCGGGGTACAATAACTGGGCCTACTGGCAAAACGCTGTGCCAATTTCTAACTCCTCTGCCACTGGGACAAATCACTGCTGCTCCTTGTGCCTTAGTTTTCCCAACATAAGGGGGCAGATTAATTGATTGCTATGGTTCCTTCCAGTATTAATGATTCTACAATTCTGTGACTGGAATGTCATCAAAAGTCTTCCACCACTTGTTCAAACAGTTCCTCTGCTGAGGTCTGACACCAAATAAAGCAGCCACCATCAGCGTTTTAGGAACAGGGAAGATTCAGGGCGCTCCCAGCCACACAACACCCCTGATATGAAGAAACTGGAGTATCTAGTGTATTTGGTTATGGGTCCCACAAAGGGAAAGCTTAAATGGTGCACTTCATGCTCCAGGAAGAGGAGGGCATGAGGGGAGACACCGTTTCATGCCCTGAGATCACGCACCTGCTGAGTAAAAGCCGGGCCTGGCCTCATGGACTGCTGGTCAAAGCCCACATCTGGAAAGAAGCTGGTCAAAGACGAGCCCTTCAGGGAATAAGGAGGTGACCATTTAGCTTGGAACTGAGAGCAAAATAAGGGTACCCTCCTCACCTGCTAGGACTTACCTGGGATGTGATGAGCTGGAAGTCTGGCTGAGGCAGTGAAGAGGCTGCCTGGGGCGGCTGAGCAGGGGGCTCCTGGGCAGGGGGCTGCTGTAGCAGAGGCTGGGGGTGCTCCTGGGGCGTGGGGTAAGGGGGTGGTGGAGACACTTGGGCTTGAGCTTCTGTGGGCAGGAAGGAAAGCGTGCTGCGATCTGAGGGCATCATCTGGAAAATAAAAGTTTCCAGGAGTAAGTCCTTTAGGATTAGGCAAAGTCAAAAGTGGGGAAAAAACCTGAGATTTTCCTTTCTGTTGAAATTCTATGCTATGCTCTGAGAAGCCTATTTCTGCTCCTTCCAAGTATATCTCAAATCTCACTTCCCCACAAAACAATTCCCATTCAAGGACAATTTCTATTGTCTTAAAAACCATAAAACAAAACAAAACAACCAATTTAACCAGTTTCATCTCAGTTTTCTCAGTGAAAATCATGTTTAAAAAAAGTCATGACTTCTGGTTAAAGATGGCAGATTGAGAAAGACATTTAGCTTCGCTCTCTTCTGAAACTACTAAACCATTAAAAAAAATAAAGACACCAAAACAACATTAAACAATAATAAACAACTTTAAATCAATAATAACATTAAACTAATAACAAATGGCACAAGGACAAAGGAGAAGAGAAAATGGCAATAAAATTTGGAAAATGAAAAGCAGGTGGACTCTACCACAGGTTTTACCCTTGGGAAGACGGTTGCTGCAAAGGAGAGGCTAGGCCTCCCTATGGTTGTGCCTAAGAGCCTCCTCCCGAATGCCTCTTTGTTGCTCAGATGTGGCCCTGTCTCTCTAGCTAAGCCAACTTGAAAGGTGAAATCACTGCCCTCCCCCCTACGTGGGATCAGACACCCAGGGGAGTGAATCTCCCTGGCAACGTGGAGTATGACTCCCGGGGAGGAATGTAGACCTGGCATCGTGGGACGGAGAACATCTTCTTGACCAAAAGGGGGATGTGAAAGGAAATGAAATAAGCTTCAGTGGCAGAGAGAATCCAAAAGGAGCCGAGAGGTCACTCTGGTGGGCACTCTTATGCACACTTTAGACAACCCTTTTTAGGTTCTAAAGAATTGGGGTAGCTGGTGGTGGATACCTGAAACTATCAAACTACAACCCAGAACCCATGAATCTCGAAGACAGTTGTATAAAAATGTAGCTTATGAGGGGTGACAGTGGGATTGGGAATGCCATAAGGACCAAACTCCACTTTGTCTAGTTTATGGATGGATGTGTAGAAAAGTAGGGGAAGGAAACAAACAGACAAAGGTACCCAGTGTTCTTTTTTACTTCAATTGCTCTTTTTCACTCTAATTATTATTCTTGTTATTTTTGTGTGTGTGCTAATGAAGGTGTCAGGGATTGATTTAGGTGATGAATGTACAACTATGTAATGGTACTGTAAACAATCGAAAGTACAATTTGTTTTGTATGACTGCGTGGTATGTGAATATATCTCAATAAAATGAAGATTAAAAAAAAAAAAAAAGCAGGTGGAATCAGGCCTTCAAATCCCTTGCCTCACTTGTGCTGCAGTGCTACTGCCCCAGCCCTCCCCACTACCTAGCAAGAGTCTGCAGGGTTATAATCAAAAGAGAGTAAAACTAAAGGCCTCCAGGCAGGGTGCACCAGATCCTTGAGGGTGACAACACTCTATTGAAAACCCGGGGTTTATAAGAAAGCTCACTGTCTTGGCTCACTCTGGTGGTCTTACTCTTAAGCCATTCCTGTGGGTGTGAACCCATTGTAAATAGGACCTTTTGATGAGGTTACTTCAGTTATGGTGTGGCCCAACTGAGTCAGGATGGGTCTTAATCCTATTACTGGAGGTCTTATAGAGGACACAGAGAAAGGAGCCATGGTGAATAGTCAAGAGATGGAAGTCTACAGACCTTGGAACTGGAAGAGAAAGGAGACGACGCTACCTTGCGCACTGTCATGTGATAGAAAAGGATCACCGGCAGCCAGTCCCAGAATGCCACAGTCTTCAAGGAGAAATCATCACCTTGCTGATACCCTCAAAACTGTGAGCCAACGAATTCCTGTTGTTTAAGCCCACCCATTGTATGGTATTTGTTTTAGCGCTAGGAAACTAAAACACAAACTTACCAAATCTTGAGACCCTCCCCTTCTTTCCCAACTTAGCTCTCAGAATACCTGCATCTAGGCATATACCCAAGTAAGAGTGGAATGGTGTCCCCTTTGTGAAATCTGATCAGCCTGAGAGACAATCCTAATATTTACGACATCAGAAATTCCCCAAGAAAATGGCTTAACTAGATCACTCTACAGTAAAGACCACAATTAACAATCTATCCAGCAGAACTTCCAAATGGCTTTTAAAAAAAAATTTTTATTATGTTAACATATATATAACAGGTTTTGCCATTTTTACCATTTCCAGGTGTATGATTCAGTGGCATTAACTACATGTACAATGTTGTGCTATCATCACCACCATCCTTACCAAATTTTTTTATCACCCCAAACAGAAATGCTGTAACCACTAAGCATCAATTCTAAATTCCCCTCTCCCCACAGTCCCTAGTAACCTCCACTCTACTTTCCGTCTCTCCAAATTTGGTTATTCTAGGTATTTCATATAAGTAGAATCATATGGTATTTAAATGTTCTTTTGTGTCTGGCTTATTTCACTTGGCAGAATTATTTCAAGGTTCATCCATGTTGTAACATGTATCAGAACTCCATTCCTTTTTATGACTGAATAATATTCCATCATGTGGATATACCACATTTTGTTTATCCATTCATCTGCTGTTACACACTTGGGTTGTTTCTGCCTTTTGGCTGTTGTGAATAATGCTGCTATGAACACTGGTGAACAATTATCTGTATGAGTCCCTGTTTTCAATCCTTTTAGTTATATACCTGAGTGGAATTGCCAGGTCATATGGCAAATGTTTAACTTGTTTGAGGAACTGCCAAATCTAATCAGCTTTCAGGTGTACTGTTCTTAAACATAAGCAGAGTACCAAGGATCACGACAATGAGGTAAGCATCCAACATGAAAGTCAGAGACCAAAGCAGACATTCAGAGAAGAGATACTTAGAGAAATCCAGGCAGGAAGAGGTGGTCATCAAAAAACCAAAACAAACCACCATAATATTTAGGCTATTAAAAAAAATCCTTATTTGTTAGCGATACATTTTGAAGTATGTGCAACAGGTATCTGTGTATGTCTGTGTATTGTTGAAGCTGGATGATGGGTACAGGTGGATTCATTATACCATTTTCTCTACTTTCTTGCAATCTGGAAAATTTTCATTATAAAAAGTAAAAACAAAATAAATCTGGACAAAAATTACTACTAGAAACCTCAGTGATATAAAAGGCAATACTGTATCCACAAAATAAGTATGATGCTATAATAAACAGGAATATTTAGAGAACAACAACAAAAACTTCTTGGAAATTTTAAAATATTAGAGCAGAAATGAAAAATTCAATAGAAGGGTTGGAAGATGAAGTTCAGAAACTTCTAGAAAGTAGAGCAAAAAGACAGATGGAAAGGAGGAGAAGAAAAAAAATAGGAAGTTGGAGGGTCTGTCCAGGATGTCCAACATTTATACAACAGGAGTTCCAGAAAGTGAGAAGAGAGGAAATTGAAAGGAAGAAATAATTAAAGAAAATTTCCTAGAACTGAAAGATAAGAGCTTCACAAAATACACAAGTCAATGGATGAAAACAGCCTCAAGCCAAGCCATCTTGAAGTTTCAAAACACTGGGAACAAAAAGAAGATACTACAACTTCCAGAGGAAAAAAAGGAGATTTCATACAAAGTATCAAGAATCAGAATGGTAATGGGTTTCTCAATAGCAACTCTAAAAACTAAAAGGCAATGGATTAATACCTTCAAAATCTAAGGGAAACTTATTTTAAACTTAGAATTCTATTCTCAGCCAACTTATCAATTAAAAGGAGAGTAGAATAAAGACATTTCTCAGTCATCCAAGGTGATGTGCTCTTTTTTTGGGGAAGCTACTGGAGAATTTGTGTTTAAGTGTATTGAGAGCCAATCTATCCAATTCCAAGAGTTTGGGGTTGAATTAATAATAATAATAATTTTACACACACACACACACACACATTATATAAAACCAGACTAACAAAAACAGTAAGACATTTATTAACTACTGGGAGAAAAAAAAGTTCATTTTTAAATTTCATAGTATACTATATGGTTCAACTCTGACTACATTATTTAACTATGAAAACAATAAATATGGAGTACTGCTCTAACCAAATGACAAAAAAGAAACCATATTGTGAAGATGAGAACAGGTAGGAAATGTGTATGTGGGAAGGTGAGGGTTGTGGGAAGGTGAGGGTTGTGGGAGAGGTGAAAAAGAAATAATCCAAATCTTCCATAGCAAGGTGTTATTATATAATGCTGAACACTGGAAAATCTAGAAGAAGCAAAATATAACATGGAGGTTATACCAAAGAGATTGGCTAAAGTGGTTGAAAGTAGCCATCTATAAGCAGTGAGAAATATGGTTAGTGGGAGAGGGAAAGGCAGTTGTTATTTCATAACATGGTTTTTAGAAGTATCAGTCTCTTTAAACTATGTGCATGTATAAAACTGATTTTTAAAAAATCTAAATATTAAATCTCAAAAATAACATGTGAAACAGAGGATACTCTATACATACAGTCCCCTTATAAGTAGCTAGAAGAATAATATTTTTATATCCTATAAAACAATATTGCAAAATAAAATTAAAGGTAAACCAAAAACATAAAAAGAACATTAAGACATTCTGTGTTCCTGGATTGGAAGACTGAATATCATTAAGATGTTTTAACGAAAATGCTCAAAAATTGATTGTGGTGTTGAATGCACAACTATAAGATGAAACTGTGAACAACTGTATACTTTGAATGATTGTATGGTATGTGAATATATTTCAATAAAATTACATTTAAAAAAAATAAAAAGATGTTGTGGTGGTTTGGAGTTGTTATGTACCCCAGAAAAGGCCAAGATCTTTTAGTGCATTCCTATGGGTGCAGACCTGTTATAGGTGGGAGCTCTTGGTTATGTTATTTCAATCAAGACCCACTGAAGGTGGGTCTTAATCCTTTTACTGGAGTTCTTTATGAGACACAGAAAAAACCCAGAGAGCTCAGAGAGAAACACCCAGAGAAGTCTGGAGAGAAAAAGCCCTCGGAGGAACTGAGAGAGGAAGCCACTGAAGCCAGGAGTTGAAATCAACGAAACTGAGGAGAGAAGAACCAGCAGACGCTGGCCATGTGCCTTCCCATGTGACATGGGTGTCCCAGATGCTGGTGGCCTGACTTCAGAAAAGGTACTGTACTGTTAGTGCCTTAGCTGGACATTTTTACAGTCTCAGAACTGCAAATTGTATGTTAATAAATTCCCATTGTAAAAGCTAATCCATTTCTGGTGTATTGCATTATGGCAGCTTTAGCAAACTGAAACAGATGCCAATCCTACTCATAGCAATTTATCGATTCAATGCAATCCCAATCAAAATTCCAACAACCTTCTTTGCCGAAATGGAACAACCAATCATCAAATTTATATGGGAGGGTAAAAGGCCCAAAATAGCTAAAGCCATCTTGAAAAAGAAGAATGAAATTGGAGGACATACACTATCTGATCTTAAAAATTATTTACAAAACCAAAGTAATCAAAACAGCATGGCACTGGCACAAGAACAGACATATATAACAACAGAATCGAACTGAGAGCTCAGAAATCAACCCTCACATTTATGGCCAACTGATTTTTGACAAAGTGGCAAAGACCACTCAATTGGGAAAGAATAGTCTTTCCCAGTGGTGCTGGGAAAACTAAGCTCCCTTTACAAAACAAAGGGAGGAGGCCCCCTACCTCACACTTTATACAAAAATTGACTCAAAATGATCAAAGACCTGAATATAAGAGCCAGAACTATCAAACTCCTAGAAAAAAATCGTAAGGAAGCATCTTCAGGACCTTAACATTAGGCAATGATTTCTTAGACTTTACACTCAAAGCACAAGCAACAAAAGAAAAAGTAGATAAATGGGACCTTATCAAAATTTAAAACTTTTGTGCTTCAAAGGACTTTATCATGAAAGTAAAACAATAGAAGAAAATATTTGGAAACCACTTATCCAGTAAAGGTTTAATATCCAGAATATAAACAGATCTTTCAACTGTTAAACAAAAAGACAAACAGCCCAATTAAAAAGTGGGCAAAACCTCCCCCCTACGTGGGACCCGACTCCCGGGGGTGTAAATCTCCCTGGCAACGCAGGATATGACTCCCGGGTATGAATCTGGACCCGGCATCGTGGGACTGAGAGTATCTTCTTGACCAAAGGGGGATGCAAAATGAGACGAAATAGTTTCAGTGGCTGAGAGATTTCAAATGGAGTCGAGAGGTCACTCTGGTGGACATTCTTATGCACTATATAGATAACACCTCTTAGGTTTTAATGTATTGGAATAGCTGGAAGTAAATACCTGAAACTACAAAACTCCAACCTAGCAGTCTGGACTCCTGAAGATGATTATATGATAATGTAGATTACAAGCAGTGACAGTGTGATTGTGAAAACTTTGTGGAATAACCCCCTTTATCTAGCGTATGGATGGATGAGTAGAAAAATGGGGATAAAAACTAAATGACAAATAGGGTGGGATGGGGGGGATGGTTTGGGTGTTCTTTTTTCACTTTTATTTTTTATTCTTTCTGATGTAAGGAAAATGTTCAGAAATAGATTGTGGTGATGAACGCATAACTATATGATCATACTGTGAACAGTTGATTGTATACCATGGATGATTGTATGGTATGTGAATATATTTCAATAAAACAGAATAAAAAAAAAAAAGTGGGCAAAAGACTTGAATAGACATCTCTTCAAGATGAGATACAAATGACCAAAAAGCACATGAAAAGATGTTCAACATCACCAGCCATCAGGGAAATGCAAATCAAAACCACAATGAGGTATCATTTCACACCCACTAGAATGGCTGCTATTAAAAATGGAAAACAATTAGTGTTGAAGAGGATGCGGAGAAATAGGAACACTCATTCATTGCTGGTGGCAATGGAAAATAGTGCAGCTGCTGTGGAATACAGTTTGGTGGTTCCTCAAAAAGCTAAGTACAGTATTACCATATTACCCAACAATCCCACTACTAGGTATATATGCAAAAGAATTGAAAACAGGGACTTGAACAGATATTTGCACACTGCTGTTCATAGCAGCATTACTCACAATTGCCAAAAAACAACTGCCCATCAATCGATGAATGGGTAAATAAAATGTGGTATGTACATACGATGGAATATTATTCAGTTGTAAAAGGGAATGAAGTCCTGATACGTGTGACAACATGGATGAACCTTGAAGACATCCTGTTGAGTGAAATAAGCCAGACACAAAAGGACAAATATTGTATGATCTCAAATAATACACTGATATGAAATAATTAGAATATGCAGTTATTCAGAATCTAAAATATAGGTCTAGATTTAAGCAGTTAAGTCAAAATCTAGACCATAGGTTACCAGGGGATAAGGTGGGGACAGGGAAAGGGAAGTTAAGGCTTAAAATGCAAGGGTTCCCATTTAGAATGATGGAAATGTTTGGGGAATGAATGTTGGTAGCACAACACTGTGAAAGTAATTAACAGCACTGAAATATATATTTGAAGGTGATTAAAATGGGAAATGTTAGAGTGTATATATAGTAACAGAATAAAGATTAAAAAAAAAAATCCATGGATTACCTAAACAAACAGTGAACCCTAAGTTAAACCATGGACTATAGTTAATAGTACAATTATTGTGCTTTCATCAATTGTAACAAATGTAACACACCAATGCAAGGTGGTAATAATAGGGTGGTGTTTGGGAATACTGTATTTTATGCATGATTGTTCTGTAAACCCATAACTTCACTAATAAAGAAAAAAGTCTGTATACAAAAAAAAAAAGAACCTTCAAAAAAACAAGTTATGACATTCCCTCTCACCCTCCCCTCAAAGAAATTACTCATAATCAAGATCCTGTATCTAGTAATTTGTAAAGAGTGACTAATAACTAGAGTTTCCAACTCCTTCGGTAGTGCTCTGTCAACTCTTTGTTAAATCATTATTCATTTATGGTGAAGTGGTGAGTAATCAATGACATTATAATGTATCTAAGGAGTGACCAATAGGTTAAAAAAATATTCATTGATGATTATGATAAGAAGAACCACCCTAGGAGTTTAAAGTAAAAAAAAAAAAAAAGTCAATAAGTCAAAGTGGGATGTTTCAACCCCAGTATTCTGTCACAGGCTCATGATTTCAAAATATGCCTCTTCTTAAACACTTCTTTTAATCCTGTTATAGAGATATGATCCTTTTTATACCTAGAATCCAATGAAAAATAAAAGTATTGTTTTTCAAATCTGTAGTTGTAATTAGGGAAGAGGACTAATCTAATTCCAAAGCTACAGGAAGGTATTAATTAATGTCTTCTTTGGCTTTTGCCCTGTGACTTAAAATACTTATAGAGTCAATTATTGATTTCCAATACTAATTTTAAAATCCTCACTTGTTCTCCCTTAGTCATCTTGGACATACCTGGATTACTTCCTCTATACCCTACCCTTTCCCTCACCCCAAGTTCATGAGGTACAGTGACTGCAAACTGTTCAATATTTGCTTAAGAGTAATCAACACAGCAAATCTGCTATTAGAAAATCATTAATGCATTCTGAATTTTTATACTTCTGCTCTCTCCGATTTCACATATAAATGAGAACTGACTGCATTTGAGACTTCAAGGATGCTTGGTGCAAGGAACCTAATCCAAAATAACCCAGAGAAGGAAAACAATTTCTCTGTGCTTCAGTCTGTTTAATTGCAGTTTGTATTTTTACCTGGGAGACAGGATATGGATTCAGCGGGCTGGTTGAAGAGAGCTGTCTGCTGAAACCTTGATGTGCTTCAGGGCCAGGAGAAAGCGTGAGAGGGCTGACAGGAGGCTGCCTACGCCGAGGGGGGCAGCTCAGGTTTGTGGTGGAAAGAGAGGGGTTGCTAAGGGAAAACAGACGGAGTGAAGGATGAAGGGCAGAGGCATTGGGAACAGACTTCTGGGGGTGGCTATTTAGGGAAGAGGAAAGTGCTGTCTTATTGAGCGTGGCCTGGATAGAGGGATTACTTCGAGAACTCTGGAGACCTAGAAGACAACAAATTCACAAGTTATTTGCCATAATTTCAGACCAAATATTTTGTTTTACAAAGATTAAAGCAAACTTAACTTCCTCCTATCCATGCCTGATGATGATTCTGTATGAAAAGGGGCTCCTGGGCAACTGTCCTGAAAATGTATCAGATGTACTGACAGAAAGGAAAAGATGCACCCATACTGAGAGAGATGGTGCCATCGAGATGAGAATGCTTTTTTTCCCAAGAGGAATGAGAGCATCTAAATAGCCAAAGGGAGAGCAGGACAAGGTGGGCAGCAGGTAGCCCCTGGCTGCAGAGACGGATGTTCAGTGAGTTCAGCTCCAACCCAGGAAAACAAATTCCGCTGACAGCCCCCAAATGCCTCTGTCCCAAACATGCTCCCGGGGTCCTCTGCTACCATCCTTTCACCGAGAGTTGCAGCTTTTGGGAAGCTGCCTCAGTGGGCCCTTTAAATACCCTTGGCACACCACAGAGTCATAGGAAGGGACACTCCCCCATATCTCCTGCTCCACAGTTCCTCTCTCTTTGTGTTTCTGGCTGCCGGGAAATTGTTCATTGCAGCCCATTCCAATTCAGGGAAAAGGAAGTTTTTGCTGCTGCTTTGTTTTATTTTTTGGGGGGAGGGTGAATTTTAGCATGTGCATGAGAGTTTGGAAATGGCATTTACACAGCGTGGGCTGCTAGTACACAAGCTCCAGAAGGCCTGGAGCCCTGTCCTCTGCCTGCTGCATCCTCTGCCCCCCGCACAGGCCTGGCCCGAGCATCTGTGTTCGGGGACTGAACGCTGCTGCTGCTGCTGCACATCAGTCTGCTGTACCTGAGTGCTGAAGTTCAGCCCAGAGCTCTCCTCCCAACAGCTGAGGGAGAACTGTACGTTTCATGCTGATAAAAAGGTTAAGTGTTCTATCATAAATTAAAGCCAAGAAATACCTATGTGAGACTTCAATCAATTCTTAAAGTAAAATACGAAAAATGTTAAAAGTTATAGAAATAAGTCATGACAAAATAAAACACTTTTAGCTGGCAGATGTTTTAAAAGGTAGGAAAGATATCTATGATAAAAGCCTAAGGGGGAAAAAAAAACAACAAAGCAAGCAAACAAACAAAAAGCCTAAGCAGCTATCCTACCACTCAATTTGCCATGAAAATGCAAGAGAGTAGGCTGGTTCAAATACAAATTATAGCTAAAGATCTAAATTTAGATTTTAAAAATACCTCATTCAGAAAGGAAATTCAAGCACCTTAAAAAAAGAGTAAACTTTTGTGTGCCAAGCATTTTAGGGAGTGCAAAGAAATATAAAAACCTGGCACTTATTCTGACTTCTTCTGGACAAAATAATGCTCTTTTGAGGAAAATAACAACCAGTGTGTAAAGATAGGATTTTCAGTTGAAACGAAGTATCAAAAGCTATACTGGAGTTTATTTGGTTCAGAATCTATATTTTCTGTAGCACACTAATTTAACTTGTATGGTCAGTTTATTAAAACACCATAATTACATGGAACTTTGAATAGGAAGTGAGATCTGGTAGGTTTGTACAGATTAGTGTGAAATCCCGATACAACCCAAAATAACCTGGGCCAAGAATAAAAATGTATTTGCAGGGCCCCCCTGAGGAACTGGGGGAAAATGCAGAAATGTTGGGCTTCCCCCCTGGGTTATTACTGATACTCTCACAAAAATTGAGGACTACTAATTTAGTAGGCTGAGTCCTCAATCTTGGGACTTGCCTTATGAAGCTTGTTGCTGCAAAGGAGAGGCTAAGCCTACTTGTAATTGTGCCTAAGAGTCTCCTCCAGAGAACCTCTTTGTTGCTCAGATGTGGCCTCTCTCTCTCTATAAGCCCACTCGGCAAGTGAACTCAACTGTGGGAAATAACTCCTGGAGGTGAGCCTGGACTTGACATTGTGGGATTGAGAAAATCTTCTTGACCAAAATAGGGAAGAGAAATGAAACAAAATAAAGTTTCAGTGCCTGAGAGATTTCAAATGGAGTTAAGAGGTCATTCTGGAGGGCATTCTTATGTGCTATATAGATACCCCTTTTTAGTTTTTAGTGTATTGGAATAGCTAGAAGGAAATACCTGAAACTGTTGAACTGCAACCCAGTAGCCTTGATTCTTGAAGATGATTGTATAACTATGTAGCTTACACGGTATGACTGTGACTGTGAAAAACTTGTGGCTTACACTCCCTTTATCCAGTGTATGGACAGAAAAGTCAAAAAATGGGGACAAAAATTAAACGAAAAATAGGGTGGGATGGGGGATGGAATGCTATAGGTGTTCTTTTTTACTTTTATTTTTCTTATTATTTTTATTTTTTGTAGTAAGGAAAATGTTCAAAAATTGATTCTGGTGATGAATGCACAACTAGATGATGGTACTGTGAACAACTGATTGTATACTGTGGATGACTGTATGGTATGTGAATATATCTCAATAAAACTGAATTAAAAAAAAAAAAACTATACTGGAAAATGCCAGCTTCCGCAAAACCATAGCTAAGTGCCCCAAGGATGCTGTACTTCTGTGACACTGCATGTCTTTGTGAATATCGAATTCACCCTAAAAAGTGAAATGCCCAGGCTCTAAATCTAGAAATCCTCAAGGTTTTGAGAGCTTCCATTATGAAGCAAATCAAGTAAACTCAGGGCTGAGGGACAGTGTCTGCACCATAAAGAGCATTCTGGAGCCCACAGAGCACATTCTCTGGATCATGTTGGACCCCAAACAGACCATCTGGCTCATCACTCACTTTTTACATTAGATTTGGCCATACCTGACTTGATTTCTAAAACTCAAAATGCACATGCAGTAGATAAAGACTTATTACTATTAAGGAAAATAAAATGACAAACAAAACAAATCAAAACCAAAAGTGGTCCCTGAAATCAGTTCCTCAAACCTAAAATTATATTGCACAATAGCAGCATCGCTGCAGTTAGAGAAGCTTCTGGTGAACACCCTGACCACTCTCATTTGGTGGTGAGTTAGTTCTGAGTCATGTGGACAAGTCTCCATGGTTTTACATCACACTTCAAAGAACCAGAGTGGAAACCAGCACAAACTTCCTCAACCTAGAGCTCACTACTGAGGATATCCTTCCAAATGGAACATTCCATACCACAATTCCTCCTAGGATGGTGACAGCAACGGGCTGTACTCACCACAGGGTGTGAGAGGGAGTAACACCTGCCCTAGACATGGACAAGAGCATTTGTCAGGGGTCAAGCAAATGCAGTTATGTTTCAACATGAGGTCTGAGCTACGGGCAATCAAATCTGTAAGAGAAAACCGCAGCCACATTGTGAGTAGCATTTTGATATAGCTACATTCCACATTTTTAAGCACTTCTGAAAATTAGAATCAATTTTGAACTGTGATAGATTTCTATTTAACATACATATATTAAGTATAAATATTGCACCCATTGTAAGTTTTCTAAAATTTTCAGTAGTCTTTTTTAGAAATTCAATGGGAGATTGAATCTGGAAGGATCTCGAGATACAGCTTTAGTTATAAAATACCATATGCTGCTAAGAGGCACCAACATTGTTTGGCCGATATAGAATGGACCCTTATTTCCTGACTCCCAAATCTTATCCCTCAAGTCACCTAGACACATGGGCTGGTGAAGACATTAAAGAACCAGGTTTAGTGGAGGTGATTCAGAGCTCATCAAATCCAGCAGAAATAGACCCACCAAAGGAAAATTTCAGGGAGTGAGGAGATATGAGAACAGCTACATTGCTATCTCTAACTCAGATGCGGATGCTCATTCCATGAGACAATGAACAGGCCACAGGGCTGGGGATCCACCTATGATTAAGCCACCAGAAGACTTAGGCAAGGTCCTTACCAAGTGGAAGATACTCACCGGAGGAGCTCCTTATGCCCAGGTGAGTCATAGCAGCTGGGAGGTTGCCCACACTGTTCCCCACGCTCATACTGCCAAAGAGGTGGTCACCAGTGTTCAGGGAGGTGGGTAGGGGTGCCATGCAATGGAGGTTGGTTAGATCTGGCAAGGACCCTCCAGTGTTCAGGGTCCCCAGAAAGGGCGAGAGGCCCATGTTTTGACCGTTATGTGGAAAGGCACTGAAAAGAAAAAAAAAAAAAAAAAAAGATAAGAATTGCTTTCTAAAATGCATTTGGCTATTGGCATATAGGACACGTATGATGAATGATACATTTTCTTGCCAATAAAAGCAATGGGTGTCAAAGATCCATGTTCTAAGCTCTACCTCTCCTTGTTCTGAGAACTTGAATCTTTAGCTTAATCTCTCTGAAGTGCAATTTCATCTCTCTGAAGTGCAATTTCCTTAACTGTTAAATTGGGCTAAGGATGGCATCTCTGTCCACTTTGGAGGCATGCTTTCAAGACCAGATTAGATTATGGATACAAAAGTACTTTAACAATTATAAAGCACTGCATAAAATGTGAGGCATTACTTTATGTTTAATAAGGCTCTTTTTGCTATCTAAATCATCTTTCCTACCAAAACCCAAAAAACAAAAGAACAGTATCTCTGGGAAACTAGGTTCCTTCTAAGATAATGTTTCTCAATTACAGTCTTCACAAACTTTTAAGTAAGAAAGCGAAAATCTGATGCCTCATCACTGAGCACTAGGCGCTAGGCTGAGTTTGGAGGTATAGTGAGGCACGAGCAAGGCACATGTGCTCCGGCCTGCCCCTGACATCTGTAGGTTCAGGGCAAGGGTACAGAGGCCCACATGCCATTTAAAATTTTTTTTTTTAAGTTATAAATCAAATGAACAAATCCTTAAACAAAAAATGTTCTATCTTCCTATCTTGACAAATTAAATCTTCATAATATCCTGGAGGCCAGGTTCAAAGTTAGAATTCTCAGACTCCTTGGAGTTTGGGGCAGGACACATAGTCCTTTGTCCTCCCCCACTTTTTCTTCCTGTTCTGCACCACAGTACATGCAGCTCTCCCAGCCTACAGGGCCAAGCTCTGCCCACACCCCCACATCCCCTGGGCCACCCTCATGTCTAGGGTGTGTTCACTGGTGGTGTGTTCCCCTTTGGTCCCTTGGAGGCCATACTCCGTGGAAGTGGGGCCTAGGGAGGGGTCCTAGCCCAGGTTTTGAGGGGAACTGTTCTTGGAATTCACAAAAGTAGGATCTGTCAGTGTCAGGATGGGTTGGGGAGGTGAAGACTTTACCAAGGGCATGACACAGTACGTTCATGCGAGTGCCTGGCATGGCTGAGATATCAGGGGTAGGGGCAGAGTGTGGGGAGGGTAGCTGGAGATGAGATGAGAGAGAAAACAATAGGAGAAGACATGCTGTTCCGAAGATCTGGGTCTGAGACTGTGGGATGTAGGGAGCCCAGGTTTAAGCTCGAGAATGACATTTTAGAAATGCCACCGTGGTTACTGCTTGGAGGACGACTTAAGGGAGCAGAAACCAGAGAGGCAGGGAGAACCAATTAGAAGGCTACTGCCGGGGTCCAGGTCTGAATCTGGAAAGGAATTGTGAGGATGAAGAGAATGGTTGGAGGATGGCACTGTCAACCAGGAACACGGGCAAGGCAATGAGTTCAACTGAGGGCATGTCCAACACAGCAGGCATCAGGAGGGCAGGGGGCCTTCAAAGGACTCGAATGAGGAGGGGGACAGAGCCATGAACAAAGTGGCTCACAATATAATATAATTCCTGAGTACAACGACAAAGCCTGGTAGGATAAGGAGTGGAGGGAATGACTAGGAGGCTGGAAGAGGTTTCCTGGAGCAAGTGACATCTGAGTTGAATTTCGAGGCTAAAGAGTTCAGGCAACCTAGACAGGAAAATCATTTCAGGCAGAGTTCACAGCATGGGCAAAGGCAGGGAGGCCTGCAACCACGCTGAGAAATTAAGACACTATGGGAGGGTCACGTTTAGGAGTGGCTGGGTAGTGACGGAGATGGGACTGGAGAAGAAGGCAGAAAGCATGGGAGGCTTGGAATGATGTGCTGATGACAAGCCAGTGGAAGGTTAAAGCAGGGGAGCGATATACTCAATGATTCATAGGACAGAGTGGCTAATAGACTTGGAAGGTGCAAGGGGCAGAACCCAGAGGCAGAGAGGTGATCTATGGTGCTGCTTAATAGTCTAAGGAGATAATGAACAGCGGCAGCGCGTGCGCGCACGGGGGATGCGCGGAGGAACGCCGCGGAGCAGCAGAGCTGCCTCCGGGTCTGTTTTTGGTCTCTGCTGTCTGCCGTGCTGCCAGTCCATCTTACGCCGCCCTAGGAGTGCAAGTGGAGACCACCTACCCCGGAGACCCGCGCACCTTCCCGACCTGCACGGTGCACTACACGGGGATGCTTGAAGATGGAAAGAAATTTGATTCCTCCCGGGACAGAAACAAGCTCTTTACGTTTATGCTAGGCAGGCAGGAGGTGATCTGAGGCCGGGAAGAAGGGGTTGCCCAGATGAGCGTGGGTCAGAGAGCTAAACTATCTCCCCAGACTATGCCTACGGTGCCACTGGGCACCCAGGCATCATCCCACCAAACGCCACTTTAGTTTTTGACATGGAGCTTCTACAACTGGAACGACAGGAATGGCCTTCTCCCTCTGCTCCCTGTTCTTAGATCTGCCATGGAGGGTTCTGGCACCTGTAGGCACCTGCTCCCGAATCCATATGGATATTTTCCTGATGTCCTACTACAGGCTGTATAAACATCTACCCAGACTGAATGTGGTCTATCACTCAGCTTTGCTTTCCTCTTCCCCTTTCTCCTACGATATGTGTTGACTTAAACGATATGCCATAAACCTCAAATTATTCATTTTTTTGTTTTGGTTTTGGGGTGATGATTCAGTTTCAGTCTTTTGGATCTAGGTTTCCAGTTAAGTAAATGTTCAGGTATTAACAGCACACACAATGGGTTAACCTTACAATAGGAATTGGTGTTTGGTGGGAGGGGGTGCAAGAACATTATTATTATTTTTTGGGATGAAATTTTTATCTATTATATATTGAACATTCTTGCTGCTGTGCTGCAAAGCCATAGCAGATCTGAGGTGCTGTTGAAGGCTGAATCATTCTCCAAGTTAAGCAGTGTCCTTAGGTTGAATTAAAAGCCCTACTCAAAATCGAAATAGGAAAGGGGAGAGAGCCTTTGCCTCCACCAGCCCATGTCCTCCCCTCAAAGCCTCTGCCTTTTGAAAGCAGATAGTTTTTGCTGCAATGTTGGACACTACAGGTATCTGTCCCCAGGCCAGCAGGGACTTCTGAAGCCTTTTTCATGGCCTGGCTTATTTTTTTTCCCCATCCTATGGTTTTTCTAATGGGTTTTCAGGACTTTTGAACTCTTCTCACAGCTGTCAAAGCTCCATCACTTCCTAAATTTTAAGAACTTCAATCGAAAGTATAAATTGAAGGTGCTGTTTGTAGACACTTAGCACCCAATGAAGCCCAGCTGTCTGACAAATCCTTGAGTGTTCTCTTAAGTAAATGATGCTGGTCATCACAGCTTCAACATCTCCTGGTTTTTGATGCTCAGCCCCGACTGCTGATCTTAAGGTTTCCAGCTTTTCCACCCCCCGTTCACCCCTTTGCTGACCTGTGTAGTGATTTGGTGAGAGAAACCATTGTTGCTGTCTCTCACCCCACCCTCCCATCTCCTGCACCACATATGAGTTTTGAGTTATTACTGCAATAAAAGTGCTTTATGCTGGCTTTTCTCAAAGAGAGAGAGAGAATGAATGAATGAATGAATGAGAGCAGGGGGATGCAGAGGCTAAAGTAGTATTCAAGAATGACTCCTGTTTTCCCGCATGGGGACTGGTGGAGCCACCAAGATAGGAAATACTAGATATAGACTGAGGAGAAGGGTAAAGGGTCTAGGAAAGACCATGAATTCTATTTTAGATGCTTTGAGTTTCTGTAGTATATGAAAGAACGCAGTGATGTCTCTTACTCAGTGGAATCTAGGAGATAACAGGCATTCCAGAGGGCAGTTCCATTGGAACCCTGGGGGTGGAAGCCAGAACACAGTGGGATGAGAAGTGGACAAGTAGTAAGGAAGACTAAAGAAGTGTGGCTGTGAATTCTGGAAATGAAAGGGAAAGAAGTAACTAAAAGGGAATGCAAGGTCTAGAAAGGAATTTTTCAGTGTGGAATACTTGACAATATTTAAATTCAGAGAGAAAATACAGTAGAGAGAAAGAGGTTGAAAATACAGGAGAGGGAAGGATAAGCAGTAGAGAGGTCTCAGAAAGGCCAGTGGGGAAGAGGGCCGTCAAAGGGCTACAGCAGTCAGCCTTCAATAGGGGGACACCTGGAGAGAGGGGCGTAAGTGCCGGAGGGAAGCTGAGCAGTCATTCCTGGTGACCTCTCTTTTCTTGTTAAAAGTAGAAGGACTCAGATAACTGTGGAGGTTTGAAAAGAAATGGGGACATAGGAAAGGGGCCCAGTTTGATGGCGGAGGAAGAAGGATAATTTTGGTTGTAAAAAAAAAAACAGAATGTTGTATCTTGTATTTGAGATGGCTGGATGTACAGAAGTGGTTATAAGGTTAAAAGTCAAGGAAAAGAAAAATAAATTCGAGAATCCAGAGCTGTTTACTGTGAGAGCAAATGGGCTGAGAGAAGAAAGATTCACAGGTGAACAGGTAGTAACAAAGGAAAGGGAGGGGGGAGGGCGCAAAGCAAGAATCCAGAAAAAAAATGTGACCAGTGTAAACAAGGTCATTAGTGATATTCAAAGCAATAATTACTCTCCAGTTGAGAGAACTTTCCAAATATAGTCACTGCCCATTGTTGTATGGGATCTGAGAGAAGGCATATAATGTTCTTCCCAGTTCAAAACCCTCCAATGACTTCCCTGCTGACTCAACAAATCCAGCCTCTTCACCAGGCTCTAGGGCCTGCCGGGATTGGGGCCCAGCCACTAGGACCCCTTCCTCCCTTGTTGACCCCACTCAGTTACACTAGTCTCCTTGCCTTCCAGGCACGCTCCTGCCTCAGGGGCTTCGCACTGGCCATTTCCTCTGCCTGGAACCCTCTTCCCCTTCGCTTCATTCCAGATTCTGGTCAGTATCACCTTGTCAAAAAGGTCATTGCAATTCCCATCACTGCCTATCTCACTTTGCTTTCTTTTTCTTCACTGTGCTTACCAGCACATAATATATTTTTTGCTTCTTTCTGTTTGCCTAGCTCTCCCCACTGGAGCATCATGTCCTTGAAAGTTTTGTTCACTCCTCTACCCTGGCACCTAGAATTAGGTGGCCAATAAATATTTGAATGAATAGGAGTCACTGAGCACCTAAGGAATACCACCTCTAACCTAAGAGCAAGAAAGCAACTTTCTTTATCTTAGAAACAGCTGCTTTAAAACTTTCTGGGGTTAAAGTATTGTAGCCCGATTCCAGAATGTAGGCCTTTGGAGCCTTGATTGCCCATTTGTCTGAGGGTTGAGTGAAAATTGGTTCTAGAGGAAAATCTTGGCCCTACCTGCATCCATACACAGGATCGTCTTCTTTCAGGGCTGTATCCTGGCAGGTTCTTGGACTTTCTGAAGAGGTTGACCCTAATCTCAGCTCAGCAGGGTGTTAATTACATCTGTTTATATTTAACCAGCCAAAAAGAATGTCTGCACTCCAGGGACTCAGTAGGGAGTCCCCCAAATTCACTGCTATTAAATACTTATTGAAAGCTTTGTTGGGGGAAATAATATTTAAGGATTGCCTGGAAGGGTATTTAGTTCACCCATGGACCCTCTAACATGGATGCTTGTCCTAAGCCAGATCATCCAAGGGTCGTATATTCAAAACACATTATTTTGGCCTCTGGAGGACTTGCCGTTTCTGAATTTGCTTTTACTTTGAGCCCAGGCACTGCATCGAGGGATGCTGTAAGAAACAGCTCCACGAAGCCTCCTCATTGCTTCTTAGGACACTGCCCATTAAGTCCCGAGGAGTCCTCTCTGTGAAGATCAGTGGGAGTTCTCCAACCAGTCACAGGCCAAGGACTATCCGTGACTCTTCCTTCTGTGTTGTCTGTTAATGTGTGAGCTTCACTGTCTCTTTCATCTCCTTATTTTCTGTTGGTTCCAGTTTCTTTACTAACTTATTTTTTTTTAATCTTTGGTACTATGTCTATTTTTGTAAGCTGTCTCAAATATTTTTAGAAAGTACAGTTATATATTATAATATATAAATCAATTAATTAATGAATCATTTCACTGAATCTCTCTTAATTAACTTCTAAGTAACCAAGTCAATTAACTGGTGGTTTCCTTTCCCACTGGTAAACATATCCACCAATGCTCAAGCTAGCCAAATGCTCCACACTGGTGGGCTTCTCTAAAATGCCTGCAAGCTTCTACTTCTACCAATTGAGCTGTGTCTTGACCAAGGGTCAGTTTTGTTATTCTCATGCATAATTATGGCAGTTTTATTTGTTATTGCAGCTATGTGATTTAATTACTTTAAAACAATGAAATATGAGTAAAAAGAGAGCTGCTGTTTTTATGAAAATTAAGTTGACTTTCAATCTATACATAACGAATGAAGCTTCTCAGAGTTCTGTGACAAAGTAGTAAGACTTTCCTCTCAGGAAAACCTTCAGGACAGTCTCTGAGACATGAACAGAGGAAATTACTTACTTGCCACCTCCAACATCACAGGATCGAGGACGCCCCGACAGGGACTGAATCTGGGAAGAGACAAAGAAAGCTGGGCTTACTCATTGTCAAACTAAATTACAGTTTTTAAAAAGTATCTTCACAAGTATCTTGGGACCACAATCAGAGTGAGTGAGGGCCAGCACATATAAACAGCATCCCCACCCAATGGCCATTTAAGTTTTGACTAGAGTCAAACCTCCAGATACAAGGGTGGCATAACATCGATGCATTTTCTTAATTAAAAGCTTTATTACTGTATCTTCTAGAAGAATGTTATTCCTTCAAAGAAGTTAATGTTTTACATACAGAACTGTTAAACAAACATAACTTTTCCACATGGGAAGAAGAGGAAAGTGAGAAGATCAAAAGGTGACCTAAGAGGAAAAGGAGACAGAAACAAAACAAGGTGAAGAAAGAGGAAATGCATGTCAGAAGGAGATAGATATGTCAACTAGAATATAAGCTCCAGAGGGCAGGAATTTTCATTTGGTTCCCTGCAGCATCCCTGCACCTAGAACCACTGGCAACAGGTGCTCAATAAATAATGTTGAAAAAAATGAATTAATCGATCAACCCAATTCCTCTCCCAGAATGACTCATGGGGCACCAGGAAGCCCCAAGAACCCATGAGGAGGAGCACCTCTTCTCAGAGAGCAGTCGCCGGTACCACAGGGAAGAGTGGGTGCCACTGCCCTCTTTGCTGGAGAGGATGTAGTTGTCATCAGATAAAAGCCTCAAAAACCACTTGTGCCACCAACGTCTCAAAAGTCACAGCATGGCTGCTCCTTCTATATTTAAATATCTGAGTTTTAAATCATATCTCCCCCCCAAAAAAAAGATTAAACATCAACTACATCTTGCTGCTACAAAAAACCTTTCAAGACCACCCTAGAGCTAAGGGTGACTTTGGTTGTAGACTTGGCAGAAGAAAACAGAAGTGGACCAAAGGGATCCAAAGCAGGTGGGGATGATTCAGTACAGAGACAACACAAGCAATTGCAAGAAGCTTCATTAAGGGCTGGAATAGGTTAAATGTTTTCCTTCAAAGTTAACAGGGCTTTGTGGGAAGAAAGGCCAAGCCAAGTACCGTGGGACCTCTCTCTCTTCCACAGTGGCTAAGTTTACAGAGAGGGCCAATGTGGAGGTCAGCTAGCATTTTTTAGATATGAATACTCCAAGGCTCATAGAAATCATGGTAAACCAGATAATTCGTCAACACTCCCAGAGAATTTGGGTCAAATGCTCTTGAATAAAGAAAGTGATATCTGGCACACTAGCAATTCTGGACAGAAGCTGGTGAATGGTACACGTTCTTGGCTATAAAACAGAAAAATCTGTCCATGGCTTGTAACCAGGTTTCAGAGCTTTTAATAATACAAATAAGATATGGGGACTTAACAGGTTTTTCTGAACGAGTAAATTCACATGAGAAGTAGGAAATCAAGAGATCATGGTACTAGTTTTACCCACAACTGCTGATAATTTTTATTTGAAACATCCTTCCCTACTATGTTCTTCCCATCTGTTTCCAGACAAATCCTCTCTTCCCTTGTTTCTTGTTTTCTGCTCTATAGAATTTTACAGTGATCTCTGAAGTGCAAACACTCAGTGACAATGCTACGGTTGAGTACTGCTCACCCACCTCCTTGGTCTCCCACAGCTGTTTTGGCAGTAACTTGGGAACATTTAACAGATTCTCTTCTTTCAATGGGCCAGGGAAAGACGCAACTAAGAATTAAAAAAAAAAAAAAAAAGCACATTCACTGATTCATTGCATTAGAAAGCAGCCATCCCACCTTTGGCCAAACAAATTATTTCTGTAAAAACTGATTTATTAAATAAATATTTGACTTCTTACTAGAGAAGGTACTTTGAGTATCACTGTGGGGGCTACAGAGATGAGTAAGACACAGATTCAGCCCTTAAGAATTTATAAATTATTGGGGGATAAGGGAACACATAAATAACCATGATGGAAAATGAAACAGTTGAGGCCCAAGAGAGCTACAGGCACAGTGCTGCTGAAGAGCAGAGAAGGAAGAGGCCAAAGAAGGCCTCTAGAGCTGGGTACTGAGACATAGGGAAAAGGAAAAATTAAAAAAAAAAAAAAAGGCCTAGAGAGAGAAAGGAAATGCTGGACAGCTATTTAGTCAAGTAGCTCTCTTCAAATGGAGTGCAGGATAGGTTAAGGTGACTGGCAGGAAATAACATCTGGAAGGTTGAGGACAGCCCAGAGGGGCCCTGCACGCTTGGCAAAGGAGAGAATGGAGGAAGGTGACTGAGGAGAGACCCACAATAATCTAGGATAGATGAAATGAGAAAAGTGAGAAATGGAGAGGAGGAAAACTGTATGGAAGACATGGTGGTTATGAGGCTACTTGGTGATGGGCTGGGGAAGGGCAGGGTAAGGAGGAATCAAAGAAAACCATGAGGATTTCAGCCTGAGCAGCTGAAGGGACATGGGTTGGCTCTTTGATGCTGTGAAACAGCCTGGATCTGTACCAAGGGACTATTCCAGGGCTTCCTGCTTTAACATTCTCAGTCATGCCAGATAAAACTAGAGAATGCTGAAACAAGTGAAAAGTTTTTGTTCTCAGAGAGAGACTAGAAGACAGGGCCAGACTTCAGGAATTAAGAGTTCTGATGTCAGGAAGGGAAGCCAATGTTAGAGACACTATGAGGGCTGTTAGGTTTTGGTGTCCACATATGCTCTGGTGTGACTGTCACTGTCTCGTACATTCCCACCACCCTGGATGGCCTTGTTATCTAAGGATAACACATCCCAGAAAGAAGTCAGTTAAAATAGGGACTGAATTTTCAGAGTAAATTCTGAGAAAAAAGGCTCGAACAAGGCAAACAAAAACTCTAAAATAAGTTTTATTTTTAGTAAAATTTAGGATATAATTATAATCATGGACTTAGAATGAATTAAGAATGGGGGGGGTAGTTATAATGTCTCTGACAACCCTGTCCCAGGTATCTCTCTTAATCCTGATAATCAAATCACTCTCTTTTGAAGAGCTTATTTTGCCAATATCTTTGTTGATTTTCTTTTCTTCAAATGTTACCTGGTCTCACTGCTCATTTACTGCTTCAGGAATATAAGCCCCATGAGGGCAGGGCCTTTGATTTCACTGCTAGGGAATGGTTAACATAGTGCTTGGTGTACAGCGGCCCTAAGGCAGATTTGCAACAAACTTGAGGACAGGAATAAAGACCTTGAGAACCTACAATAGAAGACTCAAGAATAATAAAGGTACTGCTAGATGCTAGGCAGTTTTAAGGGCCATGAGGTAGCTTCATGACTCATAAGGCTACTTCTCACAAGAGGTTGATTACATATGATTGGGGCAGAATCCAATTCCTTAAAGAGGACTGTTTTCCCAGAGAAGGTCATTGTGTTTAAGTCTCTTTTCAGATCCAGGAGTTGTTGTGAATTCTTCAAAGAATTCATTGGGGGAATGAAAACAACCTTAAAACCATTTCTTTTATTTCTGTCCTAATGGATTGGATGTTTACTGATGTTTCAACTTTTCATGATTTTATTCATGGCCTAAAATGGCATGCCCAGAAAAGGAGCATGTAGGATGATGTTAAAGAACTGAGCCTCTTAGGCAAGATAGTCCTCATTTATTATATTCCTCATGAGTCCTTCTCTCTGGACATATAAATCTAATTTAGTTGTACATTTCCAGATTATGAAAATAAAATTTCACATTACAAAGATTTAGGGAAAAGAAAACAAGTGCATGGTGCTGAATGAATAAATGAAGTGTGTCAGATCCTCATTTGTCAATGGCTTTGAGTGTCATTTTAGCAGATCTCCAATATTGCTTGTTTTAGTTTCCTATTTGCTAAAGCAAATACCATGCAATGGATTGGCCTAAACAATGGAATTTATTGGCTCACAGTCTTGAAACTAGGAGAATTCCAAAGCAAGACATCATCAAGGCAACACTTTCTCCCCAAACTGTGGTGTTCCGGGACTGGCTGCTAGTGATCATTGGTCCTTGGCTTTTCTGTCACATGGCAATGCACATGGCGGCCTCCTCTCGTTTCTCTTCTAGGTCTTGTTGACTTTCAACTTCTTGCTTCCTGTGGCTTCCTCTCTTATCTATCTGAATTTCATTCTACTTATAAAGGACTCTAGTAATAGGATTAAGACCCATCCTGCTTGAGTTGGGCCACCCCTTAACTGAAGTAAACTAATCAAAAGTTCCTACTTTACAATGGGTTTACACCCATAGGAATGGATTAAGTTTAAGAACATGTTCTTCTGGGTTACAGAGCTCCAAACTACCACATTACTTTAACTGGCTTTATGAAATTCAGCATCTTCTGCAAGATTTGCAATTTCATTTTGCAATTAATTTGCATTTTTGTTACATTTATTTACAACATCTGTCAATTACTGACACAAAGACTTTCGAGATGGGCAGAGAGACATTGGTGTTAAGGAGAGAAGGACATTTGAATAACTTACTGTTCAACTGATCAGTTCGTTTATATTTATGTGACAACTTTTGGCTCCCTATACAACCTTGGGACTCTTAGACTGTGGGGACTTGGATAATGAGGAGCCTTTGTAATCTAATTATACATTTCAATTCTCAAGGTCTTGATCGTGGCTGGCTTTAATTTTATAGAGCACTTCAGAAAAATAAGCCAATCAGCAGTTGTTAGATTCTGAGAAGTCCTAAAAACATGTGTGTAAATTAGTTAAGATATTGAAAGAAGGTTAAGTATCCTATAGTCAGCATCCCACTCCAATACAGGCAGATAAAACCAATTCATACCTTCCCCATGTCCATCATTTTCACCATCACAGAAACCTAGTAGGAAAGAACAGAAATTCTTTTATGTGGTATTTTACTTTTTATTTATTCATAAATTAGTAACTCTTTCTGACTGGAAAAAGAATTTTGAAACTTCTACGGCAATTTTGGTTTCATGATGTTTATTCAAAGTGCTTTAGCATTCATACTAAAATTAAAATAGGTGTGTGTAATTTGAGTCTAAAGTTCATTCCTATCTACTTTTCTTTTCCTGTAAAATTGTCTGATTCTGAGTTTCTTTTACTGTCTACTCCTGAGAGGAGAATAATTTTTATGAAGTCTGAGAACTTATATTCAAATCATAAAGTAAAGAAGTATAGATTGAAACTCTCTCCCAAATGTTTTATCATGGGAAGAAGTGTAGCTAACTCAACAAGTACACATCACCGTTTCACACTTACCTTAAGTGTCTATAAGAGCAAATCTGAGGTTCCATGCTATATGTTGTTACATATACTTCTTATAAACAGTCAGGTCATTTTAAAAATAAAATGCATCTGAAGTCTAGGTCAATTTAAAGGGCATATGTGTTAGCTCTTCACAAAGTTTTAAAAATTTGACTTGGAATAAGTTCTGGCTGAGTATTTTTAATCTACAAAATATATTGCAGATGACAAAGTATAGTATTTCTTATTGCTCAGAGCTAAAACCAAAGAATTGTGCCAAGAATGTAATGTTATTGTGCTCCTTGGAGCAATCAAATATGCCAATAACTTTTCATTATAGAATCAGGACAAATTTTTAAGTTCTAGACCTTTAAATACAGCTTACTTTAGGTTTAGATATACTTCTGGATAAGCTTAATCTAGAAGCTAACCTGATTAGTCTATAAAACAGTCTAACAATCACTCATTCAACATATATTTATTAAGTTCTGCATTGAGTAAATGCTAGTTGTGGCTGAGCGATACAGTGTAGGTTAGAAGATTGGACACAGAAGCCAATTCCATAACACAGGTAGAACATATAAAATTCTAGCAGAGCCCAGGAGCAGGGCAACACTGAGTTTCCAGGAACACTAAGAGGTTGACAAATTAAGTCTCAGGCCCATGGAAAAAGAATGTAAGTTAGTGGTTCTCAAACTTTATTTTAGTACACATGAAGACCACTTGGGAAAGCCTGATACAGAAGGTGTGACAGTGGGCCTGGGAATCTATATTTTTAATAAGAACTTTGGGATTCTACTGCAGATGGTTCTTGGCCCACTCTTTGAGTGGTTTAATCAGTGATTTAATCCATCCTAAGAAAACCAGTATTAACAGGAGAACATTAGCAAGTGGGGTGCAAAGGGACAAAAGGTTTGGCTATATATTCAGCACTGTCAAAAGGAGAGGAGGGAAGCTTATGATTCCTATTTTGGCTTCCCCAGGGCCTTCATATTGGGAAAGGGTAAGGAACTTGGCATCTTGAGTTGACAATGGAGGATGACAAGGAGGATGATAACAACACCAATAGCCAACATTACTGTGTGCTTACTCTGTGCTAGGCACAGTGCTAAGTGCTTTACACAGATGACCTCATTCAATCCACTGCAACTCTCTGAGGGAGATGTAGTTCTGGGACAAGAACTCTGGCCTGTGTGCCTTCAGAGCTCATGCCTCTAACCAACTTGCTGTACCTGGAGAGATTCAGAATCTTGGAGGTGAGGGTGAAGGGGATGCCCCAGTGCACAGACAGGAGGAAGAGGAGGAGGAGCAGTCAGGGCAGGAAATGGTGCAGTCTGGATGGAGCAGAGGATGGATTTGAGAGGAATGGAAATAAGGCTGGATTGAAAGGCTTCTCCAAATCATGGCGGGTCAGGTAAAAGAGTCTGCTTATAATTTGGCATAAGGTGGAAGAATGGGAGATTTTGGTTAGAGAAATGATATGATTAGAGCTGAGCTTTAGAGAGACTGTTCTTACGGCAGACTGTGAGATGGATTGAAAGGTGAAAGCCTTAGGGTAAGGAGACCAGATAGAAAACCAACACAACAGTACAGATGAGAAGGAATGAAGTAGGGTTTCAACAGTGAGGATGAAAAAGAAGGGGCAGATTTGAGACACACTGCAGACAAAATGGACAGGACTTGGCTACTGAATGGATGTGAGGGGTGAAGGAGAAAGAATAATTCAATACAACTCCCAGGTTTGAGTTTGGGTGACCAGAAGGATGGTGGTGGCAATAACTGATAGGTTCGCTTTAAGCTGACATATAACAAAATATCCAAGCCTGGATTTTTACTACTGGATAAAAAATATTATAGGATACAACTATAAACAAAGCTTCAAAAGAAAAAAGGAACAAATTATGATTGGATATCTGAACAGGAAATCCATTCACATCAGTCCCAAAGGAGATGGGACAGCGATGACCTCGGCCGCATCTGTGTTCCAGGAAACCTCGCAACCACCAAATGCTGAGGGCTGACCTCTCCTAACTAAGCAGAACTGAGACTGCTCCTTCTATGTGCTCCCAGGCCACTCATCAAAATAACTCCTAGCTTAGTCTTGACTAGCCAAGTTGAGGGGAAAGTAAGAATTAGCTATCTTAACCGGAGTGTTTCCCTAGAAGAAGCCTCTGGTGTTCCAGCCTCCCCATTCTGTGCTGCCATCTGGGTGACAATCTCTTTACCATTCTTTAGACCTGGGATGCTTGTGCCCCTTTCCCCTCCGCCTCCTATAAGTGCAAGCAAGTGTCATTAGCAAGCTTACTTCTTTCTTTCAGGGTTGTCTGCATTTTAAGTCTTCTCCTTCACTATATAAATCAAAGCGTATTGCCCCATTGAAAGGTCACTGGGGTCCAAGACACACCCCCCTTCCCAGAGAAGGAGCGGAGGGCTGAGATCCCCAGAGCATCCGCAGCTCTTAATGAGGAAAAGACAATTCTCAGTGCCCTTCTCTGCCTTTGGTTCTAGACTGTTCCCTGAAAGAACATGGGCCATCTGGGCCCCTCTTCTAGTTAGGGGACAATTCTAGGCTACATGGCAGGGCAGTACTGCTAGTAAGTGTCACAGCGAGCCCTTATGTGTGTGTGTGGTGTGTGTGTGTGGGTGTGTGTGTGTGTGTGTGTGTGTGTAATGATAAACTGCACATGCTGCCAGGGAAATGAACATTTCTCTTTATAGAGTCTGGAAAATTAAAACAAGATGGGAAATTACAAAAATCTTGTTGGGTTACTTAAAAGTTTATTTCTGTCATTTATATCAACTGCTTGCCATTTATGCCTAATTGTCATGCAACCCAATAACCATTAGGAAAATAACTAAACATGTATCAGACTAATGGCTTTATTTTCTTGGGACTCAACGAATGTATCATAGTTCATTGCTCACGTTGTTAAGCTATGAGCAGATGCTCCGCTATCATCTGCTCACCACCAAGAAAAAAAAAAAAAGTGGGAACATTAATTGAGGCTACATCACTATGCTCAGGAAAATTCCCAGGAAAAGAACAGTTACTACTACTTCTTCTACAGAGTATAATTCTAGCCTTCAATTATATTTTCCCATCACTTCTTAAATCTTTATTTGGTTGGCTCTATAATAAGAAATACCATTTTGCAAAGCTTTAGTTGATATTTTTAAAATCCAAAAGGAAAGAAAATGAAAAACTTTAATGAATTACAGAGGAAAATACATGAAACCATTTAAAATAGCTCCCACCAACAAATCTAATTCTCCAGAAATAATTCCCATCCTTGGAGACTTGAATAATATTTTAAACACAACCAGCTTTCCCATGTAAACACATCCATATTTGGATGTGTTTCTGAGTTCTGCTGTACTTGCAAGGCACCCGTGCAGAAGCAGGCACAGAGTTCACAGACACGCAAGCTCGAGGTCATCCACCTTCCATGGGCTTTGGAAATTGGGGCCCAACAAATCCTAAGTGCTGATTTGAAAAGGACAGACCACCATGATCTTAAGATAACCCAGAAATCCTGTTCCAACATTTTTTCCTTTCTTCTTTTCTTACAGCTTAGTCTACCTGATCTTTTGCCTCTCTCATTCATCCTCACACCCTTTGACGTTTCTGACCTCTTCCTTCAGAGTCTGCATCACTCTCAGGACAAGCGCTTCCTCTTCAGCCAATCACTTTCTTTTCTTTCTTTTCTCTTTGCATCCACACCTCAAAAGCTCCTTACTTAAATTACCTATGATTCCTTCATTCTTTCTAAGGCCTCTGAAAAACGCAAATAAAGGAACAATAAAAACAGAAATGGAGCTCTTTACTCAGGGTTCCCGGGTAAGGGTAAAATCTATCTGGTTCCCTTCTACACCAGGAAAACTAAGATTTTCTGCAATCACAGGCATCTGCATTCATTACAGTCTCTGTTTTTTTAAGGCTTTGTTTATATATTCCCATCTCCACCTATCCTGAAGCTAAACTATTCCATCTTCCCATATATCCTGGTGCTCTTCTTTAAGCAGTGAGCAGTGGGCTCACATCCAATTCCAACAAAACGGCCAACCTTAATCTCCTATTCCCATGTGTGGAAACATGGCTACATGTTCCTAACCAATTCTGAAAGTTCTCATATTTTACAAGCAAGCAATCATTTAGGCAAATGTAACCATCTTGGAATTGTACCAAGGGAACAAACATAGTCAACAATGATTATTAAACCCCATTCCTACTAAATGCAAGGAAACAGACCATAAATGTTCCCCTCGGAAGGAAGAGAAACTATTTTAGTCTTTATGTTGTCTAAAAAAATAAAGAAAACCAGACAAGCTGGTACCATCTCTGTCAATGATTTATTTATTCCCCTATTTCAAGACCAAACACATAGCAACACAGTACTGTTCCTTGTAGATTATAAATCCCTGGAATATAAACCCCAAGGAATCTGTCTCGTTTCATGTACAGGTAGATGTTGCCATCCAGAGAGTGTATTTTAGTGAGTGTTCTGTACACGTGAGCCAAGGTTTACTCTCTTCACTTCTCCATCACTGAGGGCTCCTCTGTGCCAGGCACTGTGCTAGGTGCTTGAGATAACAGCATTAAGATGCTGACTTCAAGAAGCCAACGTCTGAGCAGACGTGGAGAGGCATGACCATGCCGAAAGGCAGTTAAGGGTCATAGGTGCTAAGAGAGCCATCTGCAGGCTTAGGAGCTCAGGGATGAAAGGAGGATGTGGGTAGCTCTGGGCTGGCAGAAGGAGGAATGGTGTGCTCCACAGAAAGGATGAC
This sequence comes from Choloepus didactylus, assembly GCF_015220235.1. Classification (NCBI taxonomy): domain Eukaryota; kingdom Metazoa; phylum Chordata; class Mammalia; order Pilosa; family Megalonychidae; genus Choloepus; species Choloepus didactylus. The sequence goes on from NC_051310.1 coordinate 93,643,026, forward strand.
ACAAGCTGAGGCTTACAAACTGAGGGGATGCTGGTCAGGTAAACCAGGGATGAGTTAAGAGAGGAAGAGATGGGAACAGGATGAAACATTAGTAGAACTCAAAGTAGCTCCCATGGCTGATATGGGGGATGAGGCTGGTGAGTGGAGAGAGAAGGGAGAGAGGTGGGCAGGGGCCAGATCTTGGAGCTCTATGACATTCCCAATAGGAATCTGGAGAGTGAGTGACCTTGAGTGTTGTAAGCAGGAAAGTGATATGATCAGATTTGGTTTCACTCTGGTAGTGGGATGGCATGAATATGCCCTTTCCCCAATCCTGGGCACTCCTGGTCTCTCTCTATCCCTTTATTCATTCTGCCCCAAGAAAGGGAAAGTAATGATCTGAAAGTAGAGTGGGGTAGAACAACTGAGCAGGCAATACTGGGCTCCGGTTCAGCATCCTCTTTTCCCTCTGGGATGTGCCTTCCCTCAGAGGACACACCTGCTCCCTGCTGCCCTGCAGTCCACCCAAGGATCCTGCACTGGGGGAGGCCCATGCTGGGTCACTGCCGCCAGCCTCATTCTGAGATTTGGTCCTAACAGGCCTGTGGCCCCAGAGGGAGAAGCTACTTCCTCCAACCTGGTCTTATCAGTAAAAAAGGTGCTATTTACCCCCATCTGTCACTTCTAGTTTCATTTCTGTTAAGGTTCTCAGTGGAGAAAGGGGACCCTCAGAGAACCCAACATAAAATTGATTTGGAGAGATAAGACTAGAAATAAGGAGACCAGTTAGGAAGTTATTATAAGTGTCCCTACAAAAGATGATGAGGGCCTAAAAAAGAGAAAGCATGGGGGAAGAGAGGAAGCTTTGAGGGCCAAGAGGTGCTAACAAGATAGCATCAATGGAAGGTAGCAACAATGGAAGAAGCAGGAAACAAGTACATGACAGTGTAAGCACCACCCTAATTTCATCCTGAACACACAGGAATGACATTTCCCCTGCCATGAGCTTTTTTCTCTGAAGACTACCAAAGCAGGGCCTATACCATTTAAGCTCTCCTCCCTCAGCTCCTGTAGGACAGAAGAGAAAGCACAGATGCTGTTAGCAGTGGGCCTGCAAGTCTTACCCATATATGGGGTAGGCCAGACCGACTGGCCCCCTCCGCCATAGGGGTCCTGGGGCTTGGTGCTCAGAGCACTCTTGTGAAGAGCAGAATCAGAATTGGTCCTAAGGAGGGGAGGAGAGAGGCTGGCTGAAAATCCACATTTCCTTAGTGAAAATACAATATTCTTTGCTGAATATTAGCAACAGAAGAGAAGGCATGAGTAACCAACTTACAGTCAATATTGTTACATCGATAACAGCCCCCGAGGATTCCCCATACCCAAAAAGATTTTACTTTGAACTCGGATAGCTTGCACTTTGGAGCTGACGGCATAGTGGTCTACTTCAGTGAGGCGGGCACTGGATTCATGGCTCCCATCTAAGACCTTCCTATTCTTCCTCTCAGCTCGGAAGATGGCTGTAGCCAGGATGATTTTCCGTGGCTGCACCAGAGTTTCTCTATCTGGGATACCTGTTCCCACATGAAGCGTCACCTATAGCAGCAGTTCTCTAACTCTTTCAGGGGAACTGCAAGGTCAAAACTATTTTCAAAATAATCCTACAATGCTATTTGCCCTTTAACTCTCATTCTCTCATGAGTGTACAGTGGAGTTTCCCAGAAGTAATATGCCATATGATATCACCACAGACTGAATGCATCAGCAGAGAATCCACCTGTCTTAAAGAGTCTGCAATATGTAAAACAGTGCCACTCTTCTCAATAAATTGTTGTGTTTTGGAAAATATAATTGTTTTCTTAAAAATGTGTTATTTACTACATTAACATGTAATGGGCTTATAACTGTTATTTTAAAATAATTTAATAAGTATATTCTTTATATCTCTCAATATCTAGTATTGATAGATATTGATAGATGTACCCAGTAAACAAAAGCTCTTTGATGATCTCGATGTTTTTTGAGTATAAAGCGGTCCTAAGACAAAAATGTGGGGAGCCTCTGATGTATAGAAAATTTTTGAAATTCTTCCAGACAGTTCAAATTTATACCTAGTCTGGACTCCAAGTGATGCTTATTTATTAATCTCATCTGAGGGTCAAACTTCCTTCCGCAAAAAGGACTTGAGAGAGACTCAATAACTTCAAATTAGCCTGAGGAGTCTCTTTGTGGTCCACTCCTGGTGAAGTCTCACTTGGCCTGACTATGCACCACGGCTGTGTAATGTTCAAACAGAGGGAGGTGGCTGTTCAGACCATGTGATGCATGGAAAGTGCTTGGGCTCTGGGATCAGACAGACCTGGGTTCAGATCACACCTCCTCCACAGACTCAAAGAGACGTACGAGAATATCAATCAAATGCAGAGAGACAACTGGGGAAAGTTGAATAGAGACTAGGTATTAAATAATACTGAAGTATAACTGCCAATTGTGTTGAATGTAATGATGGCATCATGGTTCTGTTTATTTTTTTTTAAGGTTCTTTCAACCTTATACTGCTAGAGATATTTTCAGGTGAAATATTGTATCTAGTCAGTGCTGGAACGGGAGTGGGGAATTGCGGGTGGGTAAGTAGAGATGGTATGGTTAAGGACTGAAACTGAGGGATGGCACAAGGGGCCTCGTTATCACCCTCCTCTCTTTTATGTTATGTTTGAAATTTTCCACTATAAAAAGATTTAAAAAAAAACAAAACACCTCTCAGTTTCATCACTTATTCGCTAAGTGGCCATAGGCAAGTCACTTAGCCTCTTAAAACAGCAATTAATACCCATCCTTACAGGGTGTTATCTGGATTGAAAAAAAATGACATTATATCAACCACCACTGGAATCTGGCCCAAAGTGACCATAATAGCAGCTAACTTTATTGAACATTTATGCTTCCCATGTATTGTCTTATGTATTCCTCACAAACATCCCATGATATAGGTATGATTATCTCCATTTCTCAGATGAGTAAACTGAGGCATCTAGAAGTTAACTAAGTTGCTCAACAAGGTCCCATGGTAAAAGGCAAACTCTGGGAGTCCCACTCTAGGTCTCATGTTCTTACACTATACTGTCCCCTTTGGACATTTGATAAATGGTAGGAGGTTTGTTTTTGTTTTTTACCATTTCATATAAATGCAACTGGCATAAATATACTCCGGTAATTAGATGAAATATAAAGAATAGCAGGATAATCAAACTGATTGGCCTCCATCTTTAAAATTTATTTCTACTAGGAAACAACCCCACGTACCTGCTAAGTGCAGATGTTAGTCTGAACCCAGGGTGCTTTTCGTCTTTCCAAGGAGGCTGCTGCCTTTAAAAAACAGAACACAAAAGGACAAGTTCAAAACACAGGGAGCAAAGGAGAGCATCAGACCTGGGTTTGAGAACTGGCTCTCCTCAGTTAGCTGTATGACCTAAGGAAAATCACTCAAAAATGTTCCATGCTGCTCTCATTCTGCTCATCGTTGTTAAAATTAGGTTAGACTGAAGGATCTCTCTGGTTCCTATGATATCCCATTTCCATGACAGAAATTACCTCAAATTCATGAGTCTAGGATGAGCTAGCTGGGCATATAAGGAGGGTTTTTTTTGTTTGTTTGTTTTTTAAGGGAACAAGTAGGTTTGAATATCACTGAAAGAGTTCAAATCTATGATGACTTACTCCAGATATGTAAAATACGACCCCTCATTGCATACCCTGAGTGTGAGTGTAAGGGGTACCTAGGCAATCCTGGATGCAAAAACTCTGCATCCCTTTCTAGATAGCCATGAAGAAGAATGTAACATTACAGATACCCAGTTTATGAAAATATTAATGTGAACGATTCTAGTGCTCTGGAAAGGACAAGATATTTTTCTTCGGCATAAATAAGAAGAATCTCAGTTTGGAAGTGTACTTTTTTAAAAACATTTTTTATTGTGAAATACAACATGTATGCAGAAAAGTGATAAATTTCAAAGTACAGTTTAACAGGTAGTTACAGAGCAAATTTCAAAGTGTAGCATGGATCACATTTCCACAATTTCAGTTATTTCCTTCTGGCTGTTCTAAAACACTAGAAACTAAAAAGAAGCATCTATATAATGATTCAGTAGTCATAATCATTTGTTGAATCCTAACTTCTCTGTTAGAACTCCTCTCTTAGTTGATCATTCTCTCAATCTTCAGGGATATTTGGACGACTATTCTAACTTCATGTTGAAAAGAGGTGTCGACATTATGGGGTAGGGGAATGCAACTGGTTGATGTTTTGGGAGAGACTGGTATCTCTAAGTTTCAGGGCTTATCTGGTATAGGAATAATCTGGAGGTTTTAAGTTTCTGTTAAATAAATCGAAGTGCATTTTTCTGATTTAAAATAAGATATTTATTTATCCCACAATCTTGGATCCCACATTTGTTCTTGAGGAGAGTTGAAAACCTTCTTGAGGTAAGGGCCAGATATCATACATCTTTATACAATTTCCCAGTTCCAGACAAGATTTGCCCAGAGAGTATATGGGGAGTAGTCCTCAACACAAATGCCCCTTTCATCTGACTTGATCTGAAATGACACCATACATACAATGGATGTAGCAGTATGTTTTAATTAATTTTATATACTGTTGCCTTCTAAACTGGCTACAAAAGAACTTGAAGACTGTAAGTCAATCTGCTGTGCAAATTCTCATTTTAGGAGTCTTTTTTTCCTTTCAATAGCTTATTAAGACACCCTGAGGAAGAGCGTTTCATCTTTCTATATCTCAAATGTAAGAATACCAAATCAAAGTATTCTGTTGGTAAATGCATTCCAAATACATTTCTATTTGGTTTTAAATGTGAAGATCTAGATTTATTTAAATAACTTTTCAATTTAGACTTTCATATAAGATCCTATGCTTTATATTAGAAATTTCTAAAACAATATTCAAGGTGGATAAAATAAATAAATCTTCCAATAATACTGTATGTCCATCATAGCTTTAAAAATATGGCTTGCTTACCTTGGCCAGCTCTCATCCAGAGGCTGTGAGGAGTAATTGGTTCCAAAAGCACTACCATCAAAGTAGAATTTTTAATAAAGGAAAAATAAAATAAATTGAAAGTTGAAGCAGAATTGAGAAACTGGAATCATGGAGTTAAACAACTGAGTTTGGGGCTCTTATCTTTATCTCTACACCCCACAGCTCTTCCTCCATGCTTTCTCTTATCAACTTCCTCTAGGAGAGTCTATTCCTGTATCTTCTAACCAGTATCTTCTTTGAATGATTCACTTGGGTGTTTCTTACTTTATTGCCTGCCCAGCATATTTTGTTTTCAAGAACTTCCCCCACCCTCACCCCAACCCTGGTAAGGTGTCAATACATGCAGGCTTCCTTGTCCCATGATACCTCATCCCCTGGTAACAGTGATTGGTTCAGGGATGGGCTTATAACTAAGGAGTCTTTCTGAGGGGGAAATAAGGGAAGGTCCCCAGTTGAGATGGTGAGACTGAGGACCACATGAACCTGGGTTTCTCCCCTTGGAAAAAGCCTGTCTAAGAATGAAGAGCAGCACAGAGATACAGTCAATGACACTGCATGAAACCCTGGATCTAGCCCTTGGGCTTCCAGTGACATAAGCCAATAAATTTCCTTTTTCCAAGTCAAGCAGGGTTTCTGTCACTTATAACCAAAAGGGAGCTGCATGAGATTTGTGGAAAGCTGAAAACTTTCTGGTGTGGGCAGGGGCTCTCTTTTATAAGCCCCGTATCCTTCACCAGGTCTAGCACACCTTAGAACATGTTAGAGAGGCGTGGAGATACAAATGTGATGCTGAGTTTAATAGAGCTGTTTTGGTTAATTTAGTTAATTGTACCCATAGAACAGTTTTCTTAAAACACTTTTCGTCATACTATTCTCTTGCTCAAAAATCTTCAGCAATTCTCTTTGGTCTAAAAAAGCAAAGTCAAAAACTTTTATGGCTTAGCATTTAAGGCGCTCTACAATTTGGCCACAACACACGCATCTGCTCTAGTCTCCATTCTAGCTGTCTGGGTTCCACAAAAACATCCTCTATTTCCCCGCCTTTTTGCCCTCCCTAATGCTGTTGCCCTTCCCTGGTGGTCTTGCAACCCCTCTCCACCTCCAAGGAGCTCAGCCTCCTTCAAAGCCTGGCTTGCCTCCTTACTCCAACTCACCAAAACCAATTCCATTCTTTTTGCCTCCCTATATCACTGATTAGCCGAAACACACATTTGGCAAGTACCAATACTTTTAGTCCAAAACGTGTATTCCTTAATGTAGAAATAATAAAGAAGATGTAAGATATACATTAAGACATCAGAAATTTGAAAAATAGATATCAAAGCACTACTCTGGGGCAGGCCTGTGCTGAGTAAGCTGCACTGTCATTTATTCCTAACAATCCTGGGAAGTAGATGATATTATCCCCATTTATACAGCTGAAGAAACTGAGGCTTAATTCTAGAAGAACTGAGAAACCCAAGATCAGACAGCAAATCAGGTGTCAAACCCATCGCTCACTGACTCCAAAGCTTCCCATGAACTGTGCTGCCTCTCAGGAAGGGTAACTAACACCAAGGGCACTTGAGAGTACATAATACATATCTGGGAATTTTCTGGGAAGAAGGATAGAAGCTATGAAAGAAGGCATCATCTTCTTGGGCTCAGGAGGAAATAGGAGCCTTGTGGGAGAGGGCACGTATCGTGTATCACCTGGGCAGCTCAGGTGACTAAAGAACCTGGAATTAGTACAACATGGGCACTGATGAGTTTTAATGATTTAGCCTGAAATGTTTCCTTGGCCAGGAGAAGCATAACAATTACAAGTTTTGTTTTCTGTTTACTGGTTTCTTTGTCGTGTCTTATTTCTTAATCTGAACGTGAGTCAATACAATGGAATAGAGACAATTTCAAAAGAGAGACATTTCTTTTATACATTTTTTTTAATTAGAGAAGCTGTAGGTTTACAGAAAAATCATGCAAGAAAGATATCTCTTAAGCTATTAGATTTAATGTATGAGAAGTATGGATTAGAATATACCGCGGTAGGAGACAGAAGAGGAAAGATGATTAAGAAATAAGCAGGCCCCCCCATGAGAGGAAGCATATCAGTATTTTAGGTGGCAACGCAGTTAAGGAGGCTCATAACCTGTGGTCATCCGTCTTTCTCTTTTCTGCAGAATTCGATAAACCTTTGTCCAGATAAGCTTCATTTCATGAAGCAGACACTTCCCACTTCTCTCAGTACACTGCCATCCTTTCATAAAGAGCCATTAAGTTCAATTATTAAGCCCACAAATTAGAATGCTGTGGTATAATATGAATGTAATGATCAAATATTATTTTAATGTTGAGGTACAAATTAGCATTTTAGCCTTTCTGATGGATACTAACAACATCAAAATGTAGTAAATTCCTGAAAATTTTAATAAAATTTGCTGAAGCATCAAAAGTCAAAAGTCAAAAGATGTGACCTCTAAGCTCTCTTAATGCTCATTCTCATCTAATTTAAAGGGTATTTTAAAACCCAAGGGCTGTTGGCATCAGGCGAACCATGACTGTTGTAAGGTTACAGGTAAGCTCAACAGAAGGAAAACCTGGAAAAGGTTTTTTTGTTCTTTTGAAGATTTCAGAAAACTTCACTTGGGTGCTCATTACTTCTCAACACTGATATGTCCTAAAGACAACCCAAAGAAGGAAAAAAAAAACAAAAACCCTTATTTGTAACATTGGATTTACCAACTCAATTCAACAAACATTTTCAGAGAGCCTGCTAGTTGGCAGCATACAAGCATAAAAGCAGCATAGGCTACAGGTTTTTAACAGTTAGTTAGGCCCAGATTAGTTAAGCCTAGATTTTGGCTCAAGGGACATTTTCACACTAGAAAAGAAGATATAATGAAAAGGATAGAAGAGGAAGAGGTTGCCACAAGAGATGGAAACAAATTAAAGTTCAATAAGCCCCACCCTATCTTGGCCCTTTTTTAATCCTTGCACTCCTTTTCAGGCTCCTTTGTTGGATCTTCCTCCTTCGCATTCAACCTGATGCCCCCTGGAGTCCTGTGGCCTCACTGCCTCTCACTGCAGACAAGTGATTCTCAAAGAGACAGGAAGGGGAGGAGGCACTCAGAACCACGGGGACCAGGGGAGTGGGTGCAGGTGGGATGGTGGAGACTTCGGGCACAGAAACTGTGGACAGAGCTCCCAAGGAGACTCTGAGCACCAGTCTGGATCTCTCTGAGCGAGCACCCCATCCTCCATGATCTCCTTGGACAATCCCATCCATGCTTGTGGTTCCAACTATCATCCACAGTTCAGTAATTCAAAAATCCACACCTCTGGCTCCCAGTTCTCCTAGTCCATATTTGCAACTGCTTACTCAGCTTCTCCACCAAAAAGTACCCAGACACCTCAGATTCCACTTAAAATCTGACTAATTCCGCCCCCATCACCTGGGGCCTCGTGTTATAGTCCATCTTATTTAATGGCTGGCACCATCCACCTAGGTGCTCACCCCAGTCTGTTCACTGTCTCCCCAAATCCCTGCAGTTTCTGTGGAGGAAAATCCTTCTGCTCCTCATGTTCCTGCTTCAATCCATTGACAAGAGGGCTCCTACTCTTTTTCAACCCGGGGAGTGATAGAGGAGCAGTTCTTACCAACACTTCTCCAAAGGAAGGGAGTAGCTCTTCTGTTGATAAGGGAGCACATCTGTTGGCCCACTTGCCAGTGGGTGGGGTTACTGAGCCACAGAAGCTAAATACTGTACAAGTTCCACCCTGTCTCTTTTTGGAGCTGCCTGAGGTGGCTGGGTGAGCAGGGCCCATGTGCTTCTTTTGGCTTCCTGTCCCCATGTGGTAAGTAGCACCTGGGGTAGGACTCAGGAACTGCCTTCTGGAGGCAGTCTAGAGGCTGGCCATTTTTAATGCTACCCTCTGGAACTCTGTGTCCTGCCAGGGACAGATCCTGCAGGGCAGGTCTGTGGTCTTTCATGAAGCTGGTGGAGTAAGTAACAGAACCCGTCCACTTAGACGAGTTCCAAGGTCAGATTTAATATGGAAAACTGGTCAAAGTTTGGTTCCTTTCTAGTTTCTCTGCCACATCTTCATCACTCTTCTTCCTGTTCTTCCTTTACTCCATCTTCAACTATGTCCTGCTAGAAAACTTACAGAAGTCAAATTTTAAGGGAGGTATATGAGTGGGATCTTTCTGAATCCCTATATATATGAGAACATCTTTCCCTTTCCCTCAGTACGCATGACACATATGTTGGCATGTGGAATTTTGAAGCCAGGAATATTTTTCCCCTAAAACTCTAAAGAACAACATTTTCTAGTCCTTTAAGATGGTAATGAGTGTTAGGCAAAAACTGGGTTTTGTGAACTAAACAAGTTTTGGAAACCCTGGGTTAAAGATAAGAAATTTAACTGCAGGGCTTTTCAGAGCCCTAATATATACTGGAAGCTCCAAGAGAAGACAGAAAGTGTGGTGTTTCTCAAATTTATGGGTCATGGAATCCTTTCCAGCAAAACATTTCAAAGAAAGTATTCTATAAACCAATGTCCTAAAATTTTCATCTAGTGATTCAAAGAATCAAAGCAAAGCCTATCCCAGAGAGGAGTTGTTCTTAACTGTGGCAGCTCTTAAGGCAGCTCTTCATGACTGCTCACTCTACTTTCCTAGGGGCAGTACACTCACACACCTTGTTGGGCATACAAATCAGAAATTTTCTAAACATTTTTTTTCTCTCTTTCAAAACCCACATCTCTTTTAGAGGAAAGCATTTTCTACGACTCTTCAGTGTGTCCCCTTCTTTTGCAAAGTACTACCCACAGGTATGAGACAATATTGTACTGGCTGTAAATTTATGTTAGCAGTTCAGAAATTCAACAAGGTGGTGTTTGGGATACAACATGTTTGCTGCCCTTAAGGAGCAAGAAGGAGTGCTGAAGACATAGGCAGTTGCAGAAAGTTTTGTCTTTTTGAGACAGAAGAGCTTCTTTACTGAATAAGAGTCTCAGCCTCCTGCCAGGAACAGGCCCTGGTAGGCAGTGCCTCTTGTCTGCCTGCAGTGGGAGCCCAGGCCAAGGCCCACCTGCAGCTGTGCCCTGGTCTTCGCTGTGGCGGTCACCCATGCCAACAGCAAAGCCCACTGCCCTGGCTCTCATCTATGGCCATCCACTGCAGAAGGCATCTCCCTGGGCCAGAGCTCTGCTTGTTGTAGCTGCCCACTCTGGGAGGAAATTGGAATATTTGTTAAATATTCATTTTATTTGAGATCACTGTACCATAAGATTGAACCCTTGTCTAAGACAGTTTTCCCATCCTAAAATAATATCCAAGTCAAGACATAGCTGTAATAAAAGAATTCTGAATACAATCTTTCTTTTTGTTCTAACAAAGATTCAAACTAATTTTAATACTTTTAAATGATAAAACTTCATTAAGAAGCTAACAGACAAGAATGAAAGTCAACAATTTTAAGCAAAGTATTTAATAACCAACAGAATGCAGGCCTCAGAAGGAAAGATGGAATCACAACCCTCCTTCTCCAAGTTCTCCTGAATATGTTACTAACGTTGATAGAAAATCATCCCACTCTTATATCTGAGGGCCCCTTGAGTCCTCAAAAGAAATTTTAGCTAACAAACTCCCTCCTTCATTAATGGACGAGCCTAGGCTTAAGAACTTGCTTTGCACCAGCAGATGCCCGGTCCTAGGACCCCAATTAGGGGCTTAAGAGGAGACCATAGAGAAATGTCTCATGACCAGTGAATCAGACTCATATTTTCTGATAAACAACTTTATCTGCATATTAATTTGGTTGTTGCTTCTCCTCCCATTATGGGTTGATCTGTTTTGCTGTGTTTCTCACAAGTTGATCCAGACATAGAGTCAGGTTATACCGTAAGATATATCACCTGAAGAGTCAGAATCCACTGAATACATAATGTAGTCTCCCCTTCTGGGAATTTTGTGCATGCTATTCCCTCTGCCTGGAACACTCCCTTCCCAACTGCTAACAACACTTACTACCATCTGAAATTACCTTCCTTATTTTTTACCTCTTTGTTGTCTATCATCTCCCATTAGACCGCAAACTCCCCCAAAGCAGAGACTGTCTTATTTGTCACTGAGTCTCCAGTGCCTAGAACAGTGCCTGGCAAAGAAAGGGCTCTATAAATATCTGCTGAATAAATGAACAGATTATCCCTTACTTCTTCCTTCTCCTTCAAGCCTCAGATTTTCCTTCAGGATGCTTTCCCTGATTCCACCAAGGCCATTCAGACTGCCCCTCCCATGTTCACATAGCCCCTGAACTGCCTCAGCCAAAGCTTGGCCCACTGAGCTGTGACCATCTGTTTGCTTAGTGGCCTCTCCCACTAGACTATAAGCAACACAAAGCAAGGACCATATTTTTGTTGAACAGTGTGTAAAATGGTGCCTGATGCTAGAACAAACTTAACAAATCTCTTTAAAGCAAATGAATATTCCATCTTTTTCTCTTTTCTTCAATCCCCTCCTGTTCTAAAATTTATTCTTTTGGTTAATAAAGCTACGTATATATGTATGTATTTACACTACACTTATTTCAAAGGACTTGAGATGGTTATATATATACTTATACATATGTTGTATAATGTATAATATATAGAAAGAGGGAGTACCTACAAAAGAAAGAGGGAATTGAGAAATTAGAAAAAGATACATTGCTAAATCAAGCAAAGAAAAAAGAGAAACGAACAAACAAAAGAACAAAGCATAAATCAAGGAAAGAAACACTGAAAGTCATTTGTTTGAAAATTTCAAGCAATTTAATCTAATGATTTGACATAGGACTTCAACCCCCATGCACGAATGAATGAGCTGAAGAATTGCCTCTCTCTCATTCCCTTTTGCCATCTACGTAATCATTGCACATTCCAGAAAAGAATTCTCAAAATCCACCTATCATCTTCACTTTCCCTTGACAATGGCCACATAATATACTTAACTAGAAGTCAGGACCACCTGTGGTATGTGCCTGAGGGATGGAAAAAAAGGGAGAAATAAACACTCCCTAAGGTCATTTTATCCCTGCCTCCAAATAAAAGATTAAAACTGCAAGAAGCTTGAGGGCAAGAAAAGTCGCAATTTCCTTTGTGCAGCCCCCCCCCCCCACCTCCACAGATGTCTCTTGCAGGTGGTACAAGCACCACTGAGTGAACCTGTGTGGTGTAGGGAGAGGAGGAGCACAAGTTCTGGGGTCAGCTTGAGCTGGACCCAAGCTCATTGGAAAATGAGGGTTAAGAAAATAACCCACTCGGTGAGTTCTGAGAATAAAATGGCACATAAATTGCCCAGCACTGTGCCTGGCATGGGCAGGTGCTTAGCAAACATGAGTGCCCTCCCCCCACTTCCTGGTTTCTAGGCTTGTGAAGCCAACACTAACCTCACTGCCAGGAATTCAGCCGTCTGCCTTTCTTCTTCCTCAGTCCCTGTGCCTGAGTGCCGAGAAGAGTGAAGGGAGAGCACCGGCCCTCCTGGTACACTTCTATGTCATCCCTCAGGAAACCTGGCTCAGTTCCTCAAAGGTCTTAGCACAATGGTGGTCACACAGCAGCTCCCCACCCCCATCCCACCCTGCACCCTAATAACTACAGGTTAAATAAAATTGTGAGATGAATTCGCAATCTCCTTTTCTTTATTTCTACTTCATAACACAGGGCTTGCTGTGGGTATACATTACTGTATAGGAATCTCCTAAATATCACTTTAGATTTTAGTTGTCATTTATTGAGTTTGAAACTCCACAAATAAAAAATAATATGAACTTTTTTCCTGTAAATTCTAATAGCATGTCAGCAGGTCAACAGAAATACAAATAAATCCAATATCTGGATCTCTGTTTTAGTGAGATAGTCTAACCTCTCTCCAACCTGCTTCAAAGTCACATTTAACTCTGACTTTGCTGATTTCAGAAGAAAATGCTAAGCTTCTGAAGAAAATGCCAAGAAGGCCTTTTGATGGGGCTGAATTACATGATTTTTCTATCCAGTTATTTCATTAACCTGAACTTTATTGACGCTTCATAAAGTAAACACCTACAATGATCTTTCCAAGTGTTGGCTTCAGAAATGTTTCTAGTCTTCAACTCTTTATTTTTATTGCCTCCGTTCATCAGATAAAAGGAAGATTTTGAAGCCAAAGGGGAAATCAAGGGACGATAAGTCCTGAAAAGCTTTCAAACATTTCAAAACCAATACTCCCTGACAGCAGTGGAAAAGGATATTTGTCGTCCTGGCTTGTCCCCAGACCGCCGATGAAGAGGGTGGAAGCGGTTCCTGGACGGCCTCTCCACCAGCCCATGATGGCGGGTTCCCCTCACGTTATCAGCTTGATGAAATGACGGCTGCAGAGACAGGAAAGAAGAGTTGGCCTGCGACCAGTCACCATTTTGGAAATTGCCACTCACCCTCAAGAACAATAACTGACAAAAACCATTGAAGACATTGACTTTTATACTTTTTACCATTGCATAATAAGTGTCTTGAGTCAGGGAAAATAAAACAATGTAGACCTGGAGCAATTTCTATGTAATCACAGGCTAATTAAAAATAGCCTTTAGTGTGTTAAGCTGAAAGATGAAAGAATGACATAATAAAAATTGTCAAAATTTGGAGGTGAACAATCAGGGGACTATGGATTCTTATCCCAAATCCCAGAAACTAGGAGTACATTAGAATGTAAAAGGGGTATATTTAAGATGGCAATAAACTGGCAAGCCATGGGATACCTACAGACTGTGGACTATTTATTCTGCACAGTGTTTTTCAAAAACATGTGATTGAATGGGCAATTTTGAAAATTCAGATTTGAGGCTTCTAGTGAAAAACCAGAATATTTTGGCCACATATCCCCACATGGCAAGAATGGGCTGAAGCTGAGAGGGGTTGCTCTCTCTAGATGGGACATCTGCGCTCATGTTTTTAGTGCTTTCACCTGGATCACCTCATTGACACATCTTGTTAGACACAGGAGTCTGCAAACTCGGAGTCAAAGAGGAAAATATCAGAGGAAAACGTGCAACTCATTCTTCTCAAAATGGCACAAATGAAAGTATAAACAGATTCAAGATAAATTCATGGTCAATAATCCAAAATCCTTTGTTAAGGGATGCTTGGATATATTCTAACATTTTTGAGACTGATTATCATAAAGAGCAAACTTTTTGGTTGTCAAAGACCATTTCAAGGCTGGGCCATTCAATCTCACGTAATGGGGAAATGTATATAAAGCATTATGCAATAGATGTGTATATGAACTATATGAAAACAGATTTTTTAAAGGTAAATAATATACATATAATAGCTAGCTTATCATAAAAGGAATCCTGTGATAGAGAATTTTTATAGATAAGATTCCTTTAGCTAAGAACTGACTCCTAATTTTTCTTTGTTAAACATATGGATTTTCTCATTTTGGATCTGGGGATTACTCCTATTTCTTCTGAGGGGCTGATTAAAAAATGGCAGGGCTAATTTAGTTTAACAATTCCAATCTATTTAAATAATTCATATCCTAAATTTGATCTCCTAAATTAACAAGATCTCAGTGAAGAACAACTTTGGGGCCTGGAAGAAAAATATTCATCGTGATAAGTAAACTGAATGTTGATTTCAGACAATATAGCATACTATTCTAGGGAGAGAAGAAATTAAAATACCTTGTTAGTTAAGAGGATGCATGCCTACAGCATACTTTATTAGCAGAAACATGATTATCCAGGATAGAACCAATTTTAAGAGACAGATGGCTTCATTCCAAGATAAAAGAAAAGGGAAGATTCTATTACCGTAATTACGTACTCACTACAGTGACATTAAATGTACTTGAAAACCTAAAATTTTCATGTAAGAGTCTTAGAACTTGGCTCCCACCAGACTGGGCTCCCAGAGGCCAGCCCACAGAGGGGGTGCTGAAGGTCTTTAGGAGGGGTTCCAAAAAGCAGGAAGCACTTGAAATGTATTATACATATATTTTCTCTTTATACTTGCCTCTTCTGTATTAACCCCTGCTGGCCCAAATTACAACTTGGACTGTCTTTTTGGGGGATAATCTCTACTTAAATTTGATATTTTCATCTCTTCCTCACCCTGGCCCAACTTCATCTCTCTGCCCTCATAGTATCAGATCTTAATCCAAACTATATTTGGCTTTAGTCTTTCAGTTCACAGGGACCTGCTTGCATATCGAAAGAGTCAGAACAGTTGTTCAGTCAGGGCTGGGGATTGAAGGAGGTTTAAGAGCAAAGGAGCCTGTCAAACACTATATGGTTTTTAACATTTCACCTAAATCTGTATCCCAAAAAAAGCTAGTAGCAAATGGACACATGATTTATTCATTCCTGCAATTTGTAATCTCTTGCTTGCTAAGAGTTAAAATTCAGTTATTTAAAAATGTATTTGCTAAGTCAACTTTAAAACCTAAAAAGAAACAAAACCCTGCTACCCTTTTCAAGTTTTATCCATATATAGATTTTACCCTAGATTTTTGTGATCTAGATTTTGCACTTAGCATTATTTTGCAAACAATTTTCCATATTTTACACAATTCTTACAGTTATCAATTCAATAAGTACACAGCACAGGTTCCTAAGGCCAATATCCCATGTGCAATTCAAAGAACTTATGATTTGGAGTCAGAGAAACAGTTCGAGGCCAGGATCCCCCACTTATTAACAAGTTACTTCATCTTCCTGGACTCACGTTCCTTATCTCTAAAGTGGAAATGATGATGCTAACTTCCTCACAGGCTTGTTGAGAAAATGAAATTAGATTACATAAATGAAGGCTGCCTTGTCCCAGGGATACCTGGGCATTAGCAGGGAGGATGGGTGTCCAGGTGGGGGTCAGGTGTTGAAGGTGAGGCCACCTGCAGAGTCCTCTGGTGGCCAGGAGGAGTGACATCATTGCTATGGGTTTCCACAGCATTCTGAGCCTCTTAAAGTCCTTCCAAGGGACCTCCATCTATTAGGCACCCGTATGCTGCCCACGGTATGTCACTCCAGCCTGGGAGGCTGGAGAAATGAGGTCTGGGCCATCTGATTTGCTTTGGCCAATGGCTTACGAGCATATGTGACAGATATCCAAGCAGCAAACTTCATCCTCATTCTTCTACCATGAGAATGCCATACCCCAAACACAGGATACTCCTTCAGCCTCAGTTGCAGAAGATTCATTGAGGAAAGCCATAGCAGGCAACTTGAAGCCACTCACAGGTAATAAGAGAGAAAAACGATTGTTGAAAGTCCCAGGGCTTTTGGATTGGTTATCGTAGCAGCAAAGCTGACTGATATGGTAGCGATGGCAGAGAGAGACTACATTGAGATAAAGAGTTTGATTTTTTTTTTTTAAGAGTAGCAAAAGACAAGTGAAGTTAAAGAACATGTCAATTGGGACCTACATATTTTGAGGAAGGCCTCAGACTTGGGCTCTGCGAGGCACCATCTTGTTTCAGAAGAACATGGGACCCAGGTGCCAGATGAAGAAGGGAGGGCTGTCTGAGATCCAGGGCTGGATTGCCCAAAGGTAGGCTAAGAACGTGCTTAGGACCCTGGCCAGGTAGGGGCAAGCAACACAAGTGAGGAAAAGGATTTGAAAGAATTTCCAATAAAGTTCAAAGCATGCATCTTGGGAAAAATCAGAATTTAACTCGATTTCTCTATCTTTTTGGTTTGTTTGTTTAATATTCCGAAATACATATAGGGATGGGAGGTGCAATACTCTCTTCGGGGCCTTGGCCCAGTATGGTCTTTAATGTGGGACCCTGGACACTGAAAAGCAGAGAGGAAGCGGCACACCAGGAAAGGGAATGCTGTGAGGGGCACCTGGGGTAACACAGAGATGCCGGCACCAACCCTGACCGACTGACCCGGAGGTCTAGCACCAGGAGGCTCAAACATTTACAAATGGTTAGCTAAAAGTCTCAAGGCTATTTACAGACCCAGCCATGAATCTTCCTTTGGAATTAAAATGCTTCCTCGATCATTCTGAATTCCTAAATAAACTTGGGAGCTCTATGTTCAGGAAGAAGCAGATGAGAAGGGCAATGCCCCAGGTAGGGCTCCCGCTGGCTTCTCACCTGGAGAGGTTGGTAGGACTTTCTACTGACGGAGCGGGCTGTAAGCAGTCAGACTACTGATCCTGCCCTCAGTATCTCCCCTCTTAGCACCCACAGTGTCAGTGATATAGTGGGTTCTAATAAATGCTTGGTGAATTATTATAATGTTTCTACATAATCAGGCTCCAAAGTGGAGTACATGTACCCCAAGAGATGTACACTGGGTAGGAGAAAAATATTATAACTTCTGTTTGCATTTAGCTTTCTATTTTTTGTGTACATACTATAGCAGTAGAATGGAATATGTATATAATTTATAAACAAACAAACATAGCCAGACTAGGGATACAAAACTCTTTTTTTACTACTTAGGATGCATGATCAAAAAGTTTGAATGGCGAATTGTTGACAATTAGAAACTGGGGGTAGGAACAGGGAAATATATTAGTCTATTGTCTCTATTTTTGTATCTAAAATTTTCCATAATAAAATGAAGAATTTTAACTTCAGATCCTCACGGAGGGGTAGGGACACTACAGATGTCCAGCCCACCTCCCTGCCAGGTGTAAGGTGTTTGGCAGTGAGGGATGCCTTCTGTTGAGTCTAGTTACCCTTTTAACTTTGTTAATATGATAATGACCAGAGAAATTGGTTTTGGGTAAGTTGGGTCTGCCTGTTTATCTCCCCCAGAAGAAGCTAACTTGCTTTTTATGGTGATGACAGCATGATGGAAGGGAACCATGGAAGGGAAGAATTGGCTTTTAATGCACTAAAACTTGAACAGTGACAGGCCAGGGCATAGCAGAAGGAGCCTGGCCTACACGTTGGTTAACAGGAAGGCAACTGGCCAACACATTAAGTCAAAAGTATTCGTGGAGGCCAGAGGATCAGGCAGATACTACAAGTAAGTCGGGAAGGAGTCAAAGTGCCTGACCCTATTCTTCCTGCCTTATGAAATAGATGTAAGAGACTCACCTGCTGCCACTGACACCTCTGTGATTAAACTTGGCAAGATACTTCATTTGGCTTAGGAAAAATTTGTAATTTGCAATAATTAAAAAAAAAAAAGTAAGGTGGGGATAGATGAAATAAGACTGGAAAAATGTTGAAAATTATTGAAACTGGTGATGAGTATATGGAGTTCACTACTCTATTCTCTACTTTTGCATATTTAAAATTTTCCAAATAAAGTTTAAAAGATTTTATCAAAATCTTGACACGGTTCTAAATGAAGGGTGCCTTTTTCAGCTTTGACTCAATAACCTGTGTGAGGACCCAGGATCCAGGGCTGTGACCACAAGGCTGGAGACAGCCACCTACATGATCAAGAAAGACATTAAAAGTCAACAGGCCCCTGACACCCCTCGGGGGGAAAGCATTAAAACTTCCCTCCTCTAATTACATTAGTAACCAAATCTCACGAGATCTTGTTGTAACCAAATCTCGTGAGACCCTATTGTAACCAAATCTCGGGAGATCCTGTTATAATCAAATCTCAGGAGAAACTCTCTTGTCACAAACCTTTATAAGCCCCCACCCTCCTTTGGCACTCTGCTCTCTCTCTCTGTGCTGAATGCTGACTTCACTTTCCTGACCGGCTGCCATCAGGAAAAATCATCTCCTGTTTGTAAGTCCCTAATTAAACTCATGGGTTACTCCATGCCAGGCGTTTTCTTTGGTCTTGGGGCTAACCTGGGTTGAAACAACCTCCAAACATGCAAATAAGAGATGAGGGCTAAGTTTTCTACCAAACAGCCAGCAAAAATTATTACTAAAATACTCTTTTGTGCATTACTGATAATTTGAAATGACAAAATAAGTGTATCATTTCACAAAGGAGTCAGAATAGTCTCATAAGAGAAAATTTCCAGAAAGAATAAAGTAATCTGAAATGTTTAATTAGTTATAACAGCACATGGTAACTCTAAATAATTCTAAATAAAGCATACTGAGTTAAAGACACACACACACACACACACACACACACACACACACACACACACACACACATATCCTGTTTTCAAATCAAAAGAGCATAGGAAGAGAGATGGGGCAAGATGGCAGACTGGTGAGCTGTATGTTTTAGTTACTCCTCCAGGAAAGTAGGTAGAAAGCCAGGAACTGCGTGGACTGGACACCACAGAGCAATCTGTCTTTGGGCATACTTCATACAACACTCATGAAAATGTCGAACTGCTGAGATCAGCGAAATCTGTAAGTTTTTGCGGCCAGGGGACCCGCGCCCCTCCCTGCCAGGCTCAGTCCCGTGGGAGGAGGGGCTGTCAGCTCCGGGAAGGAGAAGGGAGAACTGCAGTGGCAGCCCTTATAGGAAACTCATTCTGCTGATCCAAACTCCAACCACAGATAGACTGAGACCACACACCAGAGAATCTGAGAGCAGCCAGCCCAGCAGAGAGGAGACAGGCATAGAAAAAAAAAAACAACACGAAAAACTCCAAAATAAAAGCAGAGGATTTTTGGAGTTCTGGTGAACACAGAAAGGGGAAGGGCGGAGCTCAGGCCTTGAGGCGCATATGCAAATCCCGAAGAAAAGCTGATCTCTCTGCCCTGTGGACCTTTCCTTAATGGCCCTGGTTGCTTTGTCTATTAGCATTTCAATAACCCATTAGATCTCTGAGGAGGGCCCTTTTTTTTTTTTTTTTTTTAAATTCTTTTTTCTTTTTCTAAAACAATTACTCTAAGGAGCCCAATACAGAAAGCTTCAAAGAATTGCAATTTGGGCACGTCAAGTCAAGAGCAGAACTAAGAGAGCTCTGAGACAAAAGGCAATAATCCAGTGGCTGAGAAAATTCACTAAACACCACAACTTCCCAAGAAAAGGGGGGTGTCTGCTCACAGCCACCATCCTGGTGGACAGGAAACACTCCTGCCCATCGCCAGCCCCATAGCCCAGAGCTGCCCCAGACAACCCAGTGTGACGGAAGTGCTTCAAATAACAGGCACACACCACAAAACTGGGTGTGGACATTAGCCTTCCCTGCAACCTCAGCTGATTGTCCCAGAGTTGGGAAGGTGGAGCAGTGTGAATTAACAAAGCCCCATTCAGCCATCATTTGAGCAGACTGGGAGCCTCCCTACACAGCCCAGCAGCCCAGAACTGCCCTGGGGGGACGGCACTCACCTGTGACATAGCACAGTCATCCCTCAACAGAGGACCCGGGGTGCACGGCCTGGAAGAGGGGCCCACTTGCAAGTCTCAGAAGCCATACGCCAATACCAAGGACTTGTGGGTCAGTGGCAGAGACAAACTGTGGCAGGACTGAACTGAAGGATTAGACTATTGCAGCAGCTTTAAAACTCTAGGATCACCAGGGAGATTTGATTGTTAGGGCCACCCCCCCCTCCCCGACTGCGCAGAAACACGCCCCACATACAGGGCAGGCAACACCAACTACACACGCAAGCTTGGTACACCAATTGGGCCCCACAAGACTCACTCCCCCACTCACCAAAAAAGCTAAGCAGGGGAGAACTGGCTTGTGGAGAACAGGTGGCTCGTGGACGCCACCTGCTGGTTAGTTAGAGAAAGTGTACTCCACGAAGCTGTAGATCTGATAAATTAGAGATAAGGACTTCAATAGGTCTACAAACCCTAAAAGAACCCTATCAAGTTCAGCAAATGCCACAAGGCCAAAAACAACAGAAAATTATAAAGCATATGAAAAAACCAGACGATATGGATAACCCAAGCCCAAGCACCCAAATCAAAAGACCAGAAGAGACACAGCACCTAGAGCAGCTACTCAAAGAACTAAAGATGAACAATGAGACCATAGTACGGGATATAAAGGAAATCAAGAAGACTCTAGAAGAGCATAAAGAAGACATTGCAAGACTAAATAAAAAAATGGATGATCTTATGGAAATTAAAGAAACTGTTGACCAAATTAAAAAGATTCTGGACACTCATAGTACAAGACTAGAGGAAGCTGAACAACGAATCAGTGACCTGGAAGATGACAGAATGGAAAATGAAAGCATAAAAGAAAGAATGGGGAAAAAAATTGAAAAAATCGAAATGGACCTCAGGGATATGATAGATAATATGAAACGTCCAAATATAAGACTCATTGGTGTCCCAGAAGGGGAAGAAAAGAGTAAAGGTCTAGGAAGAGTATTCAAAGAAATTGTTGGGGAAAACTTCCCAAATCTTCTAAACAACATAAATACACAAATCATAAATGCTCAGCGAACTCCAAATAGAATACATCCAAATAAACCCACTCCGAGACATATACTGATCACACTGTCAAACACAGAACAGAAGGAGCAAGTTCTGAAAGCAGCAAGAGAAAAGCAATTCACCACATACAAAGGAAACAGCATAAGACTAAGTAGTGACTACTCAGCAGCCACCATGGAGGCAAGAAGGCAGTGGCACGATATATTTAAAATTCTGAGTGAGAAAAATTTCCAGCCAAGAATACTTTATCCAGCAAAGCTCTCCTTCAAATTTGAGGGAGAGCTTAAATTTTTCACAGACAAACAAATGCTGAGAGAATTTGCTAACAAGAGACCTGCCCTACTGGAGATACTAAAGGGAGCCCTACAGACAGAGATACAAAGACAGGACAGAGAGACTTGGAGAAAGGTTCAGTACTAAAGAGATTCGGTATGGGTACAATAAAGGATATTAATAGAGAGAGGGAAAAATATGGCAAACATAAACCAAAGGATAAGATGACTGATTCAAGAAATGCCTTCACGGCTATAATGTTGAATGTACATGGATTAAACTCCCCAATTAAAAGATATAGATTCACAGAATGGATCAAAAAAAATGAACCATCAATATGTTGCATACAAGAGACTCATCTTAGACACAGGGACACAAAGAAACTGAAAGTGAAAGGATGGGAAAAAAATATTTCATGCAAGCTACAGCCAAAAGAAAGCAGGTGTAGCAATATTAATCTCAGATAAAATAGACTTCAAATGCAGGCATGTTTTGAGAGACAAAGAAGGCCACTACATACTAATAAAAGGGGCAATTCAGCAAGAAGAAATAACAATCGTAAATGTCTATGCACCCAATCAAGGTGCCACAAAATACATGAGAGAAACACTGGCAAAACTAAAGGAAGCAATTGATGTTTCCACAATAATTGTGGGAGACTTCAACACATCACTCTCTCCTATAGATAGATCAACCAGACAGAAGACCAATAAGGAAATTGAAAACCTAAACAATCTGATAAATGAATTAGATTTAACAGACATATACAGGACATTACATCCCAAATCACCAGGATACACATACTTTTCTAGTGCTCACGGAACTTTCTCCAGAATAGATCATATGCTGGGACATAAAACAAGCCTCAATAAATTTAAAAAGATTGAAATTATTCAAAGCACATTCTCTGACCACAATGGAATACAATTAGAAGTCAATAACCATCAGAGACTTAGAAAATTCACAAATACCTGGAGGTTAAACAACACACTCCTAAACAATCAGTGGGTTAAAGAAGAAATAGCAAGAGAAATTGCTAAATATATAGAGATGAACAAAAATGAGAACACAACATACCAAAACCTATGGGATGTAGCAAAAGCAGTGCTAAGGGGGAAATTTATAGCACTAAACGCATATATTAAAAAGGAAGAAAGAGCCAAAATCAAAGAACTAATGGATCAACTGAAGAAGCTAGAAAATAAACAGCAAACCAATCCCAAACCAAGTAGAAGAAAAGAAATAACAAGGATTAAAGCAGAAATAAATGACATAGAGAACAAAAAAACAGTAGAGAGGATAAATATCACCAAAAGTTGGTTCTTTGAGAAGATCAACAAGATTGACAAGCCCCTAGCTAGACTGACAAAATCAAAAAGAGAGAAGACCCATATAAACAAAATAATGAATGAAAAAGGTGATATAACTGCAGATCCTGAAGAAATTAAAAAAACTATAAGAGGATATTATGAACAACTGTATGGCAGCAAACTGGACAATGTAGAAGAAATGGACAATTTCCTGGAAACATATGAACAACCTAGACTGACCAGAGAAGAAATAGAAGACCTCAACCAACCCATCACAAACAAAGAGATCCAATCAGTCATCAAAAATTTTCCCACAAATAAATGCCCAGGGCCAGATGGCTTCACAGGGGAATTCTACCAAACTTTCCAGAAAGAACTGACACCATTTCTTACTCAAACTCTTTCAAAACATTGAAGAAAATGGAACACTACCTAACTCATTTTATGAAGCTAACATCAATCTAATACCAAAACCAGGCAAAGATGCTACAAAAAAGGAAAACTACCGGCCAATCTCCCTAATGAATATAGATGCAAAAATCCTCAACAAAATACTTGCAAATCGAATCCAAAGACACATTAAAAAAATCATACACCATGACCAAGTGGGGTTCATTCCAGGCATGCAAGGATGGTTCAACATAAGAAAAACAATCAATGTATTACAACACATTAAAAACTCGAAAGGGAAAAATCAATTGATCATCTCAATAGATGCTGAAAAAGCATTTGACAAAATCCAACATCCCTTTTTGATAAAAACACTTCAAAAGGTAGGAATTGAAGGAAACTTCCTCAACATGATAAAGAGCATATACGAAAAACCCACAGCCAGCATAGTAATCAATGGTGAGAGACTGAAAGCCTTCCCTCTAAGATCAGGAACAAGACAAGGATGCCCGCTGTCACCACTGTTATTCAACATTGTGCTGGAAGTGCTAGCCAGGGCAATCCGGCAAGACAAAGAAATAAAAGGCATCCAAATTGGAAAAGAAGAAGTAAAACTGTCATTGTTTGCAGATGATATGATCTTATATCTAGAAAACCCTGAGAAATCGACAATACAGCTACTAGAGCTAATAAACAAATTTAGCAAAGTAGCGGGATACAAGATTAATGCACATAAGTCAGTAATGTTTCTATATGCTAGAAATGAACAAACTGAAGAGACACTCAACAAAAAGATACCATTTTCAATAGCAACTAAAAAAATCAAGTACCTAGGAATAAACTTAACCAAAGATGTAAAAGACCTATACAAAGAAAACTACATAACTCTACTAAAAGAAATAGAAGGGGACCTTAAAAGATGGAAAAATATTCCATGTTCATGGATAGGAAGGCTAAATGTCATTAAGATGTCAATTCTTCCCAAACTCATCTACAGATTCAATGCAATCCCAATCAAAATTCCAACAACCTACTTTGCAGACTTGGAAAAGCTAGTTATCAAATTTATTTGGAAAGGGAAGATGCCTCGAATTGCTAAAGACACTCTAAAAAAGAAAAACGAAGTGGGAGGACTCACACTCCCTGACTTTGAAGCTTATTATAAAGCCACAGTTGCCAAAACAGCATGGTACTGGCACAAAGATAGACATATAGATCAATGGAATCGAATTGAGAATTCAGAGATAGACCCTCAGATCTATGGCCGACTGATCTTTGATAAGGCCCCCAAAGTCACTGAACTGAGCCATAATGGTCTTTTCAACAAATGGGGCTGGGAGAGTTGGATATCCATATCCAAAAGAATGAAAGAGGACCTCTACCTCACCCCCTACACAAAAATTAACTCAAAATGGACCAAAGATCTCAATATAAAAGAAAGTACCATAAAACTCCTAGAAGATAATGTAGGAAAACATCTTCAAGACCTTGTATTAGGCGGCCACTTCCTGGACTTTACACCCAAAGCACAAGCAACAAAAGAGAAAATAGATAAATGGGAACTCCTCAAGCTTAGAAGTTTCTGCACCTCAAAGGAATTTCTCAAAAAGGTAAAGAGGCAGCCAACTCAATGGGAAAAAATTTTTGGAAACCATGTATCTTGCATATACAAAGAAATCCTACAACTCAATGACAATAGTACAGACAGCCCAATTATAAAATGGGCAAAAGATATGAAAAGACAGTTCTCTGAAGAGGAAATACAAATGGCCAAGAAACACATGAAAAAATGTTCAGCTTCACTAGCTATTAGAGAGATGCAAATTAAAACCACAGTGAGATACCATCTAACACCAGTTAGAATGGCTGCCATTAAACAAACAGGAAACTACAAATGCTGGAGGGGATGTGGAGAAATTGGAACTCTTATTCATTGTTGGTGGGACTGTATAATGGTTCAGCCACTCTGGAAGTCAGTCTGGCAGTTCCTTAGAAAACTAGATATAGAGCTACCATTCGATCCAGCGATTGCACTTCTCGGTATATACCTGGAAGATCGGAAAGCAGTGACACGAACAGATATCTGCACGCCAATGTTCATAGCAGTATTATTCACAATTGCCAAGAGATGGAAACAACCCAAATGTCCTTCAACAGATGAGTGGATAAATAAAATGTGGTATATACACACAATGGAATACTACACGGCAGTAAGAAGGAAGGATCTTGTGAAACATATGACAACATGGATGAATCTTGAAGACATAATGCTGAGCGAAATAAGCCAGGCACAAAAAGAGAAATATATGCTACCACTAATGTGAACTTTGAAAAATGTAAAACAAATGGTTTATAATGTAGAATGTAGGGGAACTAGCAGTAGAGAGCAATTAAGGAAGGGGAAACAATAATCCAAGAAGAACAGATAAGCTATTTAACGTTCTGGGGATGCCCAGGAATGACTATGGTCTGTTAATTTCTGATGGATATAGTAGGAACAAGTTCACAGAAATGTTGCTATATTATGTAACTTTCTTGGGGTAAAGTAGGAACATGTTGGAAGTTAAGCAGTTATCTTAGGTTAGTTGTCTTTTTCTTACTCCCTTGTTATGGTCTCTTTGAAATGTTCTTTTATTGTATGTTTGTTTTCTTTTTAACTTTTTTTTTCATACAGTTGATTTAAAAAAGAAGGGAAAGTTAAAAAAAAAAAAAAAAGAAAGAAAAACAAGGAAAAAAAAAAAAGATGTAGTGCCCCCTTGAGGAGCCTGTGGAGAATGCAGGGGTATTCGCCTACCCCACCTCCATGTTTGCTAACATGACCACAGACAGAGGGGACTGGTGGTTTGATGGGTTGAGCCCTCTACCATAAGTTTTACCCTTGGGAAGACGGTTGCTGCAAAGGAGAGGCTAGGCCTCCCTATATTTGTGCCTAAGAGCCTCCTCCCGAATGCCTCTTTGTTGCTCAGATGTGGCCCTCTCTCTCTGGCTAAGCCAACTTGAAAGGTGAAATCACTGCCCTCCCCCCTACGTGGGATCAGACACCCAGGGGAGTGAATCTCCCTGGCAATGTAGAATATGACTCCCGGGGAGGAATGTAGACCCGGCATCGTGGGATGGAGAACATCTTCTTGACCAAAAGGGGGACGTGAAAGGAAATGAAATAAGCTTCAGTGGCAGAGAGATTCCAAAACGAGCCGAGAGGTCACTCTGGTGGGCACTCTTATGCACACTTTAGACAACCCTTTTTAGGTTCTAAAGAATTGGGGTAGCTGGTGGTGGATACCTGAAACTATCAAACTACAACCCAGAACCCATGAATCTCGAAGACAGTTGTATAAAAATGTAGCTTATGAGGGGTGACAATGGGATTGGGAAAGCCATAAGGACCACACTCCACTTTGTCTAGTTTATGGATGGATGAGTAGAAAAATAGGGGAAGGAAACAAACAGACAAAGGTACCCAGTGTTCTTTTTTACTTCAATTGCTCTTTTTCACTCTAATTATTATTCTTGTTATTTTTGTGTGTGTGCTAATGAAGGTGTCAGGGATTGATTTAGGTGATGAATGTACAACTATGTAATGGTACTGTAAACAATCGAAAGGACAATTTGTTTTGTATGACTGCGTGGTATGTGAATATATCTCAATAAAATGATGATAAAAAAAAAAAAGAGCATAGGATAGTTTTCGTCATCTGATTATTTATTCACAAAGAGGCAGGCACGCACAGTGTCCTGTCCTGTTTGGATTTATAGTCACAAGAGTTGAGAACAATCTTACAGGTCAGCCAACCCAACTGTACAGCACCCTCACCAACTGCCATCCAGATTCTACTAGACCCTCCAGAAATGGGCAACAGGTGACTTTCCCAGGCGGGCCACTCCTTTCCCATACAGCATGTTTCTGGAATGTTTTCCCTTAGGCTGAACTGTAAAGTTTCCTTAAAGTATCCACCCCCTCTTGAGGGGACTCTGCTCAGACAAAAGGTTTCTAAAAATTCATCATGGTAAGACTGTTGTTCTTCATGAGAGTTAAAGAGTTCAGGTTATCAAAGGTGGAAGAATAGGTTTGTGGGACCAGATTCTCCATTTAATTTGAGTTCAAACTACAGTTCTCTGGTTGTTTGCTTGAAGACTCTCAGTTAAGGGGGTCTGGCACTCCTTTTGTCAACCAAATAGAAAAACTGGTGGGATTCATAAAAAGGAAGGCTTTTTATCTGCAAGTCCCTACCTCTGCCTAAAGACAGGGAAGAGAAAACTAACCTCAGACTGGTAAGTTGGTGAGAGCCTGCTGTTCTGAGCCAGGCTTCTTTTTTTGGTTGAATTAAAATGCTACAGGCCTGGGGCAGAACTGATGGCTTCTGTGTCTTGGTTCCCAATGCTCTCGGCAGGATCACTCCCTTGAGAAGAAGGAGGGCCTTTATCCAGCTTCTCCTGACTGGATAGGTAAGCCATGTTGGCCCAGCCTGTGTAGGTTCAGTTGGCTTCGGTTCAGGGAATCTCTTAATCTCTAATTAAATTTCTAAACCTGACTCCAATGTCCTAAAGGTTCTTTCTCTAAATTCTCAAAATATAAAAATTACCTAAAGAAAATACTAGAAAACTCAACAAAAGTCAAAACTGAAACTGCAATTGATTTACACTCTTCCAGACACTTCATGCTGGACAATTTCTATAAGCCCTTATATCCTTCTCAGCATTACCTGGGTCCTCAAAGAATAGGTTCACAAACCTCTTCCTCTCCATTGGCTCCTTCCAGTCTGTATTTAAACATGGCTCTCTCCCATGTGACAGGGGGAAGGGTGGAGGATGAGGAGGAGGGGAGGGAGGAGGGAGGAGAGGGTCTCATTCTGATCCTGAAACACTGCCAAACTGGGCCTTGGGAGTTACCAGGTTGCCAGTCATAAAGCTAAAAATTTGGTCCTCCACTGGCTCTTTGCATCTGCTCCCTACCAGTGAGAACCTAGAGAAGAGAAGGGTGATTAGCCAGATTATCAATCTCCAGAAGAATTATATAAGGATTTTAATCAGTGAAATCTGGACTCAGATTAGGTACCATAAACACCGAATATATTAACTGAATATATTAACTAAATATATTAACAATATATTCCTTGCTTCTGGGGATTTATTTTACCTGTACCCTAAAAAATAGATGAGAAATAATCATTAGTGAATTTGGATATTTTATGGAATTTCAAAGTTCTGAAGTGTTTTTTGCATTTCATCTGATGCTCCACAGAGTCGTGTTGCAATCAGCATGGAATATAAAACTAGGGATGAAGACTATAGTGTTTAATCAACCCAATAATTCAGATATTTGCTCTAAAATAATAATGAAACAGAAATGCTGAAGAATTTTTTTTCATTTTTTCTGTTTATTTTACATGTGGTTGTTCTTGGAAAAAATTCTTGACCTTTGCTAAGGGTTTCTGGGAATAACATAATGGTAATGGGGAGGCTGGAAGTAGCAGGATTAGCTGTTACTGGGATGTGCCACAGTTGAGGAGGGGAGAGCCCAGGACAATGTCAGGATAATGACTGTCCCCTTCTACTTTCCTTCCCCCCAGACTAGGCTGGTAGCCAACTCAGTCAGACTGTAGCTAATAGGGCCAGGACGTTTCAGGCCATAGTCCTTGCCCTGACCCAAGATCCAGGACTGCCCACTCCCCACAGGGTTGCTGGTCCCCAGAGGGGAAGAGTGAAGCAAAGGCAAAGATCCACACCTCACAGGCACAGGGCAAGAGTTTGCTTCTTGGTGGTTCTCAGATGTAGAAAAATAGATAAACTACAGACACTTAGCACATTAGTAACTGAGACAACTCAGGCTTGGCTGGAATCATTACTTTTAAAGATAAACCAGCTTAGATCAAATTATTTGAACAAGCAATATATTTATATTGTTAACAAAAAATATAAAGATGGACAGTGAAGACACAACCTTCAACACTTATTCTCCTTCTACCCACTGACCACCTTCCAATAGCTAACCTGATTATTAGTTTCCTATGAATCCTTGCAAATATTGATTATGCATGCACAGCAGATATAAATATATATTACTTTTGCTCCCTACTTTTTACATAAATGGTGCCATAGTAATACACTGTTTTGTACCTTGTGTTTTAAACTTAATCTCTAATTAAATTTCTAAACCTGACTCCAATGTCCTAAAGGTTCTTTCTCTAAATTCTCAAAATATAAAAATTACCTAAAGAAAATACTAGAAAACTCAACAAAAGTCAAAACTGAAACTGCAATTGATTTACACTCTTCCAGACACTTCATGCTGGACAATTTCTATAAGCCCTTATATCCTTCTCAGCATTACCTGGGTCCTCAAAGAATAGGTTCACAAACCTCTTCCTCTCCATTGGCTCCTTCCAGTCTGTATTTAAACATGGCTCTCTCCCATGTGACAGGGGGAAGGGAGAAAGGAAGGAAGGAAGGAAGGAAATAGGGTGGGAGGGTGGGTGGGTGGAAGGAAAGTTAGGATTATAACTTGCTCTATCTTTCTTCTCCTCCTCACCCCTCTGTCTCTCCTCTTCTTTACAGGCGAGGTTCTGGATGGAGAAGTCACCTCAATCCCACTCCTAACTCCCTCATACTTCTCAACCCCCTACCCCTCTATGCCACTGAAATTTCTCTTACCAAGGTAACTACTGACTTTCTTTTTACTAAATCCAATTGGACTTCTTCACTTCTTAAGTTACTTAACCTCTCAGAAACATCTGAAATTATTCACAACTCACTCTCTTTTGAAAAGCTTCCCTCTCCTGGCTTCTGTGCCCTCCTCCTTTTCCTCCTGCCTCTGTGTGTGCTTCTTCCCCACCTCCTCTGCAGACTCCTGAACTCCCTGTCTATCCTTTAAGTGCTGGGCTTCTTCAGGGCCCTGTCATACAACTCTGTATCTCCAGCCCAGATCTTTCTCTGAAACTTCAGACTTGCGTATTCAACCGCCTACTGGACAACTCTTCCAGGAACACCTGCAGGCATTTCAAACTCAACATGTTTAGAAGAGAATCTGTCACCTTCCTCCCAAACTAGCCCTATCTCTTGTGTTTCAAATCTCCCAGAAAGGCACCATCCAAGAACCATCCAACTGTCTAACACAGAAAGTTTGGAATCATCCTTGAGGGCCTGTCATGGTCACTCCCCGCCCCGCCTCCTCCCCAGCCCTGCCACATCCCATTCATCACTAAGTCTGGTCATTTTGACCTAAACACCTCTAGAAACCACTGCTATTCTCTACCCTCATCTATCCACTCTCCCCTGGATTGCCAAAACAACCTCTAAATTCGTCGTTTTGTCTCCAATCTTGTTTCCTCCCATCTATTTTCCATGCTGCAGTCAGAGTAATCTTCCTAAAACAAATTGGACCACATCATCCAGCTGCAAAAAATTCCTTAATGACAAGGTTTTTTTAAAGACACTATGAAGTCAATTTTAAAGTTCATCTGGAAAAATAAACATGCAAAAATAACCTGAAAAATCACTGAAAAGAAGCATAATGAGAATGAATTAATCTACTAGATTTTTAAAATGTATTATAAAGCTATAATAATTAATTAAAACAGTGTGATACTGGGGCATGAATAGACATATGGCACAATAAAAGACAATAGGAATTCTCAAAGTAGAATCAAACACATGTGGGAATTTAGTTTATGATAAAAGTGGCATTTTAAATTAGTGGGGAAAACATAATTATTCAATAAACAGTGTTGAGACAACTGACTAGCTAACTGAAAAAAAAAATTAAGTCAGATCCACACTCCTTATCTTACATCAGCATAAACTCCTACTGGAGCAATGATTTTTTAATTAAAAAATGGAGCCATAAAGTGCTTAAAAAGACAAGAGACCTTTCTAAGTACAGCATAAAATAGAAACCATAGAAAACTGATTAAATTTTACTACGTAAAATTTGTGAAGGTCTGCATGGAAAAAATACTATCCTGTCACAGGAGAGTTGAAAGACAAATGGTAATCTGGGGAAAATATCTGTAATTAAGATAAAAAATAAATGGCTATTTTTTCTAATATATAAAGACCTCCTAAAAAAGTCAATAAGAAAAAGATCAACCACCTAAAAGTAATAAGGGCAAAGGATATGAACAACTTGTTCAAAATAAAGATAATACAAATGACTCATAAACATAGGAAAATTTACACCTCACTCATAAAAAGAGAAATGCAAATTAAAACTATACAGAGAGGCTCGGATTAAGATGGCTGAGTGAGATGCCTTAGGACTCTGTCCCCCACAGAAGCTCTGAACAACCAGCAAGAACTGGCAGAAACATCTTTCTCAAAGCTCTTCTGTTTCTCAAAACAGTTTCTCTTAAAAATGTTTCTCTAAACAGTTAATGGATGGCAGTAACAGGGCCAGAGCCAAATCAAGGAAAAGGCCACTGAAAAGCAGTAGGATCTCCTGGTACCCTGGCTGGCTCTATCCCCACCCCTCACTGGCTTGGTGCATAGCTGGCCCACATTCCAAATACAGATCTCTGGTCCAAGTACAGGAGGCAGCAAAGTAACACTCATGCACATCTGGGAGCATGTAGGTCTGACCCACTCTGTCTGGGAGTGGCCTGAGGGACATCCTGTCCCAGAACTTGCCCTGCATATAGAAGGCAGTTCACCAAGTTCACCTACAGAATGCTATGGGAGAACAGTCAAGTGACTGTCTGGGGCAAGGGCTTGCTGGCTATAGGATATATAGTACAGTGCCTGGGACCACGAGGAAAATGCTTCCTATGGAAGAAGGGACACTTGTAACAATGTAAATGAGGGAATTTCCAGGTACACACCTGCATGCCCAAGGCAAGACATGTGCAGAAAGGATCAGAGCGGCCTCTGGCTTTGGCCTCATTGTTACAGATAAAACCTGAAGGCAAGCACTCCCACAAGTTAATCTGCAAAGACTAAGAATGGTGTTTTCTTTTTTCTCTTTTTTGATTTTTTACCTCCTGGCATTCAAGCAAATCTCTATCATAACACCCGGTGGATACAAGCTTAAGGAACAGATGCCTCAGAGTCTAAACTCCAGCAAAAACACATGAAAATATCAAAATGTCAGGGTTCTAACAAAAGAATACAAAACAAATAAACAAGAAGTGATGGCCCAGGCAAAGGAGAAAATTAAGTAATTAGAAAACACCAATGAGGAACATCAGACCTGGGATATACCAGACAAAGGCTTTTAAAAAATGGCCCTAAATATGCTCAAAGAGCTAAAGGAAAACATAAACAAAGTACTAAAGGAAATTAGGAAAATGATGAACTCAAAGAGAAGATCAATAAAGAGGTGGAGATTATGAAAAGGAACCAAACATAGCTAAAGACCACAGTAATAGGAATTAAAAATTCCCTAGAGGGGTTCAGCAGCAGATTGGAGCTGGCAGAAGAATCAGTAAACTTGAAGATAAGACAACTGAAATCATCTAGTTTGAGAAGCAGAAGGAAGAAAGAATGAAGAATGAACTAACCTGAGCAACTTGGGGGACACTGTCAAGTGTACCAATATATGCTCTGTGGGAGTCCAAGAAGGAGAAGAAAGAGATAAAGGGACAGAGAGAATATTCAAAGAAATAATGGCCAAAACCTTCCTCAATTTAGCAAAAAATATGAATATACACACTCAAGATGTTCAATGAACTCCAAACAGGATAAACCCAAATAGAACCATGCTGTGGCATATTAACTATCAAATGCCAAAGATAGAATTCTGAATTCTCATATGAGAGAAGCAATGTGTCACATTCAAGGAAGCCTCAATAAGTTTAACTGCCAATTTCTCATCAGAAACCATGGAGGCCAGAAGGCAGAAGGATGACATGTTTAAAATGAAAGCAAAAAACTGACAACCAAGAATTCTATATCCAGCAAAACTGTCTTTCAAAAATGAGGGAGAGATTAAAACATTCCCAGATAAACAAAAGCAGAGGGTGTTCACCACCACTAGACCAGCCCTATAAGAAATGCTAAAGAGATTTCTGCAGGTTGAAAGGAAAGGACAGCAGACAAAAGATCAAAGCCACATGAAGAAATAAAGATCTCCAGTAATGGGAACAATGGCTAAGTATAAAAGCCAGTACTATTGTATTTTTTGGTTTGTAACTCTACTTTTTACTTCCTACAGGATTTAAAAGACAAATGCATAAAATGTGATGAGAAATCAGTGGGTTTGGACTCATAATGTATAAACATGTAATTTGTGACAAGAACTACACAAAAGTGGGGGAACAGAGGGGTCTAGGAACATAGTTTTTGTGTACTATTGAAGTTAAGTTGGTACCAAAGCAAATGAGATTGTTACAGATTTAAGATATTAAATTTAAGCCCCATGGTAACTACAAAGAAAATATCAGAGAATAAGCAAGCTCATAGAGTCAGAAATTAGAGTACAGGTTGCCAGGGGTGGGGGGAAGGGAGAATGGGAGTTAATGCAAAATGGCTGTAGGGTTTCCGTTTGGAGAGATTGGAAAGTTTTAGTAATTGAAAGGTGGTGAGGTATCGCAACATAGTGAATATGATTAATCCCACTGAATGGCATGTTTGGGAGCGATTGAAATTGGAAACTTTTTCTTGCATTTATGCTCCTACCAAAAAAAATGCAAAAATAGACAGCACCTACTGCAAAGGAGAGGCTAAACTTGCATATAATTGTGCCTAAGAGTCTCCCCGAGTACCTCTTTGTTGCTCAGATGTGGCCCTCTCTCTCTCTGACTGAGCCATCTCACCAGGTGAACTCACTGCCCTTCCCCCGACGTGGGACCCGACTCCCAGGGGTGTAAATCTCCCTGGCAAAGCAGGATATGACTCCCGGGGATGAATCTGGACCCAGCATCGTGGGATTGAGAATATCTTCTTGACCAAAAGGGGGATGCAAAATGAGACGAAATACTTTCAGTGGCTGAGAGATTTTAAGTGGAGTTGAGAGGTCACTCTGGTGGACGTTCTTATGCACTAGATAGATAACACCTCTTAGGTGTTAATGTACTGGAATAGCTAGAAGTAAATAACTAAAACTACCAAACTCCAACCCAGTAGTCTGGACTCCTGAAGACTACTGTATAATAATGTAGATTACAAGGGGTGACAGTGTGATTGTGAAGGCCTTGTGGATCACACTCCCTTTGTCTAGTGTGTGGATGGATGGGTAGAAAAGTGGGGACAAAAACTAAATGACAAATAGGGTGGGATGGGGGGGATGGTTTGGGTGTTCTTTTTTCACTTTTATTTTTTATTCTGATTCTGATTCTTTCTGACGTAAGGAAAATACTCAGAAATAGACTGTGGTGATAAATGCATAACTATATGATCGTACTGTGAACAGTTGATTGTATACCATGGATGATTGTATGGTGTGTGAATATATTTCAATAAAACTGAATTAAAAATAAAAAATGGACAGCAACTAAAGAGACAATAACAAAGGCAATATATGATCCTGGACAAGATCTAACAAGGGAGAAGAGAAGGTTCAAAAGGACATTATTGGGACATATGAAAAAATTGGAATATAGACTGTAAGCTTTATACCAATGTTAAATTTCTTGAACATGATAACTATACTTAAGGTGGACATTTATGAAGATCCTTGTTCTTAAGAAATGTACCTGGCAGTAATAAGTGTTCAAGGAACAAAATGTATATAACATACACTCAAGTGTTCAGGAAATGGACTGATAAATAGATATAGGGATAGGTAGATAGAGGGACTCATACATTGATGGATGGATAGAATGATGCAGCAAATGTGGCAAAATGTTAAAATTGATGGATCTGGGTATCTGGGGGGAAGGGATATGTTGGAGTTCTCTGTAAGGGGTTTGTATTATTTTTGTAACTATGTTGTAAGTTTAAAAGTATTTTAAAATAAGTTAAAAAAAAACTACACAGAGATATGATTTTTATCTGTAAGACTGACAAAGATCAGAAAGTTTGATAAAACACCGGGTTGGAGAGGATGTGGGCAAACAAGTACTCTCATACACAGCAGGTAGGAATGGAAATTGGTAGTTTCTATGAAGGGCAAACTGACAATATTTATCAAAACTATAAATGCATATACTCTTTGCCCTAGAAATTCCACTTCTAGAAATTTATCTTGCAGAAATACCTACATGTGTATGAAAGTATATGTTTGCACTGTTTGTCTTAAAAAGTCTATAAATAAGGAGACAGAAGAAGATGGCGGCATAGAGAGGAGTGGAGCTAGTTTGTCCCCCTGGAACAACTAATAAACAACGAGGAACAACTAGTAAATAATCTGGAATAACTGTGGGGGGACAAACGTGACTGTCCACTCATCTTACATCAACCTGAATTGGGAGGAATGCCTGAGATAGCAGCATAAAATCTGTAAGTAAAAACTTCAGATCCAAGCCAGGATTCCCCTCCCCCAATGGCCCGAACCACAAAGCCTCATGATGCAAGAGAGCAGCACTCTCCAAGCAAGCGAAGATAGCTCAGCTGAGCACCAGCTGGGGTTTTAATTAATAAATGTGGACTGCTCAATAAAAGATACGAATCCTCAACAAGCAGACAGAGGCTTTTGGTGACAACTGACCTTGGAGAGCTGGAGGGTGGCCATGGACTGGCCCTGAAGGGGCTTTCTGTTCCTTCGCAGCTTAGTGGAGAAAACCTCAGCCATTTTCAGTTCCCAGTGCTCTGACCCAGACAAGGGTAGAGATAGCACAGGCAGAGAGACTATTCAAATGCTAATGACCTCTCCCTAGGGGGTGTATCTTCCCTAAGAGGAAAGAGGTGGTGCAAAGCTGTACTACCAGCCTTCCATTCAGAACCAGATCCCAGAGCCTGGGGGAAAAACAGCCATGGGCCACACCTCCTTACACCAGTCTGGAGCTACAAGCTGACAGGCACTACCTGCTGGGTGGAGAAGCACAGTGACTTGAGGCCTCATAGGGTATACCAATCTTCTAAGACACCCTCAAAGAAACTTGATATTATTCCCTCCGTCCAAGACCTGAGCCCGTTCTGGTCTGGGAAAACCTGATTGGGGTAACCAAGGAAACCAGATGCCTAGACAACAGAAAACTACAACCTACATTAAGAAGAACGAAGTTAGGGCCTGTCAAAGGAACAAACTTACACTTCAACTGAGATACAGGAATTTAAACAACTAATACTAAATCAATTAAAAAAATTTAGGGAAGATACGGCAAAAGAGACGAAGTGTATAATGAAAACACTGGGCGTACATAAGGTAGAAATTGAAAGTTCAATAAACAACTGGCAGAATCTATGAAAATGAAAGACACAACACAAGAGATGAAATACACAATGGAAACATACAACAGCAGATCTCAAGAGGCAGAAGAAAACACTCAGGAACTGGAGAACAAGGCACTGAAAGCCTACACACAAAAGAACAGATAGAGAAAAGGATGGAAAAATATGAGCAATGTCTCTGGGAACTTAAGGACAAAACCAAATACAGGAATGTATGTGTCATTGGTGTCCCAGAAGGAGAAGAGAAGGGAAAAGGGGCAGAAGCAGTAATAGAGGAAATAATCAATGAAAATTTCCCATCTCTTACGAAAGACATAAAACTACAGATCCAAGAAGCGCAGCGTACCCCAAACAGAATAGATCTGAATAGGCCTATGCCAAGACACTTAATAATCAGATTATCAGACGTTAAAGATAAAGAGAGAATCCTGAAAGCAGCAGGAGAAAAGTGATCCATCACATACAAAGGAAGCTTGATAAGACTGTGAGGATTTCTCAATAGAAACCATGGAGGCAAGAAGGAAGTGGCGTGATATATTTAAGATACTTAAAGAGAAAAACCACCAACCAAGAATCCTATATCCAGCAAAACTGTTCTTCAAATATGAGGGAGAGCTTAAAATATTCTCTGACAAACAGACAATGACAGAGTTTGTGAACAAGATACCTGCTCTACAGGAAACACTAAAGGAAACACTGCAGACAGAATGGAAAAGACAGGAGTGAAAGGTTTGGAAAACAACTTTGGGAGATAGTAGCACAGCAATGTAAGTACACTGAACAAAGATGACTGTGAGTATGGTTGAAAGAGGAAGGTTAGGACCATGTGGGACACCAGAACAAAAGACAATAGACAAAGACTGGGACTGTATAACTCAGTGAAACCTAGGGTGCTCAATGATTGTAATAAAAGGTACAAATATGTTTTTACTTGAGGTAGAACAAATGAATGTCAACATTAGAAGGTGTTAAAAATAGGGTGGGATTAGGGGGAAAATATAATCAATACAAACTAGAGACTATAATTAACAGAAACAGTATTATGCTTCCTTTAATGTAACAAAGACAATATACCAAAGCTAAATGCATATAAGAGGGGGACATAAGGGAGAGGGGTATGGGACTCTTGGCATTGGTGATGTTGTCAGACTACTCTACTTTAGTTTAATGCTATCTTTCCTTTTGTTGCTTCCCAGCTGTCATGTTTTTTTCTTTTTCTCTCTTTCTTTTGTCTCTCTACTTTCTTTGACTTTTCCTCCTTCTTTGTGGGAGAAATGGAGATGTCCTTATATAGATAGTGGTGATGGTGCTGAATACGTAAATACGTGACTATACAGGGAACCATCAATTATTTACTTAGGAAGGAATGTATGGTGTGTGACCAAAACTGTCTTTAAAAATGGGTTGATGAAGAAAGCTTGAGGACACTATATTGAGTGAAATAAGTCAGACACATAAGGACAAATATTGCAGGGTCTCACTGACATGAACTAATTATAATATGTAAACTCATAGACATGAAATATAAGTTATCAGGATATAGAACGAGGCTAAAGAATGGGGAGCAGTTGCTTATTATGAGCAGAATGTTTAACCAGGGTGAACTTAAATGTTTGGAAATTGACAGGGTGATGGTAGCACGCTGTAAGAATAACTAACAGTGCTGAATGGTGTGTGAAGGTGGTGGAAAGGGGAAGCTCAGAGTCATGGATGTCACCAGAAGGAAAGCTGAAGGTTAAAAGATGAGAATGTATAAAACAGTGAATCTTGTGGTGGGCAATGTCCATGATTAACTGTACAAATATTAGAAATCTCTCTCATGAACTAGTACAAATGTATGATACTATAACTAGAAGTTAATAATAGAGGGGTATATAGGAAAAATATATATATACCTATTACAAACTATATACTACAGTTAGTAGTATTTTAACATTCTTTCATCAACAGTAACAAACGTACTATCCCAAACCTATGAATCAATAATGGAGGGAGGTTGGTTACAGGTATGGGAGGATTGGAGTTTCCTTTTTTTGTCTTTATCTCTTTTCTGGAGTGATGAAAATGTTCTAAAACTTGAAAAAAAATTAATTGTGGTGATGCATGCACAGCTGTATGATAGTACCATGGGCAACTGATTGTACACTTTGGATCTTTGGATAATTGTATGTGAACAATCTCAATAAAAAAAAAAGTCTATAAATAACTTAAATGTTCATCAATAAAGAACTAGCTAAATAAATTATGGTAAATCCATACAACAAATATTATATATTCATAAAAAAAGACTGTTCTTTGTTAAGTGAGGAAAAGCAAGGTGTGTATGGTTTGCTACCTTCTGCGGGAAAGGGTGGGGTAAGGTGGACTATATATTCACGTGTTTATATGTGTGTAGAATATCTCTGAGAGACTAACCAAACCTGACAACATTGGTTGCCTGTAGGAAGTGAACTGGGTGGCTAGGACACAGAGATGTAAGGGATGCTTTTCACTGCATACCTTTTGTACATGTTTGATTTTTAACCAATAAGTGTGTGTATGTGTGTGTGTATAGACACATACACACACACACACACACAAATAACGAAAATTAAAATCAAAGAACACACTATAAAGCCACAGTTCATTAAACTGATATAGAAATGGACAGAGGAATAGCCAGCCATATCAATGGAACAAAATAGAAAATACAAAATAAATGCTAACATAGTAATAATAATAGTAGCAGAATAAAATATGGATTAAAAAAACGAATAAATGTTTAAGGAATTTTGGAGTGATGAAGGCCATTCTAAATACACTACAACTTGTAACCAAGAAGACACAATAATACCAATAAATTTGTCTCATAAAAATTAAGGCAGAAATCTCCCAAACACACAAAGAAATTACTAACTGGAGAAAATACTATGAATATATACAGCAATTTGTGGTGGACAGACTCTAAGGTGTCCCCCAATGATCCCTGCATCCTGGGGTTCATATTTTTGTGTAATCCTCTCCTTTTGAGTGTGGGTGGGAACTGTGACTTGCTTCTAACCAATAAGATATGGCAAAGGTGATGGGATATCACTCACATGATTGTTATGATATTTACAAGACTCTGTCTTGCTTGCAGAGGCACTACAGAGACTCGCCTTACTGGCCTTAGAGAAGTAAGCTGCCATGAATTAAGTGGGTATGTTGGAGAAACGCACATGATAAGGAACTGTGGGTGGCCTCTAGGAGCTAAAGGTGCCTCCATCAAGAAACCGATGCCCCAACCCTACCATAGTAAGGAAAAGAATTCTGCCAACAACTTGAGGAATCTTAGAACGATATCTCCAGTGGAGCTTCTGGATTACATCCTGGTAAGACCCTGAAGGAGAGAACTCAGTCAAGCTGTGCCCGGACTTATAACCTACAGAAACTGTGAAATAATAAAATGCATGCTGTTTTAAGTCACTAAGCTTGTGGTAACTTGTTTTACAGCAATAGAAAACTAATACCCAAAAAGCCAATTTCCTTAAGATATAGTTATTAGAAATAGATAAAAAAATAAATTATTCAATAGAAAAATGGGCAAAAAACCCATAAATACATAGTCTACAGAACAAGAAATACCGATGGCTGAAGAAACATAAAGAGATGTTCAACCTGTTTATTGTGTTGTATCCCTAGCAATTATCCCAAATGCATAGGGGCCACCCAATATTTATTTGTTGAATAAATAAATGAATTTCACTCATAACTAAACAGATGCCAATTAAAACAATGCCATGCCAGTTTTTACCCATTAGATTGGCAACGATCAAAAAGATAGATATATCCAGTGGTGAAGAGGATATGAAGAAACAGACACTTTCATAATGCTGGTGGGAGTAGGAACAGGTACTATGTCTGTAGTAAACTGAATTATGTACCCCACTTTAGACATGTTCTTAATCTTAGTCTGCATTCCTGTGGGTATAAACCCATTTTAAATAGGATCTCTTGAAGATGTTATTTTAAATTAAGGTATGGCCCAACTGAATGAGGGTGGGTCTTAATTGGGATTACTGGAGGTCTTATAAAGATTAGAAACTGGAAGCCAGAGCCAGAGAAGGCCACAGGAAGTCAGTGGGAACTGGGAAGAGAAAGGAGAGGACATCGCCATGTGCTGGAAAATCCAAGAAACCCCAAGTATTACCAACCAGCCAGAATGCTTCCAACCCTAAAGATGAAGCAACCCTCTAGCTTCTAAAACCGTGAGTCAATGAATTCCTTTGTTTAAACCAACCCATTGTGTCGTATTTGTGATAGCAGCTCAGGAAAACTAAGACAACCTCCATAGGGAGTTATTTGGTAATATTTACCTTAATTTTAAATTCACAAATCCTCTTAACCCAGCTACTTTACTTTTAGGGAGGTACCCTAAAGATACCCTTACACAAATAGCCAAAGATACATATAACAAGGATGTTCTCTGTAGTTTTGCTTTATAATAGTAAAAAACTAGATGTAATCTAAATGTTCCGCAATAAGGGACAAGTTAAGTAAACAATGGGACAGCTATGTAAAGGTATAAGATGTAGCTATTAAAAAGAATATATATCTTTATGCAATGATATGTCCAAGATGTATCCAGTTTTGTTTCATTTATATGGCAGACGTTATTTAGTATGGTATGATTCTATCCGTGTAAAAAGAAAATATGTATATATACATATATCCTTGAATATACATAGAAAACTTCTGGAAGGATGCAAAAGAAACTTTGCAGTAGGTACCTCTGGGGATTGGGGTTGGGACAGGGTATGAAGGAGAGGAAGGGAGACTTTTAAATTTCATTTTATATGCTTCTATATTATTTGAATTTTATAACATGTATTACTTTTATATAGAAATTAATCTGAAGAATAAATAAGACAGCAGGCAAATAAATAAATAGATATTCTCCTAATAGCTTACCACTGCCTGAAGGACAAAATCCAGATTTCTTAATAAGCATGTAAAGTCCTCCATGATCTGGTTCCTGAGTCACCCTCCAGCCTCATCTCTCACCACCCCACACATCATACTCCATCTAGGTTCCAGTCTCACCAAACTTTCAGATCCTCAAACAGGACACGCTTTCTCTTGCCTCCAAGCTTTGCCAAATGTTGTTCCTTCTGCTTGGAATACTCACTTCAACCTTCAGTTATGCGTCCCTCAGGGCCTGGCTTAGACATCCCATCCTCCAGGAAGCTTCCCCTCATGCCCCACTTCCACCCCAGCGTGGGTTATGCAGCACTCCGACATGTGCCAGCCACACTCTGAACCCCTCTGTCGTGGGTTTGCCCATCTCTCTCATCCGCCACCCCCACTAGACTAAAGTTCTGCCAAGCAGGACCAGGCCTGTCTGGGTCACTCTTGCATCTGGTATATAGACAGTGTTTGACAAATATTAGTTAAACTGAACTTTAATTTCCAAAAGAAATTTAACTACTTTACAGATAATTTAGGAACATGGGTATGTGTGTGTGTATGTGTGCATGTGTGCACATGTGTGTGGAACTCTAATCTTACCATCCAAATACACCACTGTTTTCACTCGGTTGTGTGTGTGTGTGTGTGTGTGTGTGTGTGTGTGTGTGTCTTGTCCCTATGCATGTTTTTCATAGCTGTATTCCCAAGCTGGACATTTTAAAAGGACCTTTCTGGCACAGTCATTTTGGACAGGGAACATTTTGTTGCACCCCATCAAAACATAAGGTTTTTATAAGCCAAAGTACAAAATCACTGTTTTTACAACCAAGAAATGTGTTCCACAGACCACAGACATCCCAGACCCTTTCTCTCACTAACCCATCTCTCA
The DNA here is from genome assembly GCF_015220235.1 of Choloepus didactylus. NCBI lineage: Eukaryota > Metazoa > Chordata > Mammalia > Pilosa > Megalonychidae > Choloepus > Choloepus didactylus. Next base: position 93,685,395 of record NC_051310.1, read on the forward strand.
TTTCTGGGGATTTCTACTTTGTGCTTCATTATTACCGGATTGACTGAATCCTTATGACAATGTGTTACTATTGTAACAACAAAAAAAAGGTAATGATTCTGAGATTAGAGGTGGGCAAACAGGGGATGAAACTCAGGCATGGGATTAGGTTCTCTGTTTTGCTCATTACTGGATAGTATTTTGGGCCACATTCAACAAAAAAGGTAGTGTTGGAGTGACTGTGTCCAAAAAGATCCTGGGAGAAAAACCAGCTATGTCCTAGCCACTGTATGAAAATTTCATATGCTTCTATAGTCATCAAGGCACACAATTCTGTACCCCCTTTTTAATTTTTTGCTTAATGTACAAGTATTTTTTCATACAGCTGCAAGGTCTTTACAATCATAATTTTACACTGCACTGAGCAGATGTAGCATATGTTACTTAATTATTCATTATGATAAATAATACTGCAACAACATTATCAGGCTTAAAGTGTTTTTTTCCCCCAATAATGTGGATTACTTTCTAAGGATGATCCCAAGAGTAGAATTCAAAGAATACGAATATTCTTAACACACTTCATACATATTTCTAAACTGCTTTCAAAAGGATGTCTACTAATTTACAATGCCTGTAATAATATATGTAAAATCAAACTTCATTACCCCTTCACCAACATTTAGAATTAAATTAAAAATATTTTCCTCATCTAATGGGTAAAAAGGCTAGATTATTACTTTGACATAAGTAACCTTTATTGGTACTTGCAATGTTCCAGGCACAGTACTAGATGCTTCTTGTACATCATATTATTTAAACCTCACAACTACCCCATGAGGTGGGTACTATTTTTATCTCCCATTTATAGATGAGGCTTACTTAGAAAGCTTAAGTTCTTTTTTTTTTTAAATCTTCATTTTATTGAGATATATTCACATACCATGCAGTCATACAAAACAAATAGTACATTCAATTGTTCACAGTACCATTACATAGTTGTACATTCATCACCTAAATCAATCCCTGACACCTTCATTAGCACACACACAAAAATAACAAGAACAATAATTAAAGTGAAAAAGAGCAATTAAAGTAAAAAAGAACACTGGGTACCTTTGTCTGTTTGTTTGTTTGTTTGTTTACTTCCCCTATTTTTCTACTCATCCATCCATAAACTAGACAAAGGGGAGTGTGGTCCTTATGGCTTTCCCAATCCCATTGTCACCACTCATAAACTACATTTTTATACAGTTGTCTTCGAGATTCATGGGTTCAGGGTTGTAGTTTGATAGTTTCAGGTATCCACCACCAGCTACCCCAATTTTTTAGAACCTAAAAAGAATTGTCTAAATTGTGCATAAGAGTGCCCACCAGAGTGACCTCTCGGCTCCTTTTGGAATCTCTCTGCCACTGAAGCTTATTTCATTTCCTTTCACATCCCCCTTTTGGTCAAGAAGATGTTCTCATCCCACGACGCCTTTTGGTCAAGAAGATGTTCTCATCCCACGACGCAGGGTCTACATTCCTCCCCGGGAGTCATATTCCACGTTGCCAGGGAGATTCACTCCCCTGGGTGTCTGATCCCATGTACGGGGGAGGGCAGTGATTTCACCTTTCAAGTTGGCTTAGGTAGAGAGAGAGGGCCACATCTGAGCAACAAAGAGGCATTCGGGAGGAGGCTCTTAGGCACAATTATAGGGAGACCTAGCCTCTCCTTTGCAGCAACAGTCTTCCCAAGGGTAAATCCTGTGATAGAGGGCTCAGCCCATCAAACCATCAGTCCCCTATGTCTGTGGTCATGTTAGCAACCATCGAGGTGGGGTAGGCCAATACCCCTGCATTCTCCACAGGCTCCTTAAGGGGGCTCTACATATTTTTTTCCTTGTTTTTTTTTTTTTTTTTAACTTTTTTTTTTTAAATCAACTGTATGAAAAAAATAAAATGAAATAATTTAAAAAAATATAATAAAAGAACATTTCAAAGAGACCATAACAAGGGAGTAAGAAAAAGACAACTAACCTAAGATAACTACTTCCAACATGTTCCTACTCTACGCCAAGAAAGTTACCTAATATAGCAACATTTCTGTGAACTTGTTCCTACTATACCCATCAGAAACTAGCAGACCATAGTCATTCCTGGGCATCCCCAGAACGTTACATAGCTTATCTGTTCTTCTTGGATTATTGTTCCCCCTTCCTTAATTGCTCTCTATTGCTAGTTCCCCTACATTCTACATTATAACCATTTGTTTTACATTTTTCAAAGTTCACATTAGTGGTAGCATATAATATTTCTCTTTTTGTGCCTAGCTTATTTCGCTCAGCATTATGTCTTCAAGGTTCATCCATGTTGTCATATGTTTCACGAGATCGTTCCTTCTTACTGCCGCGTAGTATTCCATCGTGTGTATATACCACATTTTATTTATCCACTCATCTGTTGAAGAACATTTGGGTTGTTTCCGTCTCTTGGCAATTGTGAATAATGCTGCTATGAACATTGGCGTGCAGATACCTGTTCGTGTCACTGCTTTCCAATCTTCCAGGTATATACCGAGAAGTGCAATCGCTGGGTCGAATGGTAACTCTATACCTAGTTTTCTAAGGAACTGCCAGACTGACTTCCAGAGTGGCTGAACCATTATACAGTCCCACCAACAATAAATAAGAGTTCCAATTTCTCCACATCCCCTCCAGCATTTGTAGTTTTCTGTTTGTTTAATGGCAGCCATTCTAATCGGTGTTAGATGGTATCTCATTGTGGTCTTAATTTGCATCTCTCTAATAGCTAGTGAAGCTGAACATTTTTTCATGTGTTTCTTGGCCATTTGTATTTCCTCTTCAGAGAACTGTCTTTTCATATCTTTTGCCCATTTTATAATTGGGCCGACTGTACTATTGTCATTGAGTTGTAGGACTTCTTTATATATGCAAGATATTAGTCTTTTGTCAGATACATGGTTTCCAAAAATTTTTTCCCATTGAGTTGGCTGCCTCTTTACCTTTTTGAGAAATTTCTTTGAGGTACAGAAACTTCTAAGCTTGAGGAGTTCCCATTTATCTATTTTGTCTTTTGTTGCTTGTGCTTTGGGTGTAAAGTCTAGGAAGTGGCCGCCTAATACAAGGTCTTGAGGATGTTTTCCTACATTATCTTCTAGGAGTTTTATGGTACTTTCTTTTATATTGAGCTCTTTGGTCCATTTTGAGTTAATTTTTGTGTAGGGGGTGAGGTAGGGGTCCTCTTTCATTCTTTTGGATATGGATATCCAACTCTCCCAGACCCATTTGTTGAAAAGACCATTATGACCCAGTTCAGTGACTTTGGGGGCCTTATCAAAGATCAGTCGGCCATAGATCTGAGGGTCTATCTCTGAATTCTCAATTCGATTCCATTGATCTATATGTCTATCTTTGTGCCAGTACCATGCTGTTTTGACAACTGTGGCTTCAAAGTCAGGGAGTGTAAGTCCTCCCACTTCGTTTTTCTTTTTTAGAGTGTCTTTAGCAATTCGAGGCATCTTCCCTTTTCAAATAAATTTGATAACTAGCTTTTCCAAGTCTGCAAAGTAGGTTGTTGGAATTTTGATTGGGATTGCATTGAATCTGTAGATGAGTTTGGGTAGAATTGACATCTTAATGACATTTAGCCTTCCTATCCATGAACATGGAATATTTTTCCATCTTTTAAGGTCCCCTTCTATTTCTTTTAGTAGAGTGATGTAGTTTTCTTTATATAGGTCTTTTACATCTTTGGTTAAGTGTATTCCTAGGTACTTGATCTTTTTAGTTGCTATTGAAAACGGTATCTTTTTCTTGAGAGTCTCTTCAGTTTGTTCATTTCTAGCATATAGAAACATTACTGACTTATGTGCATTAATCTTGTATCCCGCTACTTTGCTAAATTTGTTTATTAGCTCTAGCAGCTGTATCGTCGATTTCTCAGGGTTTTCCAGATATAAGATCATATCATCTGCAAACAATGACAGTTTTACTTCTTCTTTTCCAATTTGGATGCCTTTTATTTCTTTATCTTGCCAGATTGCCCTGGCTAGCACTTCCAGCACAATGTTGAATAACAGTGGTGATAGCGGGCATCCTTGTCTAAGCTTAAGTTCTTAAATGCAGAACTCATACAGGGTGGAGACAGGATTTGAACCCAAGCTGTCTAACTCCAACCACTCCTGCCAATGGTATCTCCCTATTGTTTTAATCTACATGTCATTGCTTATAGGGACAGCAAACATTCTCCCAAATGTTTCTTTGCTAGTTGAGTTTCCTATTTCCTGATGTGTCTATCAATGGCAAACACAAGTCTAAAGGGTCAGAGCTAGCTTGAAAGTTGGGGTTTCAGAGCCAAGGTTTTGACAAGGGCAAAGACAACATTTGTAGTAAAAGTAGATCAGAATCAAGAAAAGAACATTTACAGTAACTGTGGGGACTGGTCTTAGGGCCTCTGCAGCCTGCCTTTATCTAGCAGCTGGGGTGTTTAGTTCCAAGGGCTTACATGGCCAGATGTAGGGCAGAGAAAATCAAAGAGGGTCAATCTTCTGGCTGCCTAAACAGCTTTAGAAGTTCTAAAAACTTCATTCTTAACCTTTAGTTATGTGTGAAGAAGAGAGAGCAGCCAGTACCGGCCCTATTGATGTCACATGGTTAACAAATGAAGAAATCAGGAAATGGGGTTTTTTTTTCCTTCAAAAAAACACTTGGGTTAAATTTCCTCAACAGGTTTCAACTTCTGCATTCAGAAAAAATAGTTCTGTTTTAGTAATCCAACAAAAGAACAACAACAACAAAAAACAACCAGAAGTATAGCTAGTAGTTACAAGCAATGAACTCCAGAATCAAAGAATCCTAAATTCAAATCTGGCATTGCTGTGTAACCTAGGGAAGGTGCTTAATTTTTCTTAGCCTCCATTATCCCACTTGTAAATAGGGCAGCAATAGCACCTGCCTCGTGGGGTTAACAGGATGCAAAGCTCTTGGCCATAATGCCAGACACATGGTAGTGATGGGCATGGTAGAAGTGGCAGAAGTGATAATACTAATGGTAGTAACCTTGTTTAAAAGAAAGGAAGGGTTTAACCATTGTGACATTAAGCTAAGTCCTCTTGCTCTCAGTTTCCTGATCTGTAAAATGTGTTGCATCAAAATAGCTATAGGGTCCATTTTGATCCTGAGAATCTTGATACATCTGCCAGGGCAAGTGGTCAATATGGAAAGATGTCTGTGCCAAATTAGAGTCGTCCATTATTGGGAGAAGCCTTAGTTGAGGCTATGCTTTGTTTCCCATAAATGTTTTCCTTCTAATAGTCTCTTCTAATATGCTTTATTTTGAGTTACATTTAACTTACAAGCTGCTGCAAAACTTTTTAATCAGAGTGTGTGAATCCTAAATTAGCCCCCTAAATTACTTAGAGACTGAACAGGCACAGGCTGGTAGGAAACTTGAGCAATTTCATGAATGACAAAGACGGTGAGAGAGAGATACTGGAAGAGATGAGCACAGCCTCTAATTGAACAGCAGATCCCTGAGGCACTTTCAGGCCAAGGCACCCTTGTGGATTCAGTCGTCAGTACTTGGCAGCCACAGGGACCACCAAGTCACAACCTGTGGGCCCATGCCTGCTTGTGCAGACCCACCCCATACTCACCGGCTTTCTGATCTTTGGACACTGCGTGCCTTTCTAGTCTTGCCTGGTCCTTCTTTTGTTAACTGACTTACCTTCTTTGACCCTGACTGTAGTTCTGCCCTGTCCTGACCAAGTTCCAGTATAAAAATCTTAGTTCTGAGGAGAGTTAAGACTAACCCAAGGACAGATTTCTTAGATAGTCGAGGGAAGGAAAGTTTGATTTGGACAAAGTAGGATTAATACTGGCAAAAAGACTTCTCATGTGCCTGAGGGGATGAATATACAGAATACAATCTAAGAGAAGGAGCCAAGCCAAAGTAATACTGAACTGGGCATCTGAGAGCCCCAGGGAACTAGAAAGAGGAAAGAATAAAACAAAGAAAAAGAATAAAACCCTTTTTCTAACAAAACAGGAATTGCTTTTGTGTGTCTATACTTGTTTAATTCGCAAAACAAGAGCAAAGGCCTGGGGGAGACAAACTTGGGTTTGAATCCTGTCTTTGCTGTTTACCACCTGTGTGATCTTGAGCACGTCACTGACTTAGCATCAGTGAAGGGAGGATAACAACCCCTACCTCAGAGGGCTGATGTGAGAATTTAGTGACACAGGGTCCACAAAACATAGCTCAGATACTCCTTAACTGCCTTTCATTCTTCTCTTCACTAGTGATAAAGTTCTATCTAATGTTTGTGGGGAAGAAAGTAAGCATAAAAGAAGGTAGTTACTGTGAAGACTACCTGGGAGAGCTTTCTGAAGTCACATTGCCAAGAGATTGCAATAAAGACAATAAAGAGCTAAGACGTTAGCCAGCTGTTGCCGAGGCAGTCAATTTCTATACAAGGGAGTTCCTTGAAGCCTTTGATATGGGGGCCACCACAGTGCCTGGCATCATGGCCTGTGTAGACTCTTCCACAGATGTTACTCTGACTCTTGGAAAACTTGCAAAGTATTAATAACTGGCCAAACAACAAAAGCTTCATTTTAAAATTTAAAATACAAAAACTGGCTGTTTCATAACATAGGGACCAATTCTGCCTCCTGACTATTGTGCAACTTTGTAGAGAAATGGAACTGAACTTTGGATGGTTCTACTGCCAAATAAGGTGGGGACTTAGATGTTTCATTAGAGGTAACACTGCCTGAAACGTGGTGCCTCTTCTCCCTCTATTTTGTGACTTGGGAGTCAGAGAATGGATTCAAGGAGGGAGGTAAGATGACTGCTTCATATTAGCTGTGATCTGAATTTAATATGGAATCAAAATGCGAGGAGCCCAGAGCCCTGAAAACTGTTCTGGTCCTGGCTCTGTACCACCCAGGCATGCCTCTTCTCTCTGAGTAATCCCCCTGCTCTTCTGGAAGCTGGACTGGGTCAGGGCACTGGCATACAGCCTGGTTGACCTCAGGACAGGCCAATTAAGATTTTCAGTAAACCATGCTGTTACCCACTCTGCTAGGAATTAGTAAGATGTAACTATCCTGGATGGAATTTAAGAAGCTTTATATAAACAACAAAAGCTAAGTTCTCTAGCCCAGATTGGGTACCTGCAATGGAGGAGGGGAAAAAATGGTACCAACAACTCATTTAAGTCAAATTAGAAGGCTGGTATGCCCAGCTCCCAGTGAGGTGCATCATTCAACAGAAGAGTTTATACCAGCAACTGTGCAACATTTATTGAACAATAACTATGTGTTGGACATTGTTCTAAGCAATTTACATGAATTAAGTAATTTAATCTTCACAATTTTATGTTGGGTACTATTAGTACTTACAGGTGAGTGAACTGAGGTATAGAGTAGATTAGGATCTCATTCAAGACCCCAATGCTAGTTAGTACTGACACTGATAATCACATCTCCACAGGCTGACTCCAAGGATTCTACTCTTAAATACCATGCTAAAGACACTAAAGCAGAGCATGAAAGTGTTGTTTAAAAGTCAACTCAATGAAATGGCGACATATCCCAAAGTAATTTGGGCAGAGAATAAAAATATATATATGCAGGGCCCCCCCAGGATCTGGGAGAAAATGCGGAAGTGTTAGACTTCCTCACCTGTATTGTTGCTGATGTTCTCACAAACACTGAAGACTGATGGTTTGGTATGCCAAGCCCTCTATCTTGGGGCTTGCTCTTCTGAAGCTCATTACTACAAAGGAGAGACTAAACCTGCTTATAATTGTGCCTCAAGTCTCCCCCTGGGTGCCTCTTTGTTGCTCCGATGTGGCCCTCCCTTTCTAGCTAAAACAACTCAGCAGGTGAACTCACTGCCCTCCCTATGTGGGACCTGACTCCCAGGGGTGTAAATCTCCCTGGCAACACAGGATATGACTCCCGGGGATGAATCTAGACCTGGCATTGTGGGATTGAGAACATCTTGACCAAAAAGGGGATGCGAAATGAAACAAAGTTTTACTGGCTGAGAGATTTCAAAAGGAGTCGAGAGGTCACTCTGATAGACATTCTTATGCACTATATAGGTTTTAATGTATTGGAATAGCTAGAAGTAAATATCTGAAACTATTAAACCCCAACTCAGTAGCCTTGACTCTTGAAGATGATTGTATAACAGTGTAGGTTACAATGGGTGACAGTGTGATTGTAATAACCTTGTGGACCGCACTCCCTTTACCAGTGTATGGATGGATGAGTTGAAAAATGGGGACAAAAACTAAACGAAAAATAGGGTGGGATGGGGGGTATGATTTGGGTGTTCTTTTTTACTTTTATTTCTTATTCTTATTCTTTCTGGTGTAAGGAAAATGTTCTAAATAGACTGGAGTGATGAATGCATAACTATACGATGGTACTGTGAACAACTGTATACCATAGATGATTGTATGGTATGTGAATATATCTCAATAAAACTGAATTTAATTTAAAAAAAAGTCAACTCAAAACGGGTCAAGGCCCACCCACAGCCCTAGGCAACTAGTGATCTGCTTTCTGTCTCTATAGTTTTGCCTTTTCTAGAAATTCATATAAATAAGTAGTCACAGAATATGTTGGTCTTTTTTTCTGTCCAGCGCTTCCTCTTAGCGTAACTATTTTTACAGTCACTATGTTGCTGTGTGTTTTCCCTATTCGTTGCTGAATAGTATCCCATTGCATGGGTGTAACTGTCCCCACAAATGCCCATCCACCCAGAACCTCAGAATGTGATCTTATCTAGAAATAGGGTCTTTGCAGATATAATGAGCTACAATGAGGTCACACGGATTGGGGTGGGCCCTAAATCCAACAATTTGTGTCCTTATAAGAAGGCCAACTGCAGATACAGAGGCACCCAAGGGAGAAGGCATGTGACGGCGAAGGTAGAGGGTGGAGGGAGGCAGCCACAAGCCAAGAACACCAAGGATGGCCAGCAGCCACCTGGAACTGGAAGAGGCCAGGAAGGACCTTCCTCTGGAGCCTAGAGAGGGAGCACAGCCCTGTGGACCCACTGATTTTGGATTTCTGGCCTCCAGAAATGTGGGAGAATAAACATCTGGGGTTTTTTTTTTGGTTGTTTTTGTTTGTTTGTTTGTTTTTGTTTTTAAAAAGGGGGGCCAAGGACCTAAATATAAGACCTAAAACTATAAAACACTTAGGACATAACATATGGGCAAATCGTCACGAGTTGGGATCCAGCAATGGAATCTTAGATATGACACTAAAAGCACGAGCAACAAAAGAAACAATAGATAAATTTGATTTCATCAGAATTAAAACTTTTGTGCATTGAAGAAAATTATCAAAAAAGGGAAAAGACAACCTACAAAATGGGAGAAAATCATTTCAAACAATTGGGCTTAATATCCAGAATATATGAAGAACTTTTTACAATGCAGCAACAAAAAGACAAACCACCCAATTTAAAAATGGGCAAAAGACTTGAATAGACATTTCTCCAGAGAAGGTATATAAATGGCCAATAAACACATGAAAAGATGTTCAACATCATAAGCCATTAGGGAAATGCAAATCAAAATCACAATGAGATACCACTTCACACTCAGAAGGATGGCAATTATAAAAACTGAAAAGAACAAGTGTTGGAGAATTTGGAATTCTAGTGCATTTCTGGTGGGAATGTAAAACAGTACAGCCACTGTGGAAAGCAATATGGTGGTTCCTCAAAAAGTTAAATATAGAATTACTATATAACCTGGCAATCCCCCTTTACCCAAAGCAAGTGAAAACAGAATTGGTCACAAACAGATACCTGTACACCAGTGTTTATAGCTGCATTATTCACAATAGCCAAAAGCTGGAAACAACCCAAATGCCCACCAGTAATGGATAAACAAAATGTGGTACAGACACATTGTAGAATATTATTTGGCAATAAGAAAAAATGAAGTTATGAGAGAAGCTGCAACATGGAAGAATCCTGAACACATTATGCTCAGTAAAACAAGCAAAACACATGAGGTCAAACATTGTAAGAGATCACTTGTAAGAGATGACTAGAAAACAGAAATTCACAGAGATAGAAAGTAGGGGAGGGGGAGGAGGGGAGCGTTTGTAAAATCTTTTTAAGTATGTTGTAATTTCTAAAACAAAACAAAACAAAAACTGCAATATAAAATAGAATGGAATCATCGGCAGAAGCAATTTTAAATGATACTTGACTGGGCACTAGTGTTTTGTACCAAAAAAGAGAAAGTTTTGTTTATTTTGACACATTGCATGGCAGGTTGTGGAGATTTATGGAAGAGATTTACTGACACAGTTTTACCAAAAGAAGGATTTCATTGGTATTAAAGGTATCTGAGAAACCCATTCTGTTGAACCCCCAACTGGTTTACAAGAGAATTCTTACGTGAGACATCTCCACAAACTAAGCCTGAAATGGGAGTGAAGAACAGGACCACTGGCAATATATTCAAGGGGGTGATTATTCAGACAAACTGGACCTGTAGTTCAGACAGGCAGCATCTGGAGAACATGAAGATGTTTGAGGATTTGCAGAACTGGTGACCTGATATGAAGTCACATGAATTCAGAAGAGCCTCTCAAATTTTGACCATATGAATTATCTGTCTAGTTTCTGAGGCTGCCTCTGGAGTTCACCCCACAGGGGATGTCTGAAGTATTCATTATCTGCCCTACTCATGCCTCATTGTTGCAGGGAAGATGGAGTAAGTTGGAAGCAACTCTGTCCACAGAGTAGACAACGTATGCCTGATCATTTGGAGACAAGCCTACAAATTCCAGAACTCTTTTGAAATTTCTCATTATGTGGCCAAAGTCTGGGAAATGTTAGGCTCTACTTGACTCTGAGAAAATACATTCTCTTTCAAGAATCTGCTAAAATCAAAGCTGAGAGCCACCACCAGTGACATAAACTGGAAGTCAGAATTTAGATCTGTCCTAACTGAATGAAGGACAGAAAGAACTCCCAACCAAGTTCTAGTGCTCAATAAATATTTATTGAATGAATGAATTCATATTCTCATTCACTTGATCAATCACTAACCCTGGACCTCTAATTATATGAATAAAAGAAGATTCCAAGAACATCATCAAAAGATAAATGATAGTGTGGGGAGAACTATTCATAACACATAGTCATTGTCCTATCTCTGATAGTCAAAGAATTCCTACAATACGATAAGAAAGAGACCAAAAAGAAAAAGGAAACTGGGTAAAGGATATGAAAACCTGAATGGCAAATAAATATATGAAAAATTTTCAATCTCACCAGTAATAAGGAAGATAAATATAACATACCCATGGTCTCATGCAACCATTTCAACAACTTGAGAGGTAGAATCATTGTCTCAGTTTTACAACTGAGAAAATCAAAGGTTTGAGAAGTTTTAAATCAACCAATAATTGACAGAGCTGAGACTTGAATGCAGAGATGTCTAATAACAGTCTATATTCTTTCTAACATGCCACCCTATCTTAATATTTGTAGACAGAATTGTGTGGTGGATCAGATTATCTTGGACAAGTCACTTAGCCTCTAATCAACTTGGTTTTCTCATCTGCAAAATGGAAATCAGAAGTACCATCATATATGGTTGCTGTGAGAATAAGATGAGATAATGCACATAAAATGCTCAGAAGAGTGCTGACACATGACAAGTATTCCATTATCTGATTCATTCATTCAGCAAATATTTATCAAATTCACCCTGGCCAGGCACTGTTCTAGATTTTGGAAACACAACAGAGAACCAAAGCTCCTTGCCCTCATGGAGCTTATATTCTAAAAAGGAGGAGACAATATAAATAAGATGAGTAAATAAAAATATTTTTTATTTATTTAAATATTATTTATTGGATAGTGATAAGTGCTAAGGAAGAAAATAAAGCAGAAAAGTAGGAGGGTAGAGGAGGTTGCAATTTGAGAGAGAGAAGGCCTGACTAATGGGTGACATTTGAATAAAGAGCTAAGGGGAGTGAGGGAGTAAGCTATTCAGCTATGTAAGAGAAAAATCACTCCTGGCAGAGACCCTAGGGAGGATTTATGGAATGGACAGAAGGCTAGTGTGGCTGGAGGGGAGCGAGCAACGGAGGGTGCCAGGCGGCAGTGTAACAGGTAAGAGCAGACAGACAACAGGGGGCTTTATGGGGCCTGTATGTAGTTGGGCTTTACTCTGAGTGAGATGGGAAGACCCTGGAGGATTCTGAGAGAACTTACATAATCTGACTCATATTTTTAAATGATCACTCAGATGGCAGGGTTGAGAATACCATGAAAGGGGGCAAGAACAGAGCCAGGAGACCAGTCAGGAGGCTAACACAAGAATCCAGGGAAGAAATAGTAGTGGCTTAGACCCAGGGCAGTCAGATTCTGGATATATTTTTAAAGTAGCACTAAAGAATTTGTTGAAGGATCAGATGTGGGATATGGGAGAATGGGAGGAGTTAAAAAGGACTCTAAGGTTTTGGCCTGAGAAGAATGGAATTGCCATTTACTGAGATAAGCTTCCAGAACACAGCCTTCTAGACTGCAGGCATTGCAGAATGATGAAAAATTTAGGGTATTCTGGAATCCAATCAGAAAGGCAAGCAAGGGGTTGACATCAGAGAAGTACATTGGCTGCTGTGGTTCAGGGCAGGACTTTAGTCCCTGGGAAGGAGGTTGATAAAAACAAGGCATAGTGTCTTCAGCCCAGAGGCCCTGGGATGTGAGTCCAGTCATCAGCTCCAAGGCACAAGGCAACTGGAGGCCAAATCAGAGTGGAGGCAGTCCTGTTCCTCTGCCTCAGACCAGGTTGCGGACTAGAGACTGGCGAGAAGCTGGTTATTCAGGAGTCAAGTGGCCCCAGGAACCCAGGGAAGAAGGCCACATGGAAGGAAGCCAGAGACCAGACGGACTCGACTCCCTCTGCATACACAGCATCGTATGAAGGACGAAGTCGGCATATTGTAGACTGAATCTATGCCTTTCACAAAAGCACCAGGAAAGGCCACAAGGCTAGATCACTAAACAAAAAGTCCACGCATGCAGGAAGTACGAGGCATCATTTTGCACATGCCTGAGAAAACAGCAGGTCCCCGGAAAGGAAGGGTTGCAATGCTAGTTTGCCAGGGGTCTGTGAAATAAAAGCAAGAGACCTTATGGAGGCAGATGGAAGGCAACTGTAGCTAACACCACTTCCCTGTCACCAAAGAGAGAATAGTTCAAAAAAGGGGGGATTGAGTAGATCCTAGACTGTGATGTTGGGGCTAGTGGGGTGGGTGGTTCTACTTACAAGTCCAAAGTTAAGCAGAGCTATTTAAGTACACTTGTGATTGATATGAGCAATGTCTCTTTTGCTAAGTGTGTTCTTCGACTCCCAGTATTCCACACACTTCCTCTCCTCACTAAAGAATAAGGCATTTCCATTAAAGTACAAAGAACTTCCTTTAAAAGTTAAAGTAAGGAGGAAAATATCTGTAACAGCTCTTTGTCTGATGACTTCATTAACGTATTTATTTTTGTATTATATTATAAAGATATTTAATCATTTCATGATTTATTATAAAGAGTATAATTCATTACTTGCTACTAAAAAAGAAATTGGGTTTATTTTCTAGAAATGATAGGTTAATACATATTATCAAGCAATCAGAAAGTAGCAGACTTTTACAAATCTTCAGTTTTGTTAATATGGACATATTTGTACAAACTAGTTTTTTTCTTGAGCTTTATTTCTTAAGAATCATAGATTTTCTTTCATAAGAGTCCTCTATACGCAAAAAAAAAGTTTTTAAAATCAATATACTCAAGGTATTGCATAGCCCCAGTGAGGCATTTGCTGTGCAGCTTGGTCATTCACCAGCCAAAGGACTCAATCTCCACCAGCCTCTAAGCTGGGTGTGATTACATTTTGTGCTTCAGTAAATCTGTAAATTAATTTATGTCATAAACTTTGGAAACATTTTTTAATAATCAACACTTCGAATGCTAAGTCTGCAAAGGCTAAGCATAGCTAATTGTTAAGATAATCAATACTTAAGTCAATCAGTGTCAGAAATTTTGTTAGTTTAAATATCTGGCCCCAAAGCAAAGAAATAGCAGATGAATGGATTTTTAAACTGTGGTACACACATACCATGGAACATTACTTCACCTTAAAAAGGAAGGAAGTTCTGATACATGCTACTACATGGATGAACCTTGAGGATATCATATTGCGTGAAATAAGTCAGACACAAAGGGACAGATATTGTATGATTCCACTTACATGAAATAACTAGAATATGCAAATTCCTAGAGTGAGACAGTTAGAGTACAGGTTACTAGAGGCAGGGAAGGGGGAATGGGGAGTTAAATGCATAATGGATAAAGGGTATCTGTTTGGGGTGATGGGAAAGTTCTTGTGATGGATGGTGGTGAGAATAGCTCAACACAGTGAATGTGATTAATCCCACTGAATTATATGCGTGGGAGTGGCTGAGATGGGAAAGCTTATGTTGTATATGTGTGCTGTTTTGGATGTACTATGTCCCCCAAAATGCCATGTTCTTCAATGCAATCTTGTGGGGGCAGACATATTAGTACAGATTAAGTTCAAATCTTTGGATTGGGTTGTTTCCATGGAGCTGTGACCCACCCAGCTGTGGGTAATACCTTTGGTTAGATTATTTCCATGGAGGTGTGGCCCTGCCCATTCAGAGTGAGTCTTGATTAGTTTATCAGAGCCCTATAAAAACTCAGACAGAAGGAACTAAGTGTTGATGCAGCCAAGAGAGACATTTTGGAGACGGCCATTGAAAGTAGACTTTTGGTAGTCCTTTTGCTAGTCCAGAGTTTGCCTGGGAGAAACTAAGAGAACACCCCCAGATGCCTAAAGAGAAACGTCCTAGGAGAAAGCCATTTTGAAACCAGAACTCCAGAGCAGATGCCAGCCACGTGCCTTCCCAGCTAACAGAGGTTTTCCAGACACCATCGGCCATCCTTCAGTGAAGGTACTCTATTGTTGATGCCTTACCTTGTACATTTTATGGCCTTACAACTGTAACTTTGTAACCAAAGAAACCCGCTTTATAAAAGCCAACCCATTTCTAGTATTTTGCAAAATGGCAGCATTAGCAAATCAGAACAATATGTTTTCACAATTTAAAAAAAGGAGACAGAGAATAAAAAGACAATGACAATTAAATGTAATATCTGATCCTGGACCGGATCTAATAATGGAGCAGAAAATGCTCAAAAGAACATTATTGGGACACACGAAAAAATTGGAAGATAGATTGTAAACTTTATATCAATGTAACATTTCTTCAACTTGATAAATAACTTAAGGTGGGGTTATATAAGTAAATTATCCTTGTTCTTAGGAAAGAAACACAGCAGTATTAAGTGCTAGAGGAACATGATGCATATAACCTACTCTCAAATGTTTAGAAAATAAATAAACAGATAGATAGACAAATGGACAAATAGATAGAATGATAGGGCAAATATGGCAACCTGTTATAAACTGATGGATCTGGAAGACTGTGGGAAGACAACAGAGGAGGAAGCTCTGAGAATCAGTCTCTCACCAGAACAACTACTAAATAGGCAGGAACTGTCCGAATCAACTATTTTAAAACTCTGGAGTCCAGCAGAATGCTGTACAGCATCCAGGGAAGAACGGGAGGAAGAAGCTGTAAAATAACAGTAAATATCAGTAAATTGCTCTCTCCCAGTGGCAGTTACCAGCGCCCAGCCCCCACTGCGGGGACAGGCAGCAGTGGACTCCTGCCCTTGGCATAGCTTGCTGATACCAGAAAGGGACATATCCACTTCCCTAAGATCTGGGGTGGGCACGGGCCGACTGCAGACAAAGGCTTTTGATTAGCAACTTGGGATTGCTGGGGGTCCAGCTCTGAGGGCAGCCATTGTTCCAACCTGAAGAGAAGACTTTTATAAAGGCAGTACAATTCCTCAGAGCTGCGACAGAAATTGAAGGGCTGCATTTGCTGGGCAGGTGAAGAAAGTGCAGCTTTGGGGAGTTGTGGAAGAAGCTCCTGGCGATCTCTCAGATCCCTCCCTCTTCCCCTCTCCAAGACAGTTTAGAGGTGGCCAGCAGCTTTGGGGTCCCTGGCCTTGTTCCAGCTAGGAAAGACTGACTGAGAAACTCCTCTTGGGGAGGCCCCCCCTCCCAGAATTTGCCCTCCAGGCAAAAGCAGCTTGAGAGGATGAAAGCAGTGTAAGAAACAATCAAGGCACATGGCCTAGGGCAAAGGCTTACCTGCTGTAAGTCCTGCAGTGGAAGAACCAGGGGAGGGAGAAGGTCTGTCTCCCAGGAAATGAAGGGGCATTCAAATTCCTGTAAACTGGGAAGCTCCTAAGCCACTAGCAAGCACAAGCCCAAGACAAGACACAGGCCCAGTAAAGGCAGGGAGAACCCTGTACTTTGCATTCACCTTGGGCAGACCTTCCTGATAGAAGGACTGATGTTCCAGAAAATCTGTCATAGCACCAGCTGGTTACAAGCTCAAGAAACAGACATCTCAGGGAATAGATCCCAAAGGTAACATTTTAAGATAGTAAAATGTACACATTGTGCAAAAAAGATTACAAGACAAAGAAACAGGAAATGATGTCCCAACCAAAGAAAGAGGATAAAAATCCAGAAAACATCAACAAAGAAGACCAGACTGTTGACAAACTGAACAAAGACTTCTACAAAATTATTTTCAATATGCTCAAGGAATGAAGGAAAACACAGTAAAAGCACTAAAGGGTATCAGGAATGAATAACATGAGAATCTCAATAAAGAGATAAAAATTTTTTAAGGGAACCAAACAGAACAACTGGAGTTGAAGACCACAATAACTGAGATGAAAAATTGCCAGGAGGGTTTCAACAGCAGATTGGAGCTGACATTAAAAAGATTCAGTGAACTTGAAGACAAGACACTTGAAATGAGGCTGAGGAGCAGAAAGAAAAAAATATTATAAAAAGTGAAAACAGCCTAAGAGACTTCTGGAACACCAGCAAGTATACCAATATATGCACTGTGAGAGTCCCAGAAGGAGAAGAAAGAGAGAAAGGGGCAGAAGGAATAGTCAAAGAAATAATGACAAAGAACTTCCCAAATTTAGCAAAAGAAGTGAATAAGCATGTCCAAGAAGCCCAAAGAACACCAAACAAGATAAACTTGAAGAAAAATATGCCCTGTTACATATTGATCAAACAATCAAATTACAAGGACAAGGAGAAAGTTCTGAAAGCCGCAAGAGAAAAACAAGTCATGTACAAGGGAGTCCCAATTAGATTAAGTGCTGATTTCTCATTAGAAACTATAGAAGTAAGAAGGCAGTGGGTTGAAATACTTAAAGTACTGAAAGAAAGCAATTGCCAACCAAGAATTTTATATCCAGCAACACTGTCTTTCAAAAAATAAGGGTGAGAGTAAGACATTCCCAGATAAACAAAAGCTGAGGGAGTTCATCACCACTAGAAGTCTCCTACAAGCAATACTAAAGGAAGTTTTCAGACTGAAAAGAAAGGACAGTAGTCATGGTCCAAAGCAGCATAAAGAAATAAAG
Source organism: Choloepus didactylus (assembly GCF_015220235.1). NCBI lineage: Eukaryota > Metazoa > Chordata > Mammalia > Pilosa > Megalonychidae > Choloepus > Choloepus didactylus. The sequence goes on from NC_051310.1 coordinate 93,702,975, forward strand.
TCCTCAGGTAAAGATAGCTATTTGGGTAATTACAAATGCCAGTACTATTGTATTGTATTTTTTGATATGTAACTCCACTTCTTACTTCCTACAGATGCTAAAATGCAAATGCATTAAAAGTAATGATAAATCTATAATTTTGGAAATGCAATGTACAATAATAAATATGTAACAAGTACAAAAATGGTGGGGGGATGAGGGTAAAGGAACAGTGTATATGTATGCTATTGAATCAAGTTGGTATCAAATCAAGTATGATTGTTATATATTTAAGATGTTAAATTTTAGCCCCATGGTAACCACAAGGACAATATTAAGAACATATATAAAAAATATATCCAGATAGAAATGAGAAGGGACTTACAAAAAAATCAAATAAATATGAAATTAGGCATTAATAGAAAAACTGAGGGACAAAAATGCTATAAAACTTAGAAAGGTTAAAAATCAAAATGGCAGAAGAAACTCCTACATTATCAGTAGTGACTTTAAATGTAAATGGATTGAACTCTCTGGTCAAAAGGCAGAGGGATGGGCAGAATGGATAAAAAAGCATGACCCAACTAAATGCTGTCTGCAAGAGACTCACCTTAAATTCAAACACACAGGTAGGCTGAAAGTGAAAGGATAGAAAAATATATATCATTCAAGTAGTAACCAAAAGAGAGCTGGGCTAGCTTTACTAATATCAGACAAAATAGACTTTAAGTCAAAAATAGTTATGAGAGACAAAGATGGTCATTTTATATGAGAAAGGGCTCCATTCAACAAGAAGATGTAACAATTATAAACATATATGCACCTAACAACAGAGCCCCAAAATATGGGAAGCAAATACTGACACGTTTGAAGGGAGAAATTGATGATTCGACATTAATAGTAGGAGACTTTAATTCACTGCTTTCAATAATGAATAGAACATCTAGACAGAAGTTCAATAAGGAAACACAAGACTTGAATGATACTCTGAACCAACTAGACCTAATGAGGCAGGATAGAATAGGGCATCAAGGCTGTGGTCTCTGGTCTTCTACTCAGCTTCAAAAGAGTTAATGCAGACCTGCAAACTTCTCATGGGACAAGAATTTCCCCTAAAGCTCCAAAACCTCCCCAAACCCTAAACAATTGTCAAATCATGGGCCCAAGGCAAATTCTTAGTTAATGATAGAAAGCACGGGGTCATAAAGGTTGTTAAACATCTGCTCAGAGACAAATTTTAGATATGCAAGAGCAGGTCACAAATTCCGATAACTGTGATAACTATCTCCTCCTAGAACAAAGAAGACACCATGAGTTCAAAGGTCGAGATAAGAAGATCACTGTAAAACTTTCCATAGAACAACCAACCCACTCCCACTCAATGCATGCTTCTCCCTTGAACATGCCCATGTTATCTCTTTAACATGTGTCTTTCTCTTTCTTTAATAAACTTTACTACTTATTCCTACTGGCCCCTCTTGTCTCTGAATTCTTTCTGCAGCGAGAGTCCTGAACCTGGAATAGGGTTCTGCCTGGCAGTGCCAGCATGGTGCTGGTAACACTAACAAACATAGAACACTTCACCCAATATAACAGAATACACATTCTTTTCAGTGCACATGGATCATTCTACAGTATAGGCCATATCTTAGGACAAAAAAAAAAAGACTCAATAAGTTCAAAAATACTGGATCATACAATGTATCTTCTCTGACCATAATGGAATGAAGCTAGAATTCAATAACAGAAGGAGAAATGGAAAATTCACAAATATGTGGAAATTAAACAAAATACTCTTAAACAACAAATTGGTTAAAGAGGAAATCACAAGGGACACTAGGAAGTATCTTGAGACAAATGAAAATAAAAATACGACATTTCAAAAGTTATGGGATGCGAATGCCTCTTTGTTGCTCAGATGTGGCCCTCTCTCTCTGGCTAAGCCAACTTGAAAGGTGAAATCACTGCCCTCCCCGCTACGTGGGATCAGACACCCAGGGGAGTGAATCTCCCTGGCAACGTGGAATATGACTCCCGGGCAGGAATGTAGACCTGGCATCATGGGACGGAGAACATCTTCTTGACCAAAAGGGGGATGTGAAAGGAAATGAAATAAGCTTCAGTGGCAGAGAGATTCCAAAAGGAGCTGAGAGGTCACTCTGGTGGGCACTCTTACGCACACTTTAGACAACCCTTTTTAGGTTCTAAAGAATTGGGGTAGCTGGTGGTGGATACCTGAAACTATCAAACTACAACCCAGAACCCATGAATCTCGAAGACAGTTGTATAAAAATGTAGCTTATGAGGGGTGACAATGGGATTGGGAAAGCCATAAGGACCACACTCCACTTTGTCTAGTTTATGGATGGATGAGTAGAAAAATAGGGGAAGGAAACAAACAGACAAAGGTACCCAGTGTTCTTTTTTACTTCAATTGCTCTTTTTCACTCTAATTATTATTCTTGTTATTTTTGGGTGTGTGCTAATGAAGGTGTCAGGGATTGATTTAGGTGATGAATGTACAACTATGTAATGGTACTGTAAACAATCGAAAGGACAATTTGTTTTGTAAGACTGCGTGGTATGTGAATATATCTCAATAAAATAAAAAAAAAAGTTATGGGATGCAACAAAGGCAGGACTGAAAGGGAAATTTATAGCTTTAAATGCTTTCATTAAAAAGAAGAAAGATTTCAAATCAGAGCTCTAACCTCAAAACTGAAGAACTAGAAAAAGAACAGCAAACTAAACTCAAAGGGGCTGAAGGAAGGAAATAAAAGAGATTAGAGTAGAGATAAATGAAACAGAGACTAATTTAAAAAAAAAAAAAAAAAGCCCCCACAAAAGTTGGTTCTTTGAAAAGATCAATAAAATTGGCAAACCTTTAGCTAGGTTGAAGAAGGAAAAAGAGAGAGAGGACACAAATAGCAAAAATCAGAAATGAAAAGGGGGACATTACTAACAACCCCACAGAAATAAAAAGGACTCTTAGATGACACTATGAACAACTGTATGCCAACAAACTGGATAACCTAGATGAAATGGACAAATTCCTAGAAACACACAAACTCCCTTTACTGACTCAAGAAGAAATAGAAGATCTCAACAAACCAATAACTGGTAAAAAGATTGAATCAGTAATGGAACACCTCCCAACAAAGAAAAGCACAGGACCAGATGGCTTTACAGGGGAATTTTACCAAACATCCCAAGAATTAAAACCAATCCCACTCAAACTTTTTAAAAAAATTGAAGACAAGGGAACACTCCCTAACATCACTCTCATACAAAAACCAGATAAAGGTACCACAAGAAAAGAAAACTACATATCAATATCTCTTATGAATATAGATGCAAAAATCCTCAACAAAATACCAGCAAATCAAATCCAACAGCACATTAAAAAAATTATATGCTATGATCAAGTGGAGTTTATCCCTTGTATGCAAGGGTGGTTTAACATAAGGAGATCAATTAATGTAATATATCACATTAACAGAATGAAGGGGGGAAAACCCATACAGGATCACCTCAATTGATGCAGAAAAGGTATTTGACAAAATCCAGCACCCCTCTTGATAAAAACACTTATAAAACCAGGAACAGAAGGAAACTTCCTCAGCACGATAAAGGGCATATATGAAAAACCCACAGCTAACACCCACTTAATGGTGAAAGACTTTAAAGTTTTCCTTCTAAGATTAGAAACAAGACAAGGATGTCCACTGTCACCACTGTTATTCAACATTGTACTAGAAGTTCTAGCTAGAGCAATTAGTGAAGTAAAAGAAATAAAGAGGTATCCAAATTGAAAAGAAACAAATAAAACTTTCCCTATTTGCAGATGACACGATCCTATACACAGAAAATCCTGAGAAATCCACAACAAAGTTCCTAGAGCTAATAAATAAGTTCAGCAAAGTGGTGGGGTACAAGATCAATACCCAAACAAAGTCGGAAGAAGAAATCAAGAAAAAAACTCCATTTACACCAGCATCTTAAAGAATCAAATTTCTAGGAATAAATCTAACCAAGGATATAAGGGACCTCTACACAGAAAACTATAAAACATTCCTAAAAGAAATCAAAGAAGACCTAAATAAATGAAGGACATTTTGTATTCATGAGTTAGGAGACTAAATATTGTTAATATGTCAATTCTACCCAAAGCCGTGTACAGATTCAATGCAATCTCATTCAAAATTCTAACAACCTTCTTTGCAGAAATGGAAACGCCAACCATCAAATTTATATGGAAGGGTAAGGGGCCCCAAGTAGCCAAAGCTATCTTGAAAAAGAGGAACAAAGTTGGAAGACTCACACTTCCCTATCTTAAAAGTTATTACAAAGCCACAGTAATCAAAACAGCATAGTACTGGCACAAGGACATATAGACAAATGGAACTGAATCGAGAGCTCAGAAATCAACCCTCACATTCACGGCCAACTGATTTTTGACAAGGCGACAGAGACCACTCAGTTGGGAAAGGACAGTCTCTTCAACAAATAGTGCTAGGAAAACTGGATCTCCGTTTGCAAAAGAATGAAGGTGTACTCTACCTCACACCATAAACAAAAATTAACTCAAAATGGATCAAACACCTAAATATAAGAGCCAGAACTATAAAACTAGAAGAAAACATAGGGAAGCAACTTCAGGACCTTGTGTTACACAGTGGTTTCTTAGACTTCACACCCAAAACACAAGCTACAAAAGAAAAAATAGATAAATAGGAACTCATCAGAATTAAAAGCTTTTGTGCCTCAAAGGACTTTATCATGAAAGTAAAATGACAATGTACATAATGGGAGAAAACATTTGGAAATCACATATCCAATATTGGTTTAATATCCAGAATATATAAAGAAACCCTTCAGGTCAACAACAAAAAGACAACTCAATTTAAAATGTGCAAAAGACAAATAGACATTTCTCCAAACAAGATAAACAAATGGTCAATAAGCACATGAAAAGATGCTCAACATCACTAGCCATCAGGGAAATGCAAATCAAAACCACAATGAGATACCATTTCACCCTCATTAGGCTGCTATTTTAGAAAAAAATGGAAAATAACAAGTGCTGAAGAGGGTGTGGAGAAATAGGAACACTCATCCATTGCTGTTGGGTATGTAAAACGGTGCACCACTGTGTAAGACAGTTTGGCAGTTCCTGAGAAAGTTAAGTACAGAAGTACATTTTGACCCAGCAATCCCACTTCTAGGTATATACTCAAAACAACTGAAAGCAGGGACTCAAACAGATATTTGCACACCAATGTTTACAGCAGCATTTTTCACAATTGCCAAAAGATGGAAGCAACCCAAGTGCCCACCAACCAATAAATGGATAAACAAAATGTTGTATATACACACAGTAGAACATTATTCAGTTCCAGAAAGGAATGAAGTCCTAATACAGGTGACAACATGGATGAACTTTGAAGATACCGTGTTGAGTGACGTAAGTTAGACACAAAAGCACAAATTTTGTATGATCTCACTGATAAGAAATAATTAGAATAAGCAAACTTATAGATTCAGAATCTAGGGGACCAGGGGACAGGGTGGGGGTAGGGAATAGGAAATTAAGACTTAAAATGTACAGAGTTTTTATTTGGGACAATGGAAAAGTTTTGGTGATGGATGGTAGTGACGGTAGCACAGCATTGTGAATGTAATTAACACTGAATTATATATTTGAATGAGGTTAAAAGAAAATTTTAGGCTGTATATACAGCATTAGAATAAACCCATGGAACTGCACAACACAAAAAGTGAAACTTAAGTTAAACCATGGACTATAGTTAACAGTACAGTTTAAAAATGTGCTTTCATCAATTGTAAAAAATGTTCCACACCAAATGCCAGGTGTTAATGATAGGGTGGTACATGGAAACCCTGTTATTTTATGCAGATTATTCTATAACTCACAAATTCTCTAATAAAAAAAAAAGTGGTGGATCTGGGTCTGGGTGGGGTCTATGTTGGAGTTCTCTGTAAGGGTTTTGTATTATTTTTGTAACTGTCCTGTAAGTTTGAAAGTATTTCAAAATAAATAGTTAAAAAAAAGCAATGAAGTCATATGTATTAATAACCTTGCAAATATTCTACCCTTTGAACAATTCTACTTTTGGAAATCTACAATCAGATACATAGATGACTCCTACACAAAAGTATTTATTAATATATTATTTATAAATAAAGAAAAGTCAAAGTCAATCAAAATGGACAACATTTTGGGAGTGATGTATATTATAAAATATAATAATGAAATTTTATCTAGCTATTATAATTATATTTATAAAGTATTTTAACAACATGGAGAAATAGTCATTATGTAATGGCCGAAATGGAAAAATAAACAGGATATAAACATGGAAAATAATAATACCTGTATAAAAGATGCATGAAAAATAACATAAAACATGAAAATGGTAATTTCCAGATGATGAAATATGATTAATCTTTTTCCTACTTAATTTTTATGTATTTTCCAAGTTTTATACAGTTAGCATGTATTTCTTTTATAATGAAAAACAAAGAATTAAGGACCAATGTATAAACAAATGCAAAGTATTATTTCTCCTGTAGTTTAAAAATGAAAGCTAAAACAGAAAAGAACACTAGAATCAATGTTTTCCCACTATAGTTATTTTATATACACCCTTTCTTTAACATACTTGATTATAAGCTTGTTGAACGGGCCCTCTCTTAATTATCTTCATAAACTAAATAATGTCTTACTTATAACAGGCACTCAATAAATTATTTATTTAATGAATAAATTGGCAATTTACAGTAGCTGTTTAAGGAAATAGAAAAGTGGTTTTAACAGTCAAAACAAAATATATTCCTGGTATATATATTTACATATCTTTGAACCAGATAAGAATGGTTGGGCTTTGGGGGATTAGGGAACTTTGGTCTGGCAATCAGTAGGAACAGGGGTTTGCCACACATGAATAAGTACCTTCTGTGGCAAAGGCTAGCGATTCTCAAATCTGTTTTCTGTCCCCATGCAAAGCACTCAGCTTCCATGTGTGGGAGCCATATTCCAACAGTGAACCCAGGGTATGCCAGATCCTGGGCGTGCACAGCCATCTACTCCAGTTGCTCTCCCACTTTTCAAAATGGAAGTGAACAGCAAGAATGTTGTGGTAGATGTGGGGATGGGTGGGAAATAACCTCAATTTAGAGCTAATTATTATTATTTTTAAATAATTCTCAAGGTCACAACTCAAAATCAAGACCACCACTCTAGTGTGAGCAACACCTTGGTTGAGAGCTGCTGCAGTAACGCTAATACAGCAACAAGCATTTCTTGCACCAGGCAGTGTGCTAAGCGCGCCACATGTGTTACTCTGTTTCATCCTTGCAATCCTGTAAAATAGGTACTATTAACACCTCTATTTCACAAGTGCAAAATGGAGGCTTAGGTTTAGACAGGACCCCCAGCTGCTAAATGGCAAGAGCTAGAACTCAAACCCAGGCTGATGCCAAACCTGTTGCAGTAGTGGCCCTGGAGGCGGGAGTGAGGGTGGCAACAGCAAAAATAATAGCAGCAAACACTAAAGCAGGTTCACCTTGTACCAGGCACTGTTCAAAGGGTTTATATGTAATAACTCAGTTATTCCTCACAACATAACTCTGATATTGGCATTACTACTATCTCTGTTAAGGTGAGGAAACAGGCACAGAGATGTTAAGTCATTTGCCCAAGATCACATGGCTAGAAAGAGGCAGAGGCTGGATTTGGACTGACCTTTTAGCCATCACACTGTGCAGCCTGTGTACTGCCTTAAAGCTTTTATTTTAGGGCAAACCATATATGTTCTCACTTTAGTCCTCCGTGGTATTTCTTTTCAAATAGCCCACTGGTTTTACCCAATAGATGGACTTGTCATGAGAAGTTCCCATTGCTTCCAATTTTTCTCGCAAAATAGTTTTAAATTAATGGCATCCAATTTAATGTTTTAAAGCACTATTTGGAGTTATATTTTAGAGACCTCAGCTATCCATGCTATCCCTGACCCTCCATTGCATGTGACAAGCAGAATTAAAGTGGCACTATTCCAGTTCTCTTGCTCAAGTTCTCATGGATACAGATGTTCCTAATTCAGTGTGGGACCAATGTTTTCTTGCTCCTTCTATAATTTCAAACAAAGACTTTTATTCCCAATTACTAGAGAGCCATGAATTGTCTTCTTTTTCTCTCATTCTAGAATTCTTCTTGTCAACACAAATAGTAGAATAAATGGAAGGGAAAAAAGTGCTACTCAAATCTGCATTTAAAATATGACAACCATATTCTTGGTCACAGTTCCTATTTTGGGACAGAGAGACATTCCAAAGCTACTAAGTAACTCCCTAGCTTTCTGTGCTTCTCACTATTTCCTTAGGCAGAAAAGAAGAACATGCTGCTGGAAGTCCAAATCAAAGGCAATCAGCAAGCGAATCAAACACAGTGATAGTAAAAAAATCATAGTTGCAAATGCATGTCATTTGGGAGGTATGAACTCCTAAATAGAATTTAGAGACAAGGTCAGAAAAATGTCATTCTCTGAAAAAGAAACCGCGACACAACATAAAAGAGATGATATTAGCAATCAGTGAAAATCTTTCCTGGAAATAAGTCATGTTAAAATACTTTATAAATGTGGTCTCCTAAATCTCATGCAGAAACCCAAGGTCACTGCCCTATCTCATTATATCTAATAGTATTTGGATAAAAGGGTATTGTTTCAGGGATGGCATATTGTACCCAAGAGCAGGACTGGCTAAGGTTTATGACCTTGGGAACAAAATTCCCTCACACTTTTAAGTTAAGAGCAGATGACTATGCCACAAAAGCCACAAACTATGATGAATGAGAATACACAAACAGAATGTAGTTAGTGGCCTGGAAGGAATCAGTTATCTTTACACCCTAATTCCCTTAATTCATTCCAGCCCCCCAAATCCCTTAGTCAATGCCTCCATAGTTCCCAATACCCTAGTTTATCCTATGGATAATTATTATCATCCCTGTTTTACATAAAAAACAACAGGCTTAGAGAGGTTAAACAACTGCCCAAGATCTTAGATCCAAAAGAGTGGCCAGGCCAGGACTGAAACCCATGTCTGTCTCTCTCCCAGGTCCATATTCTTTTCACCACACCATAGCCTCATCCTGGGCAGTATCCGGCAGAAGCAAAGACTTAGGGCCAAGTTTACCCAGCAAGTCACTGCCAAAATCCCAGGAGACAAGAGAACTAGATGAGGAATAGGTCAGGAAATATGAGGGAACTGGGAACTGAAGGCAGAGATGTAGAAAGAATTTCTGAAGACCATTAGATGTTAGACAGCACAGGAAGCTACTTTGAGGTCTCCATGGAGACTCCTTGATCTATGACTCAAGACATAACCATCTTGGGATAGTCTCCAAGATTCCAAAGTCATTCACAGCTTAAGGCAGCACAGCTCCTCTTCACTGAGGGGCGGTGGGCAGATGCAAGCTGCCCAGGTCTCAGGTTCTAGATGCAAAACTGACAGTGTTAAACAAGGGCTACCCTTCCGTGTAGGGGCCACTTATTCATTTTTATGTCTCCTGTGCCTAGTAGGAGCTCAAGAAATATCTGTTGACTTTATTTATTTATTAACCAATCAATTAATGAGAAGTGAAGAAGAGAAGGCAACTCCTCTCTCTGGGAAGGGAGCAGGAGGATGCAAAGCCCTCACAGGGCCACTGTGTTGTTTAGATGACCACTTGATTTGTCTGTGTGCTATAATTTAAGGATGAGGCCTGCCACACAGCCTTTCAGAGTAATTACCACCTTTTACAGTCTGAAATTTTGCTAACTAGAGATTTGATTTGCAGACACCCTGTTCTAAAACTATATACTTCAGAGTACAGTTATCCCTTCCACATCATGGGGGTTAGGGGAATTGGCACCACCACAATTTAGAAAATCTGTGCACAATTTTTTGGCCCTCCCTTCTTACCAGAGAAGAAGTCTGAATTTTTTTTTCTTTTATGGGGTGTTTACAGTACCTTATTGTAAAATTTGGGTTAAGTATTTTGTCATAGGCTAGCTGAGGTCAATGTTAAGTAAAAATACTGTATGAAAAAGAAATTTTAAAATATGAAATATGAAAATTAAAAAAGAAATTGTGTATATTTATGGTATTAAAAGATAAATATATGTTGATATTATACAATGCTATTCATGTATTTTATGCATTTCTGAATTTCTAAACTTTTTCCGTGTCATCTGCTGGCCTTTGTGTGTCGTCTACGGCTTCCTGCAAAACTCCCCCAAACTTACCATTTAATTTCTTATGCCGACCTGTGATATATCAAAACCATGATGGGGAAAATCGTGATGTGGAAGGGATAACTGTAGTTAAGTGAAAGCTAATATATGAAATTTAATCAGATTGCTTTTCTCTTAATTCAAATAAGCCTTTTGCTGAGACATAAAAAATATGATTGGTTGATGAAAAAAAGGAGGGAGGGAAAGATCATCTTAAAGCACTGGGCTTTTAGGGGGAAGGTGAGGACTTTATACAGCGCCAAAATGGGGGATAAATAAGAGCGGTAACAGGCTGGGGCTGTGCTGTTCAATACAGTAGCCACCAGTCACATGTGATTTTGAGCACTTGAAATGAGGCTTGTGCAACTGAGGAACTGGCGCTTTAATTTTATTTAATCTTAATTAATTTAAATTTAAATAACTACATGCAGCTGGTGACTACTGTATTGGACAACACAAGTCGGGGTGGTGTGTGTGTGCGCGCGCGCGCGCATGTGTGTGTACAACAAAGACAAAAGCAGATAAGCGAAAAATATAAAAGTCCTGTACCAAAGTTCTTTCCTCAGCATTGTCTTAATAAATGATATTTACTTAGTACTTTGCAGTTTCCAAAAGTCTACATTTTTTCTGCACTCTTTAGATCCTGATATCAACCCTATCATGAAATTATCATTATTGTATTTATAAATGAGGTTCAGAGAATTCTCTGATTTGCCTAGGAGACTCAGTGGAGGTTGGCTGTGGCCCCTTGGGTCATTTATCTCCAGTGATGGCGTCAAGGAACCTCGGTTCTTCCTTTCCATAAAAGAAAGTACAAGATGGGGTGGCGGGTGGGGGTGGGGGGGCGGTGCCTAGATCATCTTTTTGTTCTGCCCTACACAATCTGTGAGGATCTCCAAGGAATATCCATCTATCATTTCATGTTTTAGTTTCCCAGCTGCTAAAACAAATACCATACAATGGGTTGGTTTAAACAATGGAAACTTATTGGCCAACGATTTTGAGACTAGGAGAAGTCCCAAATCAAGGCATCATCAAGGCTATGTTTTCTCCCCAAAGACTGTGGCATGCTGGGGCTGGCTGCTAGCAATCCTTGGTCCTCATCTCTTCTGTCACGTGGCAATGCACATCGCAGCATCTTCCCCCTTTCTCTTCCAGGCTCCAATGACTTCCAGCACCTGGTTGCTCCCTGTGGCTTCTCTCTTTCTTTCCAAATTCCTTTCTTAAAAGGACTTCAGCCATATTGGATGAAGACTGACCCTCATTCAGTTTGGACATACCTTTAAGTAATACCATCTTCAAAGGTCCTGTTTACAAATGGGTTCATACCCACAGGACCAGGGAATACACGATTCTATCCCAAACACTATATAAGCTTCTCACCTACTTGGACTTCAGCTCCTTAATGCTAGGAATGTCCTCCGAACTGTGGGGCAGGCAGATCTCTTCCCTCTATCCAAACCTGCTTGGCTCCTCATTCCCCTTTCCTCAGCCCTCTCAAAGCTGAAGAGGATAGGAGCCTGGGGGAGCTCTGAGGGATGAGCTTTGACTGTGGTAAGTAAAGGTGTTTTCGATTATGCATGGTGGTACCTAAACGCTACTTACAATATTAATTTGAAATTCTAAGGCACAGCTCTCAAGATTTGGCAAGCAAGGGTGTACATGATTGGATTTCCAGAATGAGGCCTGAAGAGATTTCAAAGGCCACTAAAGGGCTGCTTGAGGATTAGGGGGAAATGGCAAAGGCATGGGTATTTCAAGAAACTCCTTTTCTGCCTGCCTAATTGAAACATTTTCCACAATTTAACTTGGGCTGCACCTTATGGATTTAGAGAAACAGGTGTGGGAGGATAAGGGAAATGATTTTTTTATATTTAATACAAATTTATAAATGCAAATCATCCTAGACCAAGGGTTTGTAATGTGGGATCAAAATACATACAAAAATGAGTGTAGAGGCGGGGCAAGATGGCAGACTGGTGAGCTGTATGTTTTAGTTACTCCTCCAGGAAAGTAGGTAGAAAGCCAGGAACTGCGTGGACTGGACACCACAGAGCAATCTGACTTTGGGCATACTTCATACAACACTCATGAAAACGTGGAACTGCTGAGATCAGCGAAATCTGTAAGTTTTTGCGGCCAGGGGACCCGCGCCCCTCCCTGCCAGGATCAGTCCCGTGGGAGGAGGGGCTGTCAGCTCAGGGAAGGAGAAGGGAGAACTGCAGTGGCAGCCCTTATCGGAAACTCATTCTGCTGATCCAAACTCCAACCATAGATAGACTGAGACCAGACACCAGAGAATCTGAGAGCAGCCAGCCCAGCAGAGAGGAGACAGGCATAGAAAAAAAACAACACGAAAAACTCCAAAATAAAAGCGGAGGATTTTTGGAGTTCTAGTGAACACAGAAAGGGGAAGGGCAGAGCTCAGGCCCGAGCTCAGGCCCTGAGGAGCATATGCAAATCCCGAAGAAAAGCTGATCTCTCTGCCCTGTGGACCTTTCCTTAATGGCCCTGGTTGCTTTGTCTCTTAGCATTTCAATAACCCATTAGATCTCTGAGGAGGGCCCTTTTTTTTTTTTTTTTTTTTTTTTAATCCTTTTTTCTTTTTCTAAAACAATTACTCTAAGAAGCCCAATACAGAAAGCTTCAAAAACTTGCAATTTGGGCAGGTCAAGTCAAGAGCAGAACTAGGAGAGCTCTGAGACAAAACGCAATAATCCAGTGGCTGAGAAAATTCACTAAACACCACAACTTCCCAAGAAAAGGGGGGTGTCCGCTCACAGCCATCATCCTGGTGGACAGGAAACACTCCTGCCCATCGCCAGCCCCATAGCCCAGAACTGCCCCAGACAACCCAGTGTGACAGAAGTGCTTCAAATAACAGGCACACACCACAAAACTGGGCGTGGACATTAGCCTTCCCTGCAACCTCAGCTGACTGTCCCAGAGTTGGGAAGGTAGAGCAGTGTGAATTAACAAAGCCCCATTCAGCCATCATTTCAGCAGACTGGGAGCCTCCCTACACAGCCCAGCAGCCCAGAACTGCCCTGGGGGGATGGCACTCACCTGTGACATAGAACAGTCATCCCTCAACAGAGGACCCGGGGTGCACGGCCTGGAAGAGGGGCCCACTTGCAAGTCTCAGGAGCCATACGCCAATACCAAGGACTTGTGGGTCAGTGGCAGAGACACACTGTGGCAGGACTGAACTGAAGGATTAGACTATTGCAGCAGCTTTAAAACTCTAGGATCACCAGGGAGATTTGATTGTTAGAGCCACCCCCCCCTCCCTGACTGCCCAGAAACACGCCTCATATACAGGGCAGGCAACACCAACTACACACGCAAGCTTGGTACACCAACTGGACCCCACAAGACTCACTCCCCCACTCACCAAAAAGACTAAGCAGGGGAGAACTGGCTTGTGGAGAACAGGTGGCTCGTGGACGCCACCTGCTGGTTAGTTAGAGAAAGTGTACTCCACGAAGCTGTAGATCTGATAAATTAGAGATAAGGACTTCAATTGGTCTACAAACCCTAAAAGAACCCTATCAAGTTCAGCAAATGCCACGAGGCCAAAAACAACAGAAAATTATAAAGCATATGAAAAAACCAGACAATATGGATAACCCAAGCCCAAGCACCCAAATCAAAAGACCAGAAGAGACACAGCACCTAGAGCAGCTACTCAAAGAACTAAAGATGAACAATGAGACCATAGTACGGGAGACAAAGGAAATCAAGAAGACCCTAGAAGAGCATAAAAAAGACATTGCAAGACTAAATAAAAAAATGGATGATCTTATGGAAATTAAAGAAACTGTTGACCAAATTAAAAAGATTCTGGACACTCATAGTACAAGACTAGAGGAAGCTGAACAACGAATCAGTGACCTGGAAGATGACAGAATGGAAAATGAAAGCATAAAAGAAAGAATGGGGGAAAAAATTGAAAAAATCGAAATGGACCTCAGGGATATGATAGATAATATGAAACGTCCAAATATAAGACTCATTGGTGTCCCAGAAGGGGAAGAAAAGGGTAAAGGTCTAGAAAGAGTATTCAAAGAAATTGTTGGGGAAAACTTCCCAAATCTCCTAAACAACATAAATACACAAATCATAAATGCTCAGCGAACCCCAAATAGAATAAATCCAAATAAACCCACTCCGAGACATATACTGATCACACTGTCAAACACAGAACAGAAGGAGCAAGTTCTGAAAGCAGCAAGAGAAAAGCAATTCACCACATACAAAGGAAACAGCATAAGACTAAGTAGTGACTACTCAGCAGCCACCATGGAGGCAAGAAGGCAGTGGCACGATATATTTAAAATTCTGAGTGAGAAAAATTTCCAGCCAAGAATACTTTATCCAGCAAAGCTCTCCTTCAAATTTGAGGGAGAGCTTAAATTTTTCACAGACAAACAAATGCTGAGAAAATTTGCTAACAAGAGACCTGCCCTACTGGAGATACTAAAGGGAGCCCTACAGACAGAAAAACAAAGAAAGGACAGAGAGACTTGGAGAAAGGTTCAGTACTAAAGAGATTCGGTATGGGTACAATAAAGGATATTAATAGACAGAGGGGAAAAATATGACAAACATAAACCAAAGGATAAGACGGCTGATTCAAGAAATGCCTTCACGGTTATAACGTTGAATGTAAATGGATTAAACTCTCCAATTAAAAGATATAGATTCGCAGAATGGATCAAAAAAAATGAACCATCAATATGTTGCATACAAGAGACTCATCTTAGACACAGGGACACAAAGAAACTGAAAGTGAAAGGATGGAAAAAAATATTTCATGCAAGCTACAGCCAAAAGAAAGCAGGTGTAGCAATATTAATCTCAGATAAAATAGACTTCAAATGCAGGGATGTTTTGAGAGACAAAGAAGGCCACTACGTACTAATAAAAGGGGCAATTCAGCAAGAAGAAATAACAATCGTAAATGTCTATGCACCCAATCAAGGTGCCACAAAATACATGAGAGAAACACTGGCAAAACTAAAGGAAGCAATTGATGTTTCCACGATAATTGTGGGAGACTTCAACACATCACTCTCTCCTATAGATAGATCAACCAGACAGAAGACCAATAAGGAAAATGAAAACCTAAACAATCTGATAAATGAATTAGATTTAACAGACATATACAGGACATTACATCCCAAATCACCAGGATACACATACTTTTCTAGTGCTCATGGAACTTTCTCCAGAATAGATCATATGCTGGGATATAAAACAAGCCTCAATAAATTTAAAAAGATTGAAATTATTCAAAGCACATTCTCTGACCACAATGGAATACAATTAGAAGTCAATAACCATCAGAGACTTAGAAAATTCACAAATACCTGGAGGTTAAACAACACACTCCTAAACAATCAGTGGGTTAAAGAAGAAATAGCAAGAGATATTGCTAAATGTATAGAGACGAATGAAAATGAGAACACAACACACCAAAACCTATGGGATGCAGCAAAAGCAGTGCTAAGGGGGAAATTTATAGCACTAAACGCATATATTAAAAAGGAAGAAAGAGCCAAAATCAAAGAACTAATGGATCAACTGAAGAAGCTAGAAAATGAACAGCAAACCAATCCTAAACCAAGAACAAGAAAAGAAATAACAAGGATTAAAGCAGAAATAAATGACATAGAGAACAAAAAAACAATAGAGAGGATAAATATCACCAAAAGTTGGTTCTTTGAGAAGATCAACAAGATTGACAAGCCCCTAGCTAGACTGACAAAATCAAAAAGAGAGAAGACCCATATCAACAAAATAATGAATGAAAAAGGTGACATAACTGCAGATCCTGAAGAAATTAAAAAAATTATAAGAGGATACTATGAACAACTGTATGGCAACAAACTGGATAATGTAGAGGAAATGGACAATTTCCTGGAAACATATGAACAACCTAGACTGACCAGAGAAGAAATAGAAGACCTCAACCAACCCATCACAAGCAAAGAGATCCAATCAGTCATCAAAAATCTTCCCACAAATAAATGCCCAAGGCCAGATGGCTTCACAGGGGAATTCTACCAAACTTTCCAGAAAGAACTGACACCAATCTTACTCAAACTCTTTCAAAACATTGAAGAAAATGGAACACTACCTAACTCATTTTATAAAGCTAACATCAATCTAATACCAAAACCAGGCAAAGATGCTACAAAAAAGGAAAACTACCGGCCAATCTCCCTAATGAATATAGATGCAAAAATCCTCAACAAAATACTTGCAAATCGAATCCAAAGACACATTAAAAAAATCATACACCATGACCAAGTGGGGTTTATTCCAGGCATGCAAGGATGGTTCAACATAAGAAAATCAATCAATGTATTACAACACATTAACAAGTCAAAAGGGAAAAATCAATTGATCATCT
This sequence comes from Choloepus didactylus, assembly GCF_015220235.1. Taxonomy (NCBI): domain Eukaryota; kingdom Metazoa; phylum Chordata; class Mammalia; order Pilosa; family Megalonychidae; genus Choloepus; species Choloepus didactylus. The sequence continues at coordinate 93,719,667 of NC_051310.1, forward strand.
CAATAGATGCTGAAAAAGCATCTGACAAAATCCAACATCCCTTTTTGATAAAAACACTTCAAAAGGTAGGAATTGAAGGAAACTTCCTCAACATGATAAAGAGCATATATGAAAAACCCACAGCCAGCATAGTACTCAATGGTGAGAGACTGAAAGCCTTCCCTCTAAGATCAGGAACAAGACAAGGATGCCCGCTGTCACCACTGTTATTCAGCATTGTGCTGGAAGTGCTAGCCAGGGCAATCCGGCAAGACAAAGAAATAAAAGGCATCCAAATTGGAAAAGAAGAAGTAAAACTGTCATTGTTTGCAGATGATATGATCTTATACCTAGAAAACCCTGAGAACTCGACGATACAGCTACTAGAGCTAATAAACAAATTTAGCAAAGTAGCGGGATACAAGGTTAATGCACATAAGTCAGTAATATTTCTATATGCTAGAAATGAACAAACTGAAGAGACACTCAAGAAAAAGATACCATTTTCAATAGCAACTAAAAAAATCAAGTACCTAGGAATAAACTTAACCAAAGATGTAAAAGACCTATACAAAGAAAACTACATAACTCTACTAAAAGAAATAGAAGGGGACCTTAAAAGATGGAAAAATATTCCATGTTCATGGATAGGAAGGCTAAATGTCATTAAGATGTCAATTCTACCCAAACTCATCTACAGATTCAATGCAATCCCAATCAAAATTCCAACAACCTACTTTGCAGACTTGGAAAAGCTAGTTATCAAATTTATTTGGAAAGGGAAGATGCCTCGAATTGCTAAAGACACTCTAAAAAAGAAAAATGAAGTGGGAGGACTTACACTCCCTGACTTTGAAGCTTATTATAAAGCCACAGTTGCCAAAACAGCATGGTACTGGCACAAAGATAGACATATAGATCAATGGAATCGAATTGAGAATTCAGAGATAGACCCTCAGATCTATGGCCGACTGATCTTTGATAAGGCCCCAAAGTCACTGAACTGAGCCATAATGGTCTTTTCAACAAATGGGGCTGGGAGAGTTGGATATCCATATCCAAAAGAATGAAAGAGGACCCCTACCTCACCCCCTACACAAAAATTAACTCAAAATGGACCAAAGATCTCAATATAAAAGAAAGTACCATTAAACTCCTAGAAGATAATGTAGGAAAACATCTTCAAGACCTTGTATTAGGAGGCCACTTCCTAGACTTTACACCCAAAGCACAAGCAACAAAAGAGAAAATAGATAAATGGGAACTCCTCAAGCTTAGAAGTTTCTGCACCTCAAAGGAATTTCTCAAAAAGGTAAAGAGGCAGCCAACTCAATGGGAAAAAATTTTTGGAAACCATGTATCTGACAAAAGACTGATATCTTGCATATACAAAGAAATCCTACAACTCAATGACAATAGTACAGACAGCCCAATTATAAAATGGGCAAAAGATATGAAAAGACAGTTCTCTGAAGAGGAAATACAAATGGCCAAGAAACACATGAAAAAATGTTCAGCTTCACTAGCTATTAGAGAGATGCAAATTAAGACCACAATGAGATACCATCTAACACCGGTTAGAATGGCTGCCATTAAACAAACAGGAAACTACAAATGCTGGAGGGGATGTGGAGAAATTGGAACTCTTATTCATTGTTGGTGGGACTGTATAATGGTTCAGCCACTCTGGAAGTCAGTCTGGCAGTTCCTTAGAAAACTAGAGATAGAGCTACCATTCGATCCAGCGATTGCACTTCTCGGGATATACCCGGAAGATCGGAAAGCAGTGACACGAACAGATATCTGCACGCCAATGTTCATAGCAGCATTATTCACAATTGCCAAGAGATGGAAACAACCCAAATGTCCATCAACAGATGAGTGGATAAATAAAATGTGGTATATACACACGATGGAATACTACGCGGCAGTAAGAAGGAACGATCTGGTGAAACATATGACAACATGGATGAACCTTGAAGACATAATGCTGAGCGAAATAACCCAGGCACAAAAAGAGAAATATTATATGCTACCACTAATGTGAACTTTGAAAAATGTAAAACAAATGGTTTATAATGTAGAATGTAGGGGAACTAGCAGTAGAGAGCAATTAAGGAAGGGGGAACAATAATCCAAGAAGAACAGATAAGCTATTTAACGTTCTGGGGATGCCCAGAAATGACTATGGTCTGTTAATTTCTGATGGATGTAGTAGGAACAAGTTCACTGAAATGTTGCTATAGTATGTAACTTTCTTGGGGTAAAGTAGGAACATGTTGGAAGTTAAGCAGTTATCTTAGGTTAGTTGTCTTTTTCTTACTCCCTTGCTATGGTCTCTTTGAAATGTTCTTTTATTGTATGTTTGTTTTCTTTTTAACTTTTTTTTTCATACAGTTGATTTGAAAAAAGAAAGGAAAGTTAAAAAGAAAAAAAAAAAAGAAAAAAGACAAACAAGGAAAAAAAAAAAAAAAAAACGATGTAGTGCCCCCTTGAGGAGCCTGTGGAGAATGCAGGGGTATTCGCCTACCCCACCTCCATGGTTGCTAACATGACCACAGACATAGGGGACTGGTGGTTTGATGGGTTGAGCCCTCTACCATAAGTTTTACCCTTGGGAAGACGGTTGCTGCAAAGGAGAGGCTAGGCCTCCCTGTATTTGTGCCTAAGAGTCTCCTCCTGAATGCCTCTTTGTTGCTCAGATGTGGCCCTCTCTCTCTGGCTAAGCCAACTTGAAAGGTGAAATCACTGCCCTTCCCCCTACGTGGGATCAGACACCCAGGGAAGTGAATCTCCCTGGCAACGTGGAATATGACTCCCGGGGAGGAATGTAGACCCGGCATCGTGGGATGGAGAACATCTTCTTGACCAAAAGGGGGATGTGAAAGGAAATGAAATAAGCTTCAGTGGCAGAGAGATTCCAAAACGAGCCGAGAGATCACTCTGGTGGGCACTCTTACGCACACTTTAGACAACCTTTTTTAGGTTCTAAAGAATTGGGGTAGCTGGTGGTGGATACCTGAAACTATTAAACTACAACCCAGAACCCATGAATCTCGAAGACAGTTGTATAAAAATGTAGCTTATGAGGGGTGACAGTGGGATTGGGAATGCCATAAGGACCAAACTCCACTTTGTCTAGTTTATGGATCGATGTGTAGAAAAGTAGGGGAAGCAAACAAACAGACAAAGGTACCTAGTGTTCTTTTTTACTTCAATTGCTCTTTTTCACTCTAATTATTATTCTTGTTATTTTTGTGTGTGTGCTAATGAAGGTGTCAGGGATTGATTTAGGTGATGAATGTACAACTATGTAATGGTACTGTAAACAATCGAAAGTACAATTTGTTTTGTATGACTGCGTGGTATGTGAATATATCTCAATAAAATGATGATTAAAAAAAAAAAAAAAAAAAAAAAAAAAACAGTTACAATGGTAAAAAAAAAAAAAAAAAAAAAAAAAAAAAAAAAAAAAAAAAAGAAATTCAGCAAAGGGAAGAAAAGTTAGGGACTTGAATTGAGTTGTTTTAAAAAGTGTAATAAGGGCCAGGCAATTCATTTGCTTTTAATGTATAGATATCCTGGTGTCTTATTTCTTTTTAGCATATGATTTATAGTTGTTGGTTTTCGTGTACTTAGTTGTTTGTTTATTTGTTTTTAAAGAAAAAGCCTTGTTCTTAGCTTGGAACAGTCTAGTCTCTTGTGTTTCATGTTTCATCTAAGTCATAAAAATGGTGTGACATTCTAAAAAATAAAGTATAACACCAAAATAAACTACTTAAAAGTTAAAAAAAAAAAAGACATTGCAAGACTAAATAAAAAAATGGATGATCTTATGGAAATTAAAGAAACTGTTGACCAAATTAAAAAGATTCTGGACACTCATAGTACAAGACTAGAGGAAGCTGAACAACGAATCAGTGACCTGGAAGATGACAGAATGGAAAATGAAAGCATAAAAGAAAGAATGGGGGAAAAAATTGAAAAAATCGAAATGGACCTCAGGGATATGATAGATAATATGAAACGTCCAAATATAAGACTCATTGGTGTCCCAGAAGGGGAAGAAAAGGGTAAAGGTCTAGAAAGAGTATTCAAAGAAATTGTTGGGGAAAACTTCCCAAATCTCCTAAACAACATAAATACACAAATCATAAATGCTCAGTGAACCCCAAATAGAATAAATCCAAATAAACCCACTCCGAGACATATACTGATCACACTGTCAAACACAGAACAGAAGGAGCAAGTTCTGAAAGCAGCAAGAGAAAAGCAATTCACCACATACAAAGGAAACAGCATAAGACTAAGTAGTGACTACTCAGCAGCCACCATGGAGGCAAGAAGGCAGTGGCACGATATATTTAAAATTCTGAGTGAGAAAAATTTCCAGCCAAGAATACTTTATCCAGCAAAGCTCTCCTTCAAATTTGAGGGAGAGCTTAAATTTTTCACAGACAAACAAATGCTGAGAAAATTTGCTAACAAGAGACCTGCCCTACTGGAGATACTAAAGGGAGCCCTACAGACAGAAAAACAAAGAAAGGACAGAGAGACTTGGAGAAAGGTTCAGTACTAAAGAGATTCGGTATGGGTACAATAAAGGATATTAATAGACAGAGGGGAAAAATATGACAAACATAAACCAAAGGATAAGACGGCTGATTCAAGAAATGCCTTCACGGTTATAACGTTGAATGTAAATGGATTAAACTCTCCAATTAAAAGATATAGATTCGCAGAATGGATCAAAAAAAATGAACCATCAATATGTTGCATACAAGAGACTCATCTTAGACACAGGGACACAAAGAAACTGAAAGTGAAAGGATGGAAAAAAATATTTCATGCAAGCTACAGCCAAAAGAAAGCAGGTGTAGCAATATTAATCTCAGATAAAATAGACTTCAAATGCAGGGATGTTTTGAGAGACAAAGAAGGCCACTACGTACTAATAAAAGGGGCAATTCAGCAAGAAGAAATAACAATCGTAAATGTCTATGCACCCAATCAAGGTGCCACAAAATACATGAGAGAAACACTGGCAAAACTAAAGGAAGCAATTGATGTTTCCACGATAATTGTGGGAGACTTCAACACATCACTCTCTCCTATAGATAGATCAACCAGACAGAAGACCAATAAGGAAAATGAAAACCTAAACAATCTGATAAATGAATTAGATTTAACAGACATATACAGGACATTACATCCCAAATCACCAGGATACACATACTTTTCTAGTGCTCATGGAACTTTCTCCAGAATAGATCATATGCTGGGATATAAAACAAGCCTCAATAAATTTAAAAAGATTGAAATTATTCAAAGCACATTCTCTGACCACAATGGAATACAATTAGAAGTCAATAACCATCAGAGACTTAGAAAATTCACAAATACCTGGAGGTTAAACAACACACTCCTAAACAATCAGTGGGTTAAAGAAGAAATAGCAAGAGATATTGCTAAATGTATAGAGACGAATGAAAATGAGAACACAACACACCAAAACCTATGGGATGCAGCAAAAGCAGTGCTAAGGGGGAAATTTATAGCACTAAACGCATATATTAAAAAGGAAGAAAGAGCCAAAATCAAAGAACTAATGGATCAACTGAAGAAGCTAGAAAATGAACAGCAAACCAATCCTAAACCAAGAACAAGAAAAGAAATAACAAGGATTAAAGCAGAAATAAATGACATAGAGAACAAAAAAACAATAGAGAGGATAAATATCACCAAAAGTTGGTTCTTTGAGAAGATCAACAAGATTGACAAGCCCCTAGCTAGACTGACAAAATCAAAAAGAGAGAAGACCCATATCAACAAAATAATGAATGAAAAAGGTGACATAACTGCAGATCCTGAAGAAATTAAAAAAATTATAAGAGGATACTATGAACAACTGTATGGCAACAAACTGGATAATGTAGAGGAAATGGACAATTTCCTGGAAACATATGAACAACCTAGACTGACCAGAGAAGAAATAGAAGACCTCAACCAACCCATCACAAGCAAAGAGATCCAATCAGTCATCAAAAATCTTCCCACAAATAAATGCCCAAGGCCAGATGGCTTCACAGGGGAATTCTACCAAACTTTCCAGAAAGAACTGACACCAATCTTACTCAAACTCTTTCAAAACATTGAAGAAAATGGAACACTACCTAACTCATTTTATAAAGCTAACATCAATCTAATACCAAAACCAGGCAAAGATGCTACAAAAAAGGAAAACTACCGGCCAATCTCCCTAATGAATATAGATGCAAAAATCCTCAACAAAATACTTGCAAATCGAATCCAAAGACACATTAAAAAAATCATACACCATGACCAAGTGGGGTTTATTCCAGGCATGCAAGGATGGTTCAACATAAGAAAATCAATCAATGTATTACAACACATTAACAAGTCAAAAGGGAAAAATCAATTGATCATCTCAATAGATGCTGAAAAAGCATCTGACAAAATCCAACATCCCTTTTTGATAAAAACACTTCAAAAGGTAGGAATTGAAGGAAACTTCCTCAACATGATAAAGAGCATATATGAAAAACCCACAGCCAGCATAGTACTCAATGGTGAGAGACTGAAAGCCTTCCCTCTAAGATCAGGAACAAGACAAGGATGCCCGCTGTCACCACTGTTATTCAGCATTGTGCTGGAAGTGCTAGCCAGGGCAATCCGGCAAGACAAAGAAATAAAAGGCATCCAAATTGGAAAAGAAGAAGTAAAACTGTCATTGTTTGCAGATGATATGATCTTATACCTAGAAAACCCTGAGAACTCGACGATACAGCTACTAGAGCTAATAAACAAATTTAGCAAAGTAGCGGGATACAAGGTTAATGCACATAAGTCAGTAATATTTCTATATGCTAGAAATGAACAAACTGAAGAGACACTCAAGAAAAAGATACCATTTTCAATAGCAACTAAAAAAATCAAGTACCTAGGAATAAACTTAACCAAAGATGTAAAAGACCTATACAAAGAAAACTACATAACTCTACTAAAAGAAATAGAAGGGGACCTTAAAAGATGGAAAAATATTCCATGTTCATGGATAGGAAGGCTAAATGTCATTAAGATGTCAATTCTACCCAAACGCATCTACAGATTCAATGCAATCCCAATCAAAATTCCAACAACCTACTTTGCAGACTTGGAAAAGCTAGTTATCAAATTTATTTGGAAAGGGAAGATGCCTCGAATTGCTAAAGACACTCTAAAAAAGAAAAATGAAGTGGGAGGACTTACACTCCCTGACTTTGAAGCTTATTATAAAGCCACAGTTGCCAAAACAGCATGGTACTGGCACAAAGATAGACATATAGATCAATGGAATCGAATTGAGAATTCAGAGATAGACCCTCAGATCTATGGCCGACTGATCTTTGATAAGGCCCCAAAGTCACTGAACTGAGCCATAATGGTCTTTTCAACAAATGGGGCTGGGAGAGTTGGATATCCATATCCAAAAGAATGAAAGAGGACCCCTACCTCACCCCCTACACAAAATTAACTCAAAATGGACCAAAGATCTCAATATAAAAGAAAGTACCATAAAACTCCTAGAAGATAATGTAGGAAAACATCTTCAAGACCTTGTATTAGGCGGCCACTTCCTAGACTTTACACCCAAAGCACAAGCAACAAAAGAGAAAATAGATAAATGGGAACTCCTCAAGCTTAGAAGTTTCTGCACCTCAAAGGAATTTCTCAAAAAGGTAAAGAGGCAGCCAACTCAATGGGAAAAAATTTTTGGAAACCATGTATCTGACAAAAGACTGATATCTTGCATATACAAAGAAATCCTACAACTCAATGACAATAGTACAGACAGCCCAATTATAAAATGGGCAAAAGATATGAAAAGACAGTTCTCTGAAGAGGAAATACAAATGGCCAAGAAACACATGAAAAAATGTTCAGCTTCACTAGCTATTAGAGGGATGCAAATTAAGACCACAATGAGATACCATCTAACACCGGTTAGAATGGCTGCCATTAAACAAACAGGAAACTACAAATGCTGGAGGGGATGTGGAGAAATTGGAACTCTTATTCACTGTTGGTGGGACTGTATAATGGTTCAGCCACTCTGGAAGTCAGTCTGGCAGTTCCTTAGAAAACTAGATATAGAGTTACCATTCGATCCAGCGATTGCACTTCTCGGTATATACTCGGAAGATCGGAAAGCAGTGACACGAGCAGATATCTGCACGCCAATGTTCATAGCAGCATTATTCACAATTGCCAAGAGATGGAAACAACCCAAATGTCCTTCAACAGATGAGTGGATAAATAAAATGTGGTATATACACACGATGGAATACTACGCGGCAGTAAGAAGGAACGATCTCGTGAAACATATGACAACATGGATGAACTTTGAAGACATAATGCTGAGCGAAATAAGCCAGGCACAAAAAGAGAAATATTATATGCTACCACTAATGTGAACTTTGAAAAATGTAAAACGAATGGTTTATAATGTAGAATGTAGGGGAACTAGCAATAGAGAGCAATTAAGGAAGGGGGAACAATAATCCAAGAAGAACAGATAAGCTATTCAATGTTCTGGGGATGCCCAGGAATGACTATGGTCTGTTAATTTCTGATGGATATAGTAGGAACAAGTTCACAGAAATGTTGCTATATTAGGTAACTTTCTTGGGGTAAAGTAGGAACATGTTGGAAGTTAAGCAGTTATCTTAGGTTAGTTGTCTTTTTCTTACTCCCTTGTTATGGTCTCTTTGAAATGTTCTTTTATTGTATGTTTGTTTTCTTTTTAACTTTTTTTTCATACAGTTGATTTAAAAAAGAAGGGAAAGTTAAAAAAAAAAAAAAAGAAAGAAAGAAAAACAAGGAAAAAAAAAAAGATGTAGTGCCCCCTTGAGGAGCCTGTGGAGAATGCAGGGGTATTCGCCTACCCCACCTCCATGGTTGCTAACATGACCACAGACATAGGGGACTGGTGGTTTGATGGGTTGAGCCCTCTACCACAGGTTTTACCCTTGGGAAGATGGTTGCTGCAAAGGAGAGGCTAGGCCTCCCTATGGTTGTGCCTAAGAGCCTCCTCCCGAATACCTCTTTGTTGCTCAGATGTGGCCCTGTCTCTCTAGCTAAGCCAACTTGAAAGGTGAAATCACTGCCCTCCCCCCTACGTGGAATCAGACACCCAGGGGAGTGAATCTCCCTGGCAACGTGGAATATGACTCCTGGGGAGGAATGTAGACCTGACATCGTGGGACGGAGAACATCTTCTTGATTAAAAGGGGGATGTGAAAGGAAATGAAATAAGCTTCAGTGGCAGAGAGATTCCAAAACGAGCCGAGAGGTCACTCTGGTGGGCACTCTTATGCACACTTTAGACAACCCTTTTTAGGTTCTAAAGAATTGGGGTAGCTGGTGGTGGATACCTGAAACTATCAAACTACAACCCAGAACCCATGAATCTCGAAGACAGTTGTATAAAAATGTAGCTTATGAGGGGTGACAATGGGATTGGGAAAGCCATAAGGACCACACTCCACTTTGTCTAGTTTATGGATGGATGAGTAGAAAAATAGGGGAAGGAAACAAACAGACAAAGGTACCCAGTGTTCTTTTTTACTTCAATTGCTCTTTTTCACTCTAATTATTATTCTTGTTATTTTTGTGTGTGTGCTAATGAAGGTGTCAGGGATTGATTTGGGTGATGAATGTACCACTATGTAATGGTACTGTAAACAATCGAAAGTACGATTTGTTTTGAATGACTGCGTGGTATGTGAATATATCTCAATAAAATGAAGATAAAAAAAAAATGAGTGTAATATGTTTGAAATTTTCTCAAATAAAAATTAAACAAAAAATAAACAAGAGCATATGTACATGTATATACCTTTTTCTCAGGAAGGGTCTTTAGGTTTCATTAGATTTTCAAAGCAAATGGAATCTTCTATTTACTCATTGTCGCTCATGTTTTATGTTTTTTTTCATATGGTCCTTACAAATCTCTTAAGCAAAACAAAAATTTTATGTGTGTGTGGATATATGTATTTAAGCTAGTATAAATGTAATCTTTTTCCCCTTTATGTATTCTAACTTACCATTGATGGCATATTTAATAGTTTTTTTAAAAGGATTTAAAATTTTTTCAAGTGGTTAGATTTTTAAATTACAATCTGATTATTGACTACAATGTATCACATAGTGTTAATGTTCAATTTCTATTTTTAAAATTTATTAAGAATTTCTTTGTCCTAGTATAATCAATATGCACATGCACACACGGACACACACATTCTATGAACAAACATCCAACAACAATGGAGCAGTTAAATAAACTGTGGTATATCCAGGTGATAGAATATCAAGTAGATACCAGAAATAATGTTTCTAAAGACCATTTAAATATATCAGAAATTGTTCATGATATAAAAAAGGAAGATACAAAATTATATATGCAACATGATGTGGATTTGGTCTAAAAATATTTGTAGTCACAGCAAAACTATTCAAAGAAAAGAGCCAAAATGTTAACAGGGATGCTACCTCTGTTTTCTGTAACAAGTGTCCCTTTTATAATCAGAAAAAAAAAAAAGTGCTGTTTTTAAATTTTTTCAATGAATACCTAAAAAGATATTTTACATTTGCAGAAAATAAGTTTTGATATATAGTAATTCTAATTTGTTGATGTCATCACTCTCCTCTATCATTACGTTGAACATTGGCTCAGTCATCATAGTGAATTAAAAATCTCCTACAAATGCGTTAGTGCCACATTCTCCTCATCTTTCTAGGAGTCTTTGCTTTCCACAATTTGTTGCTATGTTATTTCATGACATGAAAGTCAAGCAATGCCATGACAAGTACCAAACACATATGCCAACCCCAAAGGGTTGTAAAGACTTAATAATCTAGTAGAGAGCTTAACTCAGTGTCTGGGACATAGCAAGTACTCAATAAATGTGGGCTATTAGTAGTAGTATTTTGAGATTAATATTGCTGCTTACATTTTCCATTTGTTTGCATTTAACTGATATATCTTTCGCCAATCTCATTTACTTAAAGACCTGCATAAAAATCTGAAAGAAAACTCAGCAAAGGAAAGCATTAAAATTGAACCAGGAGTTAAAGACTTGATTTTTAAGTTCTGGTTCTCCTACATACTCGCCATGCAAAGCCTGGGCCTCATCACCCCTGGTCACACTGGTAGAGGGCCTCAAGGACATCACCCTGGTGGACCTGGCCCTCTAAGCCTTTGCCGCCTCGCAACAGGGAGACCTTTCGTCAACAGATTGTCTCACTGAATTATTTAGAACTTGCAAACCCTCAGTTATAAACAAAATGATGCACATTTGTTAAAATGTAGTACTCAGAGATGTAAAAAGCATAATGAGGACCAGATGGGTTATAGGAATGCTATGAAAGGCTACAACTATACCCAAATAGCCGCACACAGAGAGAAGCCCTGTGTCCCTCTTTCTGTGGCTGCCTGACAATCACGCCATACAGCCAAAAGGTGCCCAGCTGTCACGCAGGCTGGGAACACTATAGCGGAACCGTTATCCCTCCCCTAACCAAGAGACAGGCCTAGCTCTCAGAGATAATGCCTACTTCCTCCTCTTTGCCTTCAATGTATAAATGCCAGAACCCCGCCTTGAGATACGAGGGCTGTAATCTAACCACCCTTGCTGATGACCCGCCCCTTGCTAAGGATTATCAGATGGCAGCCTGAAAAGCTTGCTTTTGTTTACTCATCTGATAAGTCTGTCTTCTCTGTATAAGAACCCGTTGGGTTAGAGGAAAATAATGTGTTTTAGATCCTCCCCTAGAATAGAAACTTAGTCTGTGGTTACCAATGTGAGGATCAAGTAAAATAACATGAAAACATTTTATAAACTCCAATGTTCTATATACACAAAGGAGGAGAATTGTATATAAATAATTACAAGCAGATTAACTTGACTGTGTGCTTCTGTACCATTTTCATAGATTGGAAGACAGTATTACTAAGATGTCAGTTCTCCCAACTAGATCTATTGATTCCATGCATTCCCAACCAAAATTCCAGTATGTACTTTTGTAGAAATCAACCAGCTGATTCTAAAATTTTATGGATAAGCAAAGGAACTAGAATAGCCAAACAACTCTGAAAAAGAAGTTCAAAGTTGAAGGACTCTCGCTCCCTGATTCCAAGCTATCATATAAAGGTACAGTAATCAAGGCAGTGTGGTGTTAATAAAACGATAAACAAACAGATCAAGGGAAGAGAGAGTTCAGAAGTAGATTCACAAATATATGGTCAACTGATTTTCAACAAAGGTGCCAAGGCAATTCAATAAGAAAAGGAAAGTGTTTTCAACAAATGGTACTGGAACAATCAACATCTATAGGCAAAAAAAGTAAACCTCAACTCATATTTAGCAGCATGTAAAAAATTAACTCGATACTATCTAAGTGTAAAACCTAAAACTATAAAACCTGTAGAAGAACACATAGGGAAATCTTTGTGACCTTGTGTAAGACAAAAAATTCTTAGATAAGACACAAAAAAGCATGAATCATAAAAGAACATAACTGAAAACTGGACTACATCAAAAGTAAAAACTTCTGCTCTTCAAAGCACATTGTTAAGAAAATAAAAAGACAAGCCACGGACTGGGAGAAAATATTTGCAAAATATCTGAAAAAGGACTGGTATCCAAAATATACAAAGAATTCTCACAATCCAATTAAAAAAAAAACCTCAATTTTAAAACTGGGCAAAAGGTTTAAACAGACACTTCACAAAGAAGATACAAGGATAGCAAATAAACATACAGAAAGATGCTTAACATCATTAGTCATTAGGAAAATGCAAATTAAACCACACTGAGATACTACCACACACATAGTAGAATTGTTAAAATGTTTAAAACTGAAATACCAAGTCCCGGCAAGAATGTAGAGCCATCTGGACGTTCATACATTGCTAGCAGGAATATGAAACAGTATATCACTTTGGGAAACAGTTTAGCAGTTTCTTATAAAGTTAAGCATATACCTAACATATGACCCAGCAATTCCATTCCTAGGTATTTACACAAAAAACTGCACGTGAATGTTTATAACAGCTTTATTCATAATTGACAAAAAGTGAAAACAACCCAAACATCCACCAACTGAAAAATGGATAAGCAAACCACAATATATCCATTCAGTGGAATACTAATCAGCAATAAAAAGGGACCCAACTACTGACAAATGCAACAACGTGGATGACTCTCAAATGCATTATGTTAAGCGAACGAACTCAAAAGACGACATACTATATGATTCCATTTATAGGACACTCTGAACAAGCAATACTATAGATTTTTGAGTAGTTTCCAGAGGCTGGAGTGGGGGGTAGAGACTGATTACTAAGGATACAGGGAACTTTTTGGGGTGATGTAATTGTTCCTTATCTTGATTGTGGTGGTGATTATATGGCATAGAACTATATACCTAAAAAAAGGTGAATTGTACTATATGTAAATTAAGTCTCAATAAAGTTTAGTTTAAAAAAAAAATCTGTGCTTCTGGGATTGTCTTTTATTCTCAGTGTAGCAAGAATTCCGGGAAGAGGGCTCCTACTAGTCTAATTAGGGACAATGTGAGCATCAAAATAAAAATGATAGTTATAGATTATAACCCTTTAAATAAAATAGGAAATCATAAAATCATGCAGACAGAAATAAATGAATGCATAAACTGAAAGTCTGATGAGGAACAGGATAAAGTACCTCCTCATAAAATCTTTATTCATTACAAAAGGGAAAAGAGCAACTTTAGAGTGGAGAAACTTGGCAAACACCACCTTAATTAAGTGATCAAAGCAAATATCATCAGTAACAGGACAAATCAAAATCATGCACCTAATGGGATATCATAACAGCATCACTTCTGTGCTATTCTGCCAAAGATACATAATCTGAATCATCACAAAGAAATATCAGACAAACCCAACTGAGGGACATTCTACAGAATGACTGGCCTGTAATCTTCAAAAGGGGCAAGGTCATGAAAGTCAAAAATAATATTTTCATGTCAAAAGAAAAAAAAGAAAACCAGAATGAAAAACTGTTTCAGGCTGAAGGACACTAAAGAGAATGACTACTAAATACATGTGATTCTGAGTAAATCCTTTTGCTACAGATTACATTATTGGGACAATTCATGACATTTGAATTGGGTCTGAGGAGTAGCTGGTAATAACCTCTGTTAATTTCCTGATTTGGATGGCTGTATTTTGGTTATGTAGGACAGTGTCCTTGCTTGTAGGAAATACACAGTAAAGTATTTTGGGGTAACGGGGTATCAGGTCAGCAACTTCTCAAGGAAAAAAACGTTATTTGTATTATACTTCCAACTTTTCTTTAAAACATTATCAAAGAACAAACAAAACAAAACAAAACAAAAAGAATCCTGGGAAGGCCAAGGATAGTCACTTCATCCCATTCCCCAAGGACAGACTTCAGTCAAGAAACTATCACATTTATTAGCCAAAAGAACAAACTTTACTGCAATATGGGAATAGGATTAGCCAAAAGAACAAACTACTGCAATCTGGGAATAGGAAACAGGAGGGAGGCATCATAGTAAAGTCTATAGAACTCTAACGATGAGAAAAAGTACCACAAAATTGGGATCTCAAAGATAGCAAACCTTGACACTGCTCTATTTTCTGAAGAATGTGTTTCTGCTTTATGCTGGACCTGGATACTGAGAGATCCAATGGGCCAAAGTATAAGACAGTTTGAGCTACACAGGTAGACCTCTAATACAAGCAGAATAGTGCTGGGATTCCAGTGTTATCATTATATTAAAGACAAGATTCCAGTGTAAATAGGACAGAAATATGTTCATATCGTACTTTCTTTAATCACCATTGAATTTATGAGTTGTGATTAATAGCACTCTTAAATTAGATAATACTTTTGTTCAACATCATCAAACAAGTGAACTCAGTTTTCAGAACAAACATAGACAACACTTTTTAAATGGCTAGGCATCCAAATGAATCCAGTTATGCTTCATCTTAGAGTTTATATTTTGTCTTCAACAACAAATCTTAAATTGTGTGATTAAAATGACAGGATCCTAATTTTTCAGATTAGCATATCTAAATAGGTCTATTTCAGATCATAACAACAGTACCATATATCATTGTCTGAAACATCAACTCCACATTGTTTTGAGCGAGGCTCTTCTCTGATATGAATTATAAAAACACCCTACGGCACTGCACCAATCTAAACTCAGTATTACCTATCCAGGCCTCAGACATGCACTTTCCAACATGGTAGCCACTAGCCACACAAGGCTATCAGGCACTTAAAGTGTGTCTAGTCTGAATTGAGATGTGCTTTAAGAATAAAATACATACCAGATTTCAATTAATTAGTACCAAAAAGAAAAGTGAAATATCCCACTGATATTTTCATATTGATTACATGTCGAAATGATAATATTTTGGACATATTGGGTTAAATTAAAATATATCATTAATATTAATTCACTTGTTTCTTTTTACTTTGTTCAATGTGGCTACTAGAAAAATTTAAATTACACATGTGGCTCCCATTATACTTCTACTGAACAGTGCTGCCTTAGACCATTTGTGAAATAACATTTTCTTATGCTGCAGAAACTATGAAAAAGAATATTGATGGACTGCCCAGAAGAATATTGAACTCAAGATCTAAACTACAGAAGTTCGTTTCCTTTTGATATGCATGCCTATCTTTTCCCACTCCATTCAGCTTGAAGAAAGTGAATATCTGGAGGTACCTGAAATTCCGACGCACTGCTACGTAGCTGGCTCACATTTGGTAAGGACCCTCCGTGGTACTGTGTGAGGCGCAGTTGCTGAAGCTTCTGAAACTGAACCTAGAAACAAAGCCATTTCAAGAAAGTTGAGAGATGACAGCAAAGATTTGAAAGAAGCCTCCAACTATGGTATTTTGTAGTGAGAATGGTTCAAAAGGAAAAGTCGTGGTTTCAATTTCTTCTCTACTTAAAGGATTACAACCTTCAGGTTTCCGGTGCTTCCTGGTTTTGGATTACTCTATTTTTTGGAGAGAATTTACCCATGTTTCAAATGTCCCGTATGCTATGATAATGAGGTACTCTTGCAAGGTCTTTGAGCGTGTATGTGTAGGCGTGCAGGCACAATCTTTAACAGTGATAAAAGAACGTCTTAAAGAAAAACTAAGCTATCATCTACAACCCTAACACATTACCTGTTTTCCTTTCTCAGTGCTCTTTTCCAGTATACTAACTGATGGTTATGATCATAACACAGATACAATCTTGCATGCTCACATCATATTAAACCTTTTCTGTTATTACCTAATCATTTCTAATGACTACAGAAAATTTCTTCTTCTAAATTATTTCCTTAGAACATGTTCCAAAGAGTGATTACTAAGTCACTGGGTATGTTCCTTTTGATAGCTCCTGATACATACTGCCAAAATGCTTTCTAAAGGGGTTTACCATTTTAATATGAGAAAACAATTTCACCAAAAACTCAATAACATTAACTGGGGCAAGGAATGAGGCCAATTTAACAGATATAAAATGGTATCCCACAATTTTAATATGCTTTTTTTCTGCAAGTTATTCTTTACTTCATTTTTCAAAAGGCAGTAAACTGATTACAGTTCTTGTAAACCCCAAAATGGTTCCATCTGGACTGCTGCATTTCTAAAATAATAAATTAGCTTTGTAGTTATATAACCCTTGGCACTTATAATCATATAGAAAAGAAAGAGGTTATAAATGGGTGCTCCAAGGCAGATTTTTACTCTTTCATTACTCTCTGCTTCACTGTCTTGTCTAATAAAATAAAACTATTGGATCTGAGTCCCTAAGATAGGCCAGGTGCCGTCTAAAGTGCTTTGTACACTTCACCCCTAACATACAATCATCCTCACCGCCATGCAAGGGAAACTTGTATTATCTCTCCAGGTCTGGGAGATCAGATTCAGAGAAGTTTCGAAACTTGTCCAAGAACACACAGCTAGCAGGAGGCCAAGCCACACTGTCTAACTCAAAGCCCACACTCCTATTTGGCCATGCTCTTTTCCTTTGTTCTGTTTCTTCCTTTATGACCATATTATTTACAAGCACAGAGACAGCTGAAGTTTAGTTGACCGATAGCATTGCTGAAACTATCAGGCTTCTGAGTTTGTTTTTACTTTTTATAGTGAAAAATTTCAAATATATACAAATATAGAAATCAATACAATGAAATCCTTCCTACCCATCATCCAACTTTAACAATTACCAATTTATGCCCAATCCTCTACTACTACCTCATGAAAAAATAAATCCCAGACATAATATTATGTCATATTTCAATATGCATCTCCATAAGATAGGGATTGGTATCTAGAAGTTTTAAAGGCATACGAAACCTTTGTCTGCCTTAACTTCCTTAAACCCACAGTAAATGATTTTTCAAACACACCTGCACTGGGAGATAGTTATAATCTATTAATCAAAAGCCAGATCTGAGAGCCAAATATGAGGAGGACATGGAAAGTTTTTTGCATCTATGAACTGAATTAAATGAACACAGTCTCTCAGCTTTAGATGTTAACATTCTAAAAGCACTTGACTCTACCCTTGAAATTCTCTCACCAAAATTCCTAGCCACCTTGATCTTAAGTCTTTCATTTCTTCTTCCATCAGATTGTCCATTTATTCACTTTTATAAAAAACTTCAACTATGTGTAAGGTACTGGGCCAGGCATTGGCTTATTGAAATGAATTTGAGCCAAAGTTTCTGCCTTCAGGGAGCTCCCACAAAGGCTTCAACTCTTACCCACAAGCCTTGACACTTCAACAGACTAAATTCTAAATCTAGCTAGAGACCTGCCTTCAACTGAGTTTAAGGCCCTCTCACAGTCTCTCACATCTGCTCTACCCCCCAAAGTCCCTATTTTCAGAGCCTTCAGAGACTTCTGTACTAAAGTCCCAAAGGGCATTAGATTTGGAATCACACACCTTTGTAACTTGGGGCTCCCATGTGGTTGGGTAAATTATTCTGACTCTACCTCACAAAGATGATGTGAAGGAATAAAAGAGGTAGCAGACATGACAGTGGTATGTAAAATGTAAAGCACCAGACAATTTCTCAAGATAGTAGCATTATTATGATAGTCCCAGTTACTTCTTAAAACCTTGAGTTATTTTAATGTTTTCCTCTTTCAAAATTTAAAATTACTGAGCCAGAAAGAACCATAGAGACTGTCTTCAAAACCTTCATGTTAACAGATGATGAAAATGATGAGCAAAGAATGATTAGCCTAGAGCTGAGATCACAGACTGGTAGCCCACACATCACATTTAGCCTAGAGTGTTCTGTTGGACCCACATGATGGTGACCCACTCAATGTTTTAAATTTTAATTTTAAAATTGAGAGACCCCATAACAATCTGAATTTCCAACTTATCTTGATTGAAAGATTAGGTTCACACCAAACCCACTGTTGCATGGCAACAATGGATGGAGCTGAGAAGTGGCTGCCCTGTTACCTAACGCTTAGGGTCTCGTGTTTGCCCAAGTCCTCACTGTACCCGATGGCCCAAGATCAGCTGCCATTTATCATCTCATTCCTGGCCTTTCCACACATCTTCCTTACCTGCCTGACCCTGTTATTTGAGTTAGTAATCTCTGTCCTAAGGTCACATACTTTAGTGGAATGTCCTTCCATGCCCATAAGCAATAAGATCCTAGCCTCATTAACTCCTTCTTTTTTAAGGTGTCTCAAGATTCAACACATTCCCAATCAAAATCCCAGCAGTTCTTAATAAAAATTGACAAGATAATTCTAAAATTCCTATGAATGTGCAAATGACCTAGAATATCCAAGGCAATTTTTAAAAAGAAGAGCAAAGTTGTAGGACATATGTGACATGATTTCAAGACTTACTATAGTAATCAAGATGGGTGGTATTGTCAAAAAAATAAAAAAAAGAGAGATGCATAGATCAACGGAACAGAAGAGCATCCAAAATAGAATCAAACATATATTTATATGTCAATTGATTTGTGGCAAAGGTGCCACAGCAATCCAGTGGAGAAAGTCTTTTCAATAAATGTTGTTGGTACAACTGGGTATCCTTATGGAAAAAAAGAAGTGGCTGTGTAATATATAGACCTTCAGCATGACAGCCCGTCATTTCTCCAAAATGAGGAAAATACTAGACACACACCCCAGGGGTCATTCTGAGGGCTACATGAGATAATGCATAAAGTGTTTAACACAGCGCCTGGCAAAAGAGAAAGCACTCAATATTTAGCCCAAACCTAATCTTTCTAGTCTTCTCTCTCTACTCCTCTCTGAGATCTCACTACTCCACAACATATCTACTGCTTGCTTATTTTCATATAAAAACAATGGTTTTCTTCCAAACATTCAAGCCAAATTAACACTCCAGGTTGATGTACTGAGCTTAGCCTTTTGTTTCTCAACACCACAAGCTGCCCTTCATAGCCAAACTTCTTGAACAAGTTTCCAAACCTGTCTCTATTCACTCCTTAACGCCCTGCAACCGATGAACTCTATGAATGCAGCAATTCTCACCAAGGTTACCCATGACCTCTGCATGATTTGGCCAAAGGACATGGTCCTTATCCTGCTAGACCCAGCCAGCAGCACAGAGCTCCCTCCTCTTCACAGTAACCCTCCTGGCTTTTCTCCTACCTTTCTGATTGCTTTTCAGTCTTTTCTGCTGACTCCTTCTCCTTTACCTCCCTTTTAAATGGTAGAGTTCCTCAGCTTTTCCTAGGCCCTCTTTATTTTCACCCTATAGCAGGGAACACAAACTCAAAAGCCTCCAGATGTCAAGTAGGGAAGATAAATATGTGAAGCAGGCTGGTCTCACCATGAGGAACACTAGAGGGAGTGGTGGGGTCTGTGGCAAACTGAAGAGTACATACCTGCCTTATCTAATAAGGACAGCCATTACTTAGCTCCAGACAATTGCTGCCATGCAGAAATACGGGGCCAGTGTCACCAGATGATCTCATTGTTTCAAAAGAAGCCGAGTCCAGATTTTAATATAAAACCCCAATGTTTATTGTTGGCCCTTATTTTTTTTCAAACACATTTTAGGAAAAAAAAAAAATCAGAGCGCCAAATACAGAATTTAAGCCACCAGTCTGCTATATCTGTTTTAGACATTCTTCTTAGGCAGCTGACTCTCCTCCTGCAGCTATATGCCAAAGGCTTACAAAGTTATATCACTAACCCAGACTTCTTCCTGTGCTCCAGTTATAAACAACAGCCTGCTGAACTTCAAGCTCAACATCTCCCGAAGGCAAACCTGCTCCTCGGTCAGTGTTCCCTTTCTCGATGCAGGATATCCTGAAATGGCTCAAGCTTGAAAGCTGGAGATCATCCTTGAGCCCTTCCTCTCCTTCACCATCCCCTCCCCATTCCATTCACCGAGTTCATTCTCTCAACTTGCAGTCTGTTCACCTCCCTGCCTTCCCTGATGCTGCCACCTAGTCCACGTGGCCATCACAAGTCCTAGACTATTTCAGCCTCAAAACTGTTCCTCTGCCACCTCCTCCTCTAGTCCATTCACCATTGAAAACACAAATCTCCCCTGGTAACACCCCATCAATTATTTTCCATTGGCCTTAGGATCAAGTCCCAAATCCTGTCCCCACTATGTGAGCTTTGTGAGCCTCTCCAGCCTCATTTCAAGTCATCTACCAGATCCCCTTGCTGAACCTCAGTTCTCTGTGTCCAAAACACTTTCCCTCTCTCAACACACAAATATATATCCTCAAATATTTTCCCCACTCCCGGTCATCCTTTAGACCAGAGGAAGAGGTGAGTACTCCCTACCATACACTTCCAGAGTTCCATCTACTACTCCCCCGTTTTGTAACATTAATCAAAATGTGTCCTTACTATTAAAAAGGAATGTCTTCCTCACTGAATCCTAAAATCTGTGAGAAGGAGATTGTGTCTTGCTTACTCACTACTACATCCCCAGTGTCCATCCAAATTGCTGGCACACACTGGGGACTCAACAAATATTTGTTAAACAAACTAATAAGATAAATAAACTTGAAGAGAGGCACCATGCCTTTATCCTACCCCACACCCCATTAACCAGAGTGGGGACTCAGTTACTGCCAAATGAATACATTAACGAATGAACAAAGGAACAGCCTCTTCCCATGCATACCTGCCTCCTCTCTTCCCTCTTCTTACCATCCCAGGCGTCACCACTGAACTAAACTTCCTAGTATTCCTTTCTTAAAAATTTCCCACTACTTCCTGATAAAGCATGATACATCCTGATATAGCTTTCCTGATAAGCTCTCCATATCTTGATCTATCTCACCTATCAGGCAAATAGAATTTAACTACAAAGCTGAAGGACTGACTGATTATTTAGGACCTGAAGCCCAACACAGGCTCAGAGGGGAAAGTGTGCTGGGATCAACTGGCCATGTCTGCCCCATCAATTAGCAATGTCTGCCCAGGCTGATAATTGGAAGGCAGTATATCTGCTATCCAGCTACCAATAATGAACTGGTTGGATTCTTCTCCAAATGGGATCTATGGGCCCTTGGAGGTTCACAGACACATACTTGGGGATCTAAGAGTTCTCTATGAAAAGTGTTTCGATTTTGTGGTTTCATGAGAAAATATCCCTTAAAATTGTTGAAATAAGCAAATATCACTAGGCAAATTCAGTGCTCTACATGCATCTGTGTTTATGAACACACTGGAGCCAAGTAGTATTACTTAACTTGCAACTGGCCAAGGAGGAAAAAAACACAGGCAGATTTAACATGTAAATGATGCCTTGCAACAGGTGAAGGGCAAAGTAACATCACAGTTTTGTAGTAATTAGAATAGAGAAAAGTGGTGTCTGAATCAAGTTATCACATGGGCCACAGTAGATTAGACTTGCTAAATTCAAAAGAACTTGGGCTATAGTGGTATTAGTAGCATATTTACATTGAGAGCCTCAACTGAGTTCAGCAAAATGGCATGTCACATTAAGTTAATATTGTTAATTTTAATTTATTGCATTGTAACTTTGCATTTATTTTGCACATATGTTTTGGTTTATGTTTGTATCATAGCTATAAGCAAAGGATTTTTTATACAAGTTTGTTTGAACATATTTGGGTAATACAATCAAACTAATTTAAGTGAACATTGAGGATCTGTGAGAGATTTTTGTTTTTACTTGTGGCCTCACCTGTCAGGGATGTTTTAAAGGGGATTTGTGTATTGGGTGAGGCATTGGATCAACTCTAGGTATATAGACATATATAGTGCATGTATTGTTCACATAAAAGATATGCATCCCAACAACACATAACAACACAGGCCCCAACATTAATCCTCAGCTTTTCCCAACCATTTTTCTCAATGTGCTCTGAACTTGTCATGCTCCTCCCTGAATCAAATCAAGGTTACAAATGTAAATGCCTGTGGATGTCAGGTAGGTAAAAAATAAGTAAAGTCAGCTAGGGCAAGAGAAAAAATTTTCTTGAAATCCTCAGCTTTCTTTATATATTTTTTCTCAGTTTTGATAGAAATGCAAGTTAAGAGATAGTTCACGTTCCCCTCAACTCCACTAAAATAAAACACCATCGTAAATATGTTAAATGATCACTGACATCTAAACCTCAATGTGGAGGAACATGACAGGGAGTAGTGTGGACCATGACAAATTAGAGGGCTCATGCTCCAATTGAGGGGGACAGCTGATGGCTGTCATATAGGAATTCAGTATTAGTATTATAATATTACCGGGTCTCCCAATCTCCCAGTTTATATATATATATATCTGAAATAGATTCAGAAATTGTTTCCAAACACTTAGCATCTGCAACTCAGTGAGCCCAGGACCAGCAGTTTGCAACTCTGCTCTCAGCTTTCCTTAAAGCAGCCTCCCCTCCATCCGCCCCCAAGATCTGAATATCCTCCCCCATTCTCTCGCTGGTCCTTCAAGGTCAGCATCCAGAATCCTCAAGGCCTGCCCCACTCAGGCTGACACCCCTTCTCTGCAATCCTGCGTGGACACTCCCGTTGGCGTTCCATCCTCCACTACCTCATTTAACTGTTATCTAACCTCGCCGGGTGTTTGTCTCCTCAGGACTCGCACCTTACTCACACCTCCAGGAACCTTCACGGTCATCAGCAACGCTGCACACCTTGTCAGTTCTCATTAAATATCCTGAGGTGAACAGAGTAAGCTAGACGTGATAAAGTACCTCCAAGGAAGGAACGCAGGAAAGCCTCATACTCGTAATCAATATACAACGCAATCACCTCATGGTACCAAGACCCTAAACCGCCCGGGGACGGCCCTGTATTTACATGTGCAGAGAGCTCTCCTGCTGGAGCAAGTGACACTCCCGGGCCCCCGAGGCCCTCCAGGACCACCAGTTCCGAAGACCTCGCTGGTGGTGGATGTTCCGAGCAATGAGAAGCCGCAGTGCCCCAGCCGACGCGAGGCTCTGTCTGGCCTCCGAGATGTTTGTGATTTCCTCTCGGGGTTCCCGGTCATCCTTCCCTTAGGCTGCCCTCACAAGGGCGCCCGCCTTCCCCGGCTCGGCCCCTTCCCATCTCCGCGATCGCCAGGCCCCGCGACACCCCAACTCCACCGCGATGGAAAACGGCAAGCGGGAATTGGAAAGCGGAGAAGCGCCGAGGCCGCGGTCGCTCCGACCCCCGGCTGCCAGGAGCCGGTTCCCGGGCGCGGCCCCGCCATCGCCTCGGCCCCACGACCTCTCACCCGCCGCGCGGGTCCCTCCCGCGGTCGTAGCCGCCCCGCCCGCGCCGGCCCCGGCCCTCACCCGCGACAGGGTGAGGTCGGTCATGAGCTGCTCGAAGGCCCGCGTCTCTTCGGCCTGCCGCTGCGTGTGCAGCGCGATCTTCTCACTGAACTTCCGCGGGTTGGCGCTGCCCGAGCCCGGCGAGGCGGCCATGGCGCGGGCCCGGCGCTAGCAGGAGGGGGAAGGCGGCAGGCACGGGGCCTGCGTTGTGGCCCGCGCGTCCCTCCGCAGGCCACCAAAGCCGCCACTCGAAGCCTGTCCTCCCGCGCGACCGGGCAGAGGAGCCGCGGCGGCCCCAGGGCCAGCAAACGGCCGGGAGCGCGCCGAGGTCCGCCCCCGCGCGCCCGGCCCCGCCCTCGGCGCGGCCCGCCCAGCCTCCCGCCGCCGCGACCCGGCCCGGCGCGGCCCCCAGCCGCTCGCTGCCCCGGCCCGGCCTCGCCGCCGCCCAGGCCCGGCCTCCCCGCCGCCCGCCGCCCGCCGCCCGCCGCCCCGGCCCTGCCCGGCGTCTGCGCCTCCCGGCTCGGCGCTCGCGGACTGAGGGCTTTACGAGGCTCCCCGAGCCTGGCTGAGGACCCCGCCAGCCGAGAAGGCAGACACAGAGAACCCCGTGAGCGAAGCAAAACGGATCCGACGTGTGGGAGATGGGGTACCATTTTACTGAAATTTTGCAATTTAGGGCTATCCTGACCTTTGGATTTACTTTTAGAACAGAGTTTTGCCCATATTCCCCCCCAAATTACGATAATTTACATCACAGAAGGAAAATTGGACGACTTAACCTTGAGCAATTCTTTCAACCTCGGTTCCCACATTGGGTGGGGGGTAAAGCACCCCCTTCAGTCCACCTACTCCGGGCTCCCTTCCACCGCTGGTTTGTTTCGCAGTCTTCTGGGACCACCCAAGAAAAAAGTAACCAACTCTGGATCGTAGTTCTTAAAACTCCCCCTTGTTTTGTACGTAGACACCATCCCTGCCCTAGGGCAGCCTCTTGCCTCCTCAGCCCAGGTGCCTGTTCCAGGTGCTTTTCAAGTCTCCCACTGGCCACTCCAAAACCCCAGCTCCAGCCAGGTGCCAACCCCACCTTTTAAACCCAGCCAGTCAGCCCCAGCGGTTTTCCATCTTCTTTTGAAAATGTAATTTTCACCTGCCTCCATTCTTTCAATATAGTCGTATGTTAATTTTTGGTTAAGGCAATGTTTAGTGTTCCCGTAGTGTACTATAGTTCAATTTTTGTCCCAATTTTTAGTTTTCTTGGAGTGAAAAATTGCCTGAGTTTTGTATTTGCTTAGATTTCTCTCTATCCATTACAAATTCTTTCCCATATTCTCTGACAGAATTGTGAAACTCCTCTGTACGTAATCAAACACATTACAGAATCTATCAGTGATCAGTTTTTGGGGGGAAACTTCTTTCCTGGGGTTCTTTGCCTTCTTGCTCCAACCTGGACCAGTTGCTCTCCAGGCCTGCTGCCGGGCAATACTGCCGAGCTGCCCTCACCAACCCACCTTTGTCTCCTGTGTTCCGACCTCTGCTTCCTGCGTCCCAGGTTGTCTTTTTTCGTGTGCCCCTTCTTTTTGGGGAAGTACATTCTCCAATAGTTTCCTGAGAAAAAGGGTACAAAGAGGTAAAAGCTTTGAGACATTGTGTGAAGATGTTTTTATTTTGCCCAAACTGATTGACAGTTTGGCTAAGAAGAGTCTTTGTTGGAGATCCTTTTCACTTAGAATTTTTTTTTTTTCACTTCCGGTGTTGCTAATGGGAAGGCCACTCACATTCTGTTTCCCTTTCCTGTGTAGGTGACCTGGTTTTTTGTGGGTTGTTGTTGTTTATTTATTGTTTTTTATTTTTTTCCCTTCTGTGAAGGCTTAGTGTTCTGATATTTTATGATGATGTGCCTTGGTTGGGTCTGTTTTTGTTCAGGTATGTGTGTGGAAACTGGAAACTCATGTCATTCAGTTGTGGAAAATTGTCTTTTATCTTTATGGTAATTTTTTCTCTTCATTTTTTTGCTCTTTCTTTCTGGAACTTCTGTTAGTCAGTTAATGGGTCTCCTAAATTACTTTTCTAAAATTTTCCTACTTTTTCTCTCCTATATTCTATTGCTTTGTCTTTTTATTGTTGGTCTATTTCCTGATAAATTTTCTCGACTCTATCTTCCAACCATTTTGTTGAACTTTTATTTTTGCTATCATATTTTTAATTTCCAGGAGTTCTTTCCTGTTTTCTGAATGTTTTTTCTTTGTACTCATCTGTACTCATTTCATGGATGCAATTTTCTCTTATCTCTCTGAGGGTATTAATTATAGGTTGTTTACATTTTCTTCTCCTCCTTACTTGTCTCTGTTTTGTCTGAGTTCATTTTTTTCTGTTTGTTTGTTTTGGTCTCCACCTGAAGGCTTTCCCCAAACCTCCTGTGATTCTTGACTCTATTGTTAGGACAGAGACACTACATTTGTGTAGATTCTTTGTTTCTGGGGAAAAAAAAGTTTTAAAAAAATAATGTTTGTATATATCTTATAGAAGAGAATGCTACTTGCCTCCCACTATTCATTCTTCCCCCTTCTTCCCAGCTAAAGACAGCTAAAATCTACACTTCCCATTCTCCCTCACAAATTGGTGTGGCCATGTGACCATGTTCCACCCAACAGGATGTGAGCAGAAGTGATGCCGGCAACTTTGGGATCATGCCGTTAAATGAAAAGGAAAATGGCTGTCTCTTCCCTTGTGTCTCTTTGTCACTGGCTGGAATGCAGATGTGGTGACACCCTCTGGAGCAACCACTAGATGAACACTATGTTGAGAATGGGAGAACAACAGTGACAAAGGAGCCTGGGTCCCCAGCACAGTGGTACCACAACATTAGCTCTGAACAGTTTCTAGGCTATTACATGAGAGAGAGACAACTTCAATTTGTTTAAAGCTCTTTGGCCTCTGTTACAGAAATTGAACTAGCACCCATTATACTTACATAGAAAATTTTTAGAAGCATAGCGACATATGGTTAACCATAATTGCCTTTGCAGTTGTGGGGATTACTGGGGATTTATCTTCTACTTCATACATTTCCATATTATTTAATTTTTAAAAACAAGTATGTATTACTGTTAAAATCAGGAAAAAAATAAAAGAATACTATTTAGTTTTAATTAACTTACTGGAAACTCTGTGTGCCTGTGCAGGGATTGTTAACTGGTGAACCTTGCTATAGGGTGACCTAGTGGAGACTCAGCTTTTCATTGTACATCCACCCAGATATCAGTACTTCTGGGAATATTTTTTCTCTCAGGTACGTCTGTTTCTCCTCCCTTAAGAATCCTCTGGTCTACTATCCAGGAGTGTAAGTCTGACAGCTGGTGTTCTGGGAGCCAGGTAGGAAAGAGAGCTGACTCTCTCCTAATCCCCTTGTTTTATGTGTAGACATTCTCTTAATCCCACTGTTTTTATGTGTAGACATTCTCTTAATCCCCGTTTGCAGATGGTACCTCACTCCCACCTTTTACTTTGCTCACTCTAATTCCAGACCTCTCTGGTTCGGTTTCTCCAGAGTGAACCTCCTGTCTCTGTCGGGAGGAAAGGGGGTAGTCACTTGGCTTTGAACAATTGGAGAGGAGAGCTGGGTGCCTAACTACTCCTTGTACAGATTTTCAACCAATCTTTGTGTTTTCATCCCTGTCCTTCTCCTCTTCTGGTGCCTCTGGTCCTCTGAAGTTCTTTGGTGCAAATCAGCTTGCTTTTTATTAGTTTCTCCCTTACCCCCCTGCTTCCCAGTACTTTGGTTTCAGCTTTCTGTTATCATTGGTTTATGTGTGGTAGGCTATGGCCAAGCCAACCTTTGGAAAGTACTTTCCTGGATAAAAGTTAAAGGTTAAGGCACAGGCAAAGGGAGGTTGTATAAGATAGATGTATCAAGAATTTCAGGACCCAGAACCTGGACCTAGAATGGTTACCTGGCTTGCAGAGTGGCAAAATTATTTCTCTACATATCACCATAACATGAATTGTTTCCAAGTGCTGATGTGGCCCCTCTGGCAAAGGGTAGAATTAAAAATGTGGAAGAGTTTTTGTTTTTGTTTTTGTTTTGAGCTCCTCTGGTCTGCTAATCATAGCCACCACCATCATGGACATCCTGTTATGAGGAACAGAATGGAAACACTGGGAATTCACACTTACTCAGATGTATCCTTTGTCCTAAGTCAGGGGTTGACACATTTTTTTTTTCTGTAAATGGCCAGATAGTAAATATTTCAGGTTTTCCTAACATTTTGTTTTGTTATAAATTTGGGGAGTAATTTCCCTTCATGGAAAAAAAAAAGTATTTCCTAGGTCTTTCATTGTCCTAAGCTTTATTAAAAGCTTAAAGTCAGGTTCTGTTCTACCTTCCTCCTTATCCACCATTTTTCAGAAGGTGTTCCATGGAGCAGCTAACAGAAACTTCCTGAAAAAGTAAAAAGGGATAGATTGCATGGTCAAATAATTTGGGAAAAGCTATATTACATGAAGTTAAACAGGTTTCTTGTTTGTAGGACTTATCAGAGCTTTTTAATATGCTGAAGTGTGTTGTGACTTCCAAGAGGAATAATGGGATGTATTAACATTTCTCAAACTTTCTTGATCATAGAATAAATACTTCTTTCTGAGGAGCGCTTTCTGGCCCAGCATTCCAGTGTTCACCATTCTTTCCCCAGCATCAAGTTAGTCTATACTACTTTCAAAATATCTCTAAAATTCACCCACCTCTTTCCATCCTAACAGGTTGTCAAATCTCTCACTAATTGAGACTTTCATTGCCCCACTTGTGTATCAGTGAGGGTCCCACTTGGAGACAGATGGCATACTCAAACCGAGTAATTTGAAGAGTAAAAAGGTAGAGCAGGGTTTAGGGACAGTGCAGTACCACTTGGGGCTAGTAACAGCAGAAATCATTAGCATTCTAGGCTTGGAGGGGTACAGGGGGATCAGTTACTGGAACTGGAAGAGGGTGGTTTATGGCAGGGGCCGCCTGACACAACTCTGGTCTTTGGTAACAAGAGGCAGCCGGGTCAGTGACCAAGCAGCATGAATCCTAACCTCACTTTCTCCCAGGCTCCAGGTTCTGGTGGTGCCCTGCATTGGCCTAACCCCCACAACCAGAAACTGGAGGGAAACAATAATGCAGTCCATGTGGCCACTTTCCCAGGATGCACAACAGGGTGAAGCAGGGAGAGTTGGTCTAGGGGGCAAATAGAAGATATCCAGCACAACCTGTCTGGAGTCTTGCCCCACCACCCCATATCATCCTCCACATTAGAACAAGTACTCTTTCTAAAGCCCAGTCACACTCTTGTGCTTAAAATCCATCAGTTGATCTCCATTGTTCTTGAAACAAAATCAGTGGTTTAGTACTAGTTTATGAGAGCTGATTGTTAGCATCTCCAACTCCACATTCAGTGACCAGTGACATCAAATTGGTAGCTTGAAATCAGCTATGGAGGAGTATTTACACATGGAATTGGTGAATGCTAGTAATCAGGGCTTTTTTTTTTTTCCTTTCAGAGAGCTGCATATTAAAATGAAGGCATTTTATCAAACATTTTGTTTTGTTATAAATTCAGGGAGTAATTTCCCTTCATGGAAAAAAAAAAAAGTATTTCCAAGGTCTTTCATTGAAAAAGCTTAGAAACACTGACCAACCTACTGGTGATGTGCACCCGGATCGGCACCCAAAGTATATTCTCTAAATACCATTTCCCACTAAAAATAACAAGGTCTCCTTGTAGAAATGGCTGATTCCAGGTCTGGGTGAGAAACGTAACAAAATGAGGTGGGAACATCTTATTATGCCAGAAAGCAAGGGACTCTTCAAAGATTACTGTGGTCATGTCAGAAGGACTCAGGTGGCCTGGAGAGAGGGGGCTGGTGTCCTACTTCAGAGCTGCAGCCAGGGAGGAGTAGCCGCTGCAGCCCAGTACTGGGCCCTTAGGTTGGAGGAAAAGACTGCAGACAATCCCAGTGCTGCCAACAGGAACAGGAAGATCTGGAAGATCAAGAAGTTCATCAAGAGCTTGGAGGCACCCACAGGTGAGTGCCATGTCTGGCCACCCAGTGTCCTCCTAGTTCCCTGACCCATGGCTGGATGAGGAGAACCAGGCACCAGCCAACTGTTGTCTTCTGGACCTCTGGCAATGGCACAAGCATGATTTCGTTGGTTATTCCTCCCAAAGACCAGATTTCACAAGTGACAAAAATGTTAGCCAATGAGTTTGGAACTGCATCTAACATTAAGTCACAAGTAAACCACCTTTCAGTCCTGGGAGCCATTGTATCTGTACAACAAAGACTCGAACTTGAAAACCAAGTAACTCCAAATGGTCTTCTTCTTTACTGTGGAAAAATTGCAGTGGAAGAAGGAACGGAAAAGAAAATCAACATTGACTGAGCCTTTCACACCAATTAATACGTCATTGTCTTTGTGTGACAACAAATTCCAGACAGAGGCTCTTACAGCACTACTTTCAGGTGATAGCAAGTTTGACTTCATTGGAATAGATGGTAGTGGTGCACTTTGGGGCACTCTCCAAGGAAACACAAGAGAAGTCCTGCACAATTTCCTTGTGGATCTCCCAAAAAAACATGGTAGAGGAGGTCATTTTGCCTGTTTAAGAATGAAAAAATGACATAATTATGACCGGAAAGTAGCTGAGACTACTGTGCAGCTGTTTATTTCTGGGGACAACGTGAATGTGCCTTGTCTCAGTTTAGCTGGATCTGCTGACTTTAAAACTGAACTAAGTCAATCTGATATGTTTTCTCAAAGGTTGCAATCAAGTTTTAAAAGTAGCGATATCTCCTATGGCAGTGAAAATGAATTCAACCAGGATTTGAGTTATCTACTGAAGTTCTCTCCAAAGTGAAATTTATTCAAGAGAAGAAATTAATAGGGCAATATTTTGATGAAATCAGCCAGGACTTGGGCAAGTACTGTTTTGGAGTTGAAAATGTACTAAAGGCTTTGGAATGGAAGCTGTAGAGATTCTAATAGTCTATGAAAATCTGGATATAATGAGATACGTTCTTCATTGCCAATGCACAAAAGGGGAGAAAATTCTCTAAATCCAGAACAAGAGAAAGATAAATCTCATTTCACAGACAAAGAGAAAGGACAGGAACATGAGCTGATTGAGAGCATGCCCTTGCTGGAGTGGATTGCTAACACTATTTTTAAAATTCAGAGCTACATTGGAAATTTCACAGATAAATCACAAGAAAGATCCCAGTTTGTGAAAGGATTTGGTGGAATTGGTATCTTGTGAAACTGAGTAGATTTCCAGGGAATGAAATACCAAGGAGGAGATGATGGGTTTTTTTACCTTGATGACTACCAGGTAGTCAACATAGGTCTGGCAAAATGTACCTTATCCTCTAATATTCGACCCAAGGAGCATATCCATGATGGAATCCAAAAAGATCTCTGCCTTATAATTGGAACATTTCCAGAGCTTAATCCTTAAGCATTGGATAGTGAGAAGAAAACCAAAACAAAACTAGACCCATCTCTACACTTTGGTTTGTCATGATGTCAGCACAGCAGCCTACAACTACGTTCCTAAATGCCACATGGGACCAATTTTAAAAAGAATCCCAGTTTTTTCTTTTATTCAGTGGTGAAATTGGTTGTTCTTGTATTTTATGAAAAAAAAAAAAGATTTTTTTAACCTTCATACATAGAAGCAAAAATACTTTAATTGCTGTTAACCTTCAAAAATTAATAGAAGGGAGATCATACTGGTTTGTTTCTTATTTTGATCAAGAGAAAAATGGTTTCTTATTTGATTAGAGAAAAATTGCTGCATTTTGCAGTGATGTTTACATGGCATTCTCAGTTTAGACTGCATACGTGGTGAAATGTTGGTGGGGGAAAGGACTCAGGAGCTGCTGTGAAGGTACATTTACTGGTACTGGCCAAAGAGAGGACAATCTGATTATATATGTATTTACAGTGGTTTGAAACATAAAAGCCATGAGTTCATAATGATTTAAAACAAACAAACAAACCTCATTGTCACCTTCAGAAGATGCTAGAGAACCATTTCATTCTGAAAACTACTAAAAGTAAAGGAGAATCAACCGTTCATCTTTTCCTATATGAATGTTCATTAAGATAACCAAATCGTTGAAGGAAAATTCTTCTTTTTAGAAGAATTCTGACATAAGTAAAGAAGGAATTATAGACTTAGAATATTACCATTTTGCAACCACTAATGAAATAAGAAATCTAGGTAGTCATCATTAATGGCTGCTGAATCCCTGTGATGTGATGAAAAGCTGGTGGGAAGCTTTATAATGAATGGGCAAGTTGGCAAAAGCTGAACCAACTGATCATTCTTTATATCATAAAAAGAGAAGCCCCACATGTGGTGTAATAGGAAGTAAAACATCACTTCTGAAATATTGTTCCCCAAAATTGACACTGAATCTTATTGACATGGATGCAATAAGAAACCCAGAATGTAGAAATTAATTTTAAAAAGTGGGAGGGAGATTTTCAACTAAGAGATTTAGGAGTTCTATCAACGAATTATAATTTGTGGACCTTATTTGGCACCTAATTCAAAGAGTTTAAAAATGTTTATGATGACTAGGGAAATTTAAACACTGACTGCATTTGTTTTTCCTCTTGGGTTTTTTTTTTTTTTTTTTTTTTTGGATAGACTGTTTTTTAGAACAAATGTAGGTTTACAGAAAAATTATGCAAAAAGTACAGAATTCCCATATACTGCTCCCCCCCCCCAGTTTCATCTATTATTAACATTTTGCGTTAGTGTGGTATGATTGTTACAACTGATGAACCAATACTATTATATTATTAACTAAAATACATAGTTTACATTAGGGTTCACCTTTTGTAATGTCCAGTTCTAAATACACAACACATTTTTATTATGGTAACATATATACAACATAAAATTTTCCATTTTAACCATTTGCAATTATATAATTCAGTGGCATTAATTATATTCACAATGTTGTGCCACCATCACCACCATGTATTACCAAAACCTTTCTATCACCCCAGACCCCATACAGAAACTCCATACCAATGAAGCATTAACCCCATTCTCTACCCCTATGCACCTGGCTCCTGGTTACCAGTATTCCAGTTTCTGAAATTTGAATTTGCATATTCTAATTCTTTCATATAAGTGAGCTCATACAATATTTCACCTTTTTTATCTGGCTTATTTCTCTCAACCTGATATCTTCAAGGTACTTCTGTGTTGTAGCATGTATCAGAATTTCATTCCTTTTTATAGCCGAATAATATTCCATTGTGTGTGTGTGTATGCGCGCGCGCGTGTGTGTGTATACTCTGCTTATTGTGGTTTTGAGTTGCATTTCCCTAATGGCTAATGATGTTGAGCATATTTTCATGTGCTTATTTGCCACCTGTATATCTTCCTTGGAGAAATGTCTCCTAAAGTCCTTGGCCAATTTTTTAATTGCTTTGTCCTTCTTATTGAATTGTAGTTCTTTATATATTATGGATAGTAAATCCTCATTAAAGATACAGTCTCCAAATATTTTTTCCCATTCTGTAAGTTGACTTTTTTTTCCTCAGCATGTAATTTTTTTACATTTTTTATTGTGAAATATAACATATATATAGAAAAGTGATAACATTCAAAGTACGATTTAACAAACAGCAAATTTCAAAGAATGTTATGAGTTACAGTGACACTATTTCAGTTATTTCCTTATTGTGAAATATAACTATACACAGAGGGGTGATAACTTTCAAAGTGTGATTTAAAATAGTTATATAGGGAATTTCAAAGAATGTTATGGGTTACTATTACACAGTTTCAGTTATTTCCATATTGTGAAATATAACATATATACAGAAAGGTGATAACTTTCAAAGTACAATTTAATGAGTAGCTATAGAACAAATTTCAAAGAATGTTATGGGTCACAGATCCATTTCAGTTATTTCCTTGTAGCTATTCTAATACCCTAGCAACTGAAAAAAAAATATAATTAAAAAAACATTTATATAAACATTCAGTATTCATAATCCTTTGTTCAATTCCATCGTGTCTGATTCTACCTCTTCCTCTCATTTAATCACTTTCTCAATCTTCAAGGATGTCTAGGCAGTGCTACCCTAACTTGTTCATATTGAAAAGGAGTGTTGACATTATGGGAAAGGGGGGGCGCATCTGGCTGATGTTCTTGAAGAGGCTGTTGCCTCTAGGTTTGGGGACTTATCTGGCATAGGAACACTCTGGAGGATTTAAGTTTCTGAGAAATAAACTTAGTGAGTGAAACTTTATCATAGAGTCTCAGATAGGGACCAGGGTATTCTTTAGGGTTTTCAGGACTACTGTTGAGTTGGGCTTGTTCTACTGTGCCCATTTTGGATCTCTAGCTGAAGCTTGCATAAGAGTAACCTCCAGGATAGCCTCTCGACTCTATTTGAAATCTCTTAGCCACTGAAACCTTATTTTGTTACCTTTCTTTCCCCACTTTTGGTCAAAATGGCATTCTCAATCCCTCGATGCCACGGTCAAGCTCATTCCTGGGGTGCATGTCCCACATTGCCAAAGAGACTCACTTACTTGGGAATCATGTCCCACATAGGGGATGGGTGATGAATTTATTTGTAGAGTTGGTCTTAGAGAGAGAAAGGTCACATCTGAGAAACAAAACAAGTTCTCTGGGGGTGACTCATAGGCATAAGCATAGGTGGGCATAGCCTCCCCTTTACAGCCATAAGTTTCACAAGAGCAAGCCTTAAGATTGAGGACTTGACTTATTAAGTAGGGAGTTCCTAATTTCATATAGCATATATTCTCTCCAAGACAGTGTCTCACATTATCTTCACTTAGTTGTACAATCATCATCACTCTCAATTTTAAACAATTATCATAACCTAAAACACCCCAAAGCCCTTATCAGCCTCTAATTATTTATCCCTAGTATTTGTGTGGTACTAGTAAGGTATTCCTATTAAGTATAGTCCCTAGTATGCAATACATAGTTTTTCCCATATACCATTCTGTTGTTGACTCTTTGTACCAGTGTCATATCTTAGAAGAATATCATGCAAGCATGTATTTGTATTTGTAGTGCTAATCTGTGGGATACATGCCTTTAAACAATCACTTTCGATCATGTTCACCTTCAGTACAACATGTATATAGTCCCATTTATGAACACTCATCACCCCTGTCCATTCCCATACCTTTAAGTTTACCCTCATTAACATCTCTATACATATTAGGTTATCATTCCCCCTTCACTAGCTTCTGTCTATCTCTGCGTACCCTATATTATGCATTATAAGGCATTGATTTTACATTGTTCAGGGAGTTCACATTTGTGATAACATAACAGTATCTCTCCTTTTGTCTCTGACATATTTCTTTCAGCATTATGTCTTCAAGGCTCATCCATGTTGTCTTATGTTTCAGGACCTCATTCCTTCTTACAGCTGCATAGTATTCCATCATATGTATATACATTTTGTTTATCCACTCATCTGTTAAAGGACACTTGGATTGTTTCCATCTCTTGGCAAATGTGAACAATGCCACTGTGAACATTGGTGTGCAAGTGTCTGTTCATGTCAATGCTTTCAGATCTTCTGGGTATATACCAAGAAGTGGAATTTCATTTCTGGATTGTAGGGTAACTCGATATCTAGTTTTCTGAGGAACTGCCGAACTGTCTTCCACAGGTGCTGTACCATTATACATTCCCACCAGCAATGAAAAAAGAGTTCCAATTTCTCCATATCCTCTCCAGCATTTGTAGTTTCCTGTTTGTTTAATGGCAGCCATTCTTATAGGTGTGAGATGATATCTGATTGTGGTTTCGATTTGCGTTTCCCTAGTAGCTAGTGAAGATGAACATTTTTTCATGTGTTTTTAGCCATTTGTTTCCTCTTCAGAAAAATGCCCTTCATGTCTTTTGCCCATTTTATAATTGGACTGTTTGTACTACTGTTGTTCAGTTGTAAGATTTCTTTATATATGCAGGATAACAGTTTCTTATCAAATATATGGTTTCCAAATATTTTCTTCCATTGCATTGGCTGCTGCTTCAGCTTTTTGACAAATTCCATTGAAGTACAGAAGCTTTTGATTTTGAGAAGTTCCCATTTACCTATTTTATCTTTCATTGCTTGTGGTTTGGGTATAAGGTCTAAGAAGCTACCTCCTAATACTAGGTCTTGAAAATCTTTACCTACATTATCTTCTAGGAGTTTTATAGTGTAAGTCCTCCCACTTCATTCTTATGTTTAGAATGTTTTTGGCAATTGTGGGCCCCTTTCCCTTCCAAATAAATTTGGTAACTAGTTTTCTCAAGTCTACAAAGTAGGTTGTTGGAATTTTTATTGGAATTGTGTTGAATCTGTAGATCACTTTGGGTAGAATTGACATCTTAACAATGTTTAGCCTTCCTATCCATGAACATGGAATATCTTGCCACCTAATTAGGTCCTCTTTGTTTTCTTTTAGTAATGTTTTGTAATTTTCTCTGTAGAGGTCTTTTACATCCTTAGTTAAGTTTATTCCTAGATACTTGATTTTTTAGTTGCTATTGTGAATGGAATTTTTTTCTTGATTGCCTCTTCAGTTAGGTCATTACTACTGTATAGGAACGTTACTCACTTAAGTGCATTCATCTTGTATCCTGCCACTCTGCTGAATTTGCTTATTAGCTGAAGTAGCTTTGTTATCAATTTCTCAGGATTTTCCAAATATAAGATCATATCATCTGCAAATAATGACAGTTTTACTTCTTCCTTTCCAATTTGGATGCTTTTTTTTTTGTCTTGGCAAATTGCTCTGGCTAGAACTTCTAGCACGATGTTGAATAACAGTGGTGACAGTGGGCATCCTTGTCTCATTCCTGATGTTCGAGGGGAAGGCTTTCAGTCTCTCACCATTGAGTACTATGCTGGCTGTGGGTTTTTCATATATGCCCTTTATCATACTGAGGAAGTTTCCTTAAATTCCTACCTTTTGAAGTGTTTTTATCAAAAAGGGATGCTGAATTTTGTCAAATGCTTTTTCAGCATCTATTGAGATGATCATTTGATTTTTTTCCTTTCAATTTGTTAATGTGTGTATTACACTGATTGATTTTTTTATGCTGAACCACCCTTACACGCCAGGAATGAACTCCACTTGGTCATAGTGTGTGATTCTTTTAGTGTGCCTTTGGATTCGATTTGCAAGTATTTTGTTGAGAAGTTTTGCATCTATATTCATTAGGGAGATTGGCCTGTAGTTTTCCTTTTATGTAGTATTTTTATCTGGTTTTGGTATTAGAGTGATATTAGCTTCATAAAATGAGATAGGTAGTGTATTACTTAGGGTTCTCTAGGGAAACAGAATCAATGAGAGATATCTATAAACATAACATTTATAAAAGTGTCTCACTCAAGTATGGGTATGCACGAGTCCAAATTCCAAAG
Organism: Choloepus didactylus; assembly: GCF_015220235.1. NCBI lineage: Eukaryota > Metazoa > Chordata > Mammalia > Pilosa > Megalonychidae > Choloepus > Choloepus didactylus. Next base: position 93,756,959 of record NC_051310.1, read on the forward strand.
GGCAGGCAGCAAACTGGCAACTCCAATGAAGATGTTCGATGAACTCCTCGGGAAACGAACTGGCAACTTGGATGAACTCCTCAGGAAACACTTCACTGGTCAGCCAAAGAAGTGAAGGCCCTCTGTCTTGCTTAAAAGTCTTCAACTGATTGGATTAAATCCATCTGACTGCATTCTCTTATTGTGGAAGACATGCCCTTCGTTGATTCATCAGTCACAGCTGCAGCCAACTGACTGATGATTTAATAAACCAGCCTGTTGGTTTATTAACCAGCCACAAATATCCTCGCAGCAACAGTTAGACCAGTGCTTGCTTGACCAGACAGCTGGGTACCATGACCTGGCCCAGTTGACACATGAACCTAACCATCACAGGTAGTGTTCCTTTTTTCTTCAATTTTTTGAAAGAATTTGAGCAGGAATGGTGTCAGTAAAATTCCCCTGTGAAGCCTTCTGGACCTGGGCTTTTAATTTTATGAAGATTTTTGATGACTCATTGGATCTCTTTACTTGTGATTGGTTTGTTGAGGTCTTCTGTTTCTTCTTGAGTCAGTCTAGGTTGTTCCTGTGTTTCCAGGAAAATGTCTGTTTCCTCTAAGTTGTCTAGTTTGTTGGTGTACAGTTGTTCATAGTCTCCTCTTATGATTTTTTTTTTAATTTTTTGGGATCCATAGTATTGACCCCACTCTCATTTCTGATTTTATTTTGGTCTTCTCTCTTTTTGAGTTTTTCACTCTAGCTAAGGGTCTGTCAATCTTGTTGATCTTTTCAAAGAACCAATTTTTGGTTTTATTTATTATTTTTTATTTTGTTCTCCAGATCTCTTATTTCTACTTTAATTTTCTACTTGCTTTAGGGTTAGTTGGTGATCATTCTCTAGCCTCTTCAGTTGTTCAGTTAGGTCTATGGTTTTAGCTCTTTCTTCCTTTTTGATGTATGCATTTAGAGCTATAAATTTCCCTCTTAGCACTGCCTTCACTGCATCCCATAGGTTTTGATATGTTGTGTTCTCATTTTCATTTGTCTCTAGATATTTACCACTTTCTCTTGCAATTTCTTCTTTGAACCACTGGTTGTTTAGGAGTGTGTTGTTTACCCTCCATATATTTGAAAGATGTGGTTCTTTGGTGGTTATTGATTTCTAGTTGCATTCCATTGTGGTCAGAGAATGTGCTTTGAATAATTTCAATCTTTTTAAATTTATTAAGCCTTGTTTTTGTGCCTCAGCATATGATTCATCCTGGAGAACATTCCATGAGCGCTAGAGAAGAATGTATATCCTGGTAATTTGGGATGTAATGATCCATATATGTCTGTTAAGTCTAATTCATTTATCACATTGTTTAGGTTCTCATTTACTTTATTGGTCCTCTGTCTAGTTGTTCTATCTATAGAAGAGAGTGTATTGAAGTGTCCCGCTATTGTTGTAGAAATGGCTATTACTTCCTTCAGTTTTGTCTCATGGACTTTGGAGATCCTTGATTGGGTGCATAAAGATTTAAGGTTGTTATTTCTTCTTGGTGAATTGTCCCTTTTATTAATTATTAGTATATATTGTCTTTCTTTGACTCTTATGACATCTTTGAATTAAAAGTCTATTTTGTCTGATATTAGTATAGCTACCCCTGCTTTCTTTTGGTTGCAGTTTGCATGGAATATTTTTTTCCATCTTTCCACTTTCTATCTCTTTGTGTTGCTGGGTCTAAGATGAGTCTCTTGTAAACAGCATCTCAATGGGTCATACTCTTTAATCCATTCTGCCAGTCTGTATCTTTTAATTGAGGTGTTTAATCCTTTCACATTCAAAGTTATTACTGTGAAGGCAGTTCTTGAACTGGCCATCTTATCCTTTGGTTTTTAGTTGTCAGGTTTGTTTTTTCCAATTCTTTTTCCTTTAAGTTACCGTTACTAATACTCTTCAGTTCTGTGCCCTTTTCCAGACCTCTCTCTCCTTTTTTTTCTCAGCTGGTAGAGCTCCATTTAGTATTTCCTGCAGGATAGGTCTCTTGTTAACAAATTCTCTCAGCATTTGTTTGTCTGTGAAAATTTTAAACTCTCCCTCCATTTTGAAGGAGAGCTTTTCTGGATACAGAATTCTTGGGTGGCAGTTTTTCTCTTTCCGAACCTTAAATATGTCACATCACTGCCTTCTTGCCTCCATGGTGCCCACTGAGTGGTTAGTACTTAGTCTTATGTGATTTCCCTTGTATGTGGTGAATTGCTTCTCTCTTGCTGCTTTCAGGACTTTCTCCTTCTCTTCAGAATTCGACAGTCTGATTAGTACATGTCTCAGAGTGGGTCTATTTGGATTTATTCTATTTGGTGTTCATTGGGCTTCTTTGATTTGCATATTTATGTCATTTAGAAGGGTCGGGAAGTTTCCCCCAACTATGTCCTCAACTAGCCCTTTACTCTTCTCTTCTCCTTTGGGGACACCAATAATTCTTGTATTTGTGCACTTCATGTTGTTGTTCATTTCCAAGATCCATTTCAAATTTTTCGATTTTTTTCACCATTTGTTCTCTTGTGCATTCGTATTCAATTGTCATGTCCTCTAATTCACTTATTCTTTCTTCTGCCTCTTCAAATCTGCTGTTGTGTGTCTCTAGTATATTTTTAATTTGATCTACAGTACCTTTTATTTCTATAAGATCTGCTGTTTTTTAATTTGTTCTTTCAAATTCTTCTTTCTTGCTCTTCTAAAGTCTTCTTGATGTCTTTTCTGTCTTTTGCCAACCCATTGACGTTATTTTGGAAATTTGCATGACTGCTTTGATTAATTACTCTGGATTTCTCCTCTGGCTTTTTAACTGGGTTGTTTGGCTTGTCCGTATCTATTTGGGTCTTCATGTGCTTTGTGATTTTCTGTTGGCTTCAGGGCATTTGCTTATCTTGGTAAGGTTATTTTGGGATATGTAGAATTATCTGAATATTTATCTATAATTTGGCAAAGCTACAGCTTGCTGGAGAGCACTTTCCATGTCTTCCCAGCAGATGGTGCTCTTGTGCCGCCTCAAGCCAGCTTTCCCCCAACTTTGCATGTACACCCTGTGGGGTCTAAACCAGGTGGAAATCCATCAGCACACCAGTTCTGTGTGTGCACTGGGGACGGCCAGCCTTGTGGGTGTGGGGTAGGTCCTGTGCAGTTTGGCAGGGGGCCCACTCAAAGGACAGTGGGTCCAGTGGGTCCAGGGCTTCCAAGTGTATCACTGTCAGGCTGTGGGGGTACATGTCTCAACCTCCAGCTCAAATGCACTGCAATCCCTGTCTCCCAAGCTTCCATGAGCCCTGTAGGTTGTCTTTTTACTTTCTTGATAATACCTTTTGATGAACAAAAGTTTTTAATTTCGGCAAAATCCAATTTATCTATTTTTTTCTTTTACTTGTGCTTTTATTCAAGAAACCATTGCCTACCTAATACTGGGTCCTGAAGATATTCCCCCATGTTTTCTTCTAGGAGTTGTATAGTTTTAGTTCTGACTTCATTTTTTTATTTTTAAAATTGTATTTTAGGTGTGATAATGGTATGGGGGATTATTTTTTTTTTAAGTCCCAATCTGTAAGAGCAGAGTTTCTCAACTGGGGCAATAGTAAATTTTATACTAGACAGTTTTTTTTTGTGTGAGAGGCTGTCCTGTGCATTTTAAGATGTTTAGCTGCATTCATGGCCTCTACCCACTAGATGCCAGTTGCACCTGAGTTGTTGTAACAAAAAATATCTCCAGACATTGCCAAATGTCCCCTGGGGTTGGGGTGGTAAAATCACTCCCAGTTGAGGGACTGTGTTAGATACATACTGGAGTAGGTATGATTGAAACAATACTATATCTGGGATTTGTGTCAAAATAACCCAAGGTGCGTGTGGGTGGAGGTGGAGATGAAACAAGTTTGACGCGATGATAATTTTTGAGGCTGTGTGGTGGACACATGGGAGTTCATTACACTACTCCCTGTTTTTATCTTAGATATTTCAAATAATAAAAAAAATTTCATAAATTGTAATGCCAAATTATTAAAAGTAATGATATTTCTGTTTTCCCAAAATGTCCTTAGTATATTGGGTTAAACAAGATGTCTCTAAGTCAGAAGGTTATGAATATAATTAACTGACATTTGATAAATCTTGGAAAGCTAAACCTTCTTTGGTCTACTTCCCAGTTCTGAAAAGCAAATGATTTAATGACTGGATAATAAATTATTTTCCAAATCATGTAATTTCCATTTTCTACTCTCAGTAAAATTGAAGGACCTAATCGTGTTATAACTTTTTTTATTATAAATCACTGAGAACCCATTGGGTATAACTAAGGAGTCCCAAGACATTGCTGTAACAAAACACCTTCCACTTCTATAAACTTATTATGAGAGCAATGTTTTTCAGAGCTCACATCTATGAAAATGAAAAATAGGAACAACTGGTCATGAGCCATATCTCATTCTAGCAAAAAGTAATAGTCATAAGTTTTATGCCTTCATTTTAAAAAACTCTTCATTTATCTCATTAAGAAATGCACTTTGAATATCTTACTTTTAGAATTCTTTGTCAGGACAATATATTACTTTGACCTTTGATCAGATATGCACTTGTAATTGTAATGATGAAAAAAATATTTTTCTGAATTGAATTAGCATTATGGTCATAGGAAATAATACAAACTTTAAATGTCTTATATGTGTATATATACTTATTTTTGTTACAAAGAATGACAGGATGATAAGACATGCTTAAAAATATATTAAGATAAAACTCTGTAATGGAAGTGGAATCAAAATATGAGTTTGTGCTGGTTTGAAGCTGTTATAGACCCTAGAAGAGCCAAGATCTTCTAATCCAATCTCGTGGTGTGGGAACTTTTGATTGAATGTTTCCATGGAGATGCGACCCACTCAACTGTGGGTGAGATCTTTGATTAAATTATTTCCATGGAGGTGTGAACTCACCCATTTAGGGTGGGTCTTAATTAGTTTACTGGAGACCTTTAAGAGATCTCACAGAGAAAAAGAGTTCAGAGAAGCTGAGAGAGACATTTTGGAGAGAAGCTAAGGTATGTTCCCCAGAGTTTGCCCCTGGGAGAAGCTAACAGCCAACACAGACCCAGACGCTTGGAGATGCAGAAAGAAAGATGTTTAGAGATGCTAAACTAAGAGATGAAGCCCAGTTTGCCCTGGAGAAGCTAAAAGAGGACTCCAAGACGCCTAGAGAGAAATGCCCTGGGAGAACAAGCAAGAATGCACAGGAGCTGTGAGAGAGAATCTCAGACAGACACAAGCCAGAGACATTTTGGAGAAAGCCATCTTGAAACTAGAACCCAGGAGCAAAGGAACAGCAGACAACAGCCACGTGCTACCCCAAAGCCTTTGTTCTTATCACATCATTCTTCCTCAGAAGGTCATCCCCAGACCCTCACACAAATTATCACTCCAGTTTTTCACTTATAGCTACTGTTTTTTGTTTTCCTTATTTCATATTGAAACTTTCAACTATAGTCTTGCCACAGTTTATTAACGTAACAGCATGCCTATATATAGCCCTCTGTTGGGGAAGCCACTTTTTTTTTTCCTGTTTAGCTTTTCCATATCCAAATTCCCCTTGTCTTTTCTGCTGATTCGCATGTAATCCGGAATATAAGCCCACTGAGAGGCATCCTACATGTGCATTCTGCTCAACATCAGTGTACTACTACTTGTAAAATGTTAACACTGATGCAATTTTAACCTTTCAGCCATTGGCAAATCAGAATTAAGTGGCATTATATTTGTTCCCACACACACTTCTTTTTAAGTTGGAGCTTCTTTAAGCATATTAAATTTTAAAAGGCTAAACACATCTTAAAAATTGCTTTGATATACTCAGTGATTTGATAGCTGGTTTGCATTTGCTCCTTCAAAAGACTATTAAAGAAGGGGTTGTTTTCTGTTGTGGTTTTCAATTACTAAATCAACACTCTGTTTGGAAGGAACTGCTACCAATGAAACTGAGAAAAATAAACAAACATGAACAAATGACCTTTTATTTCATACAGAGATACAAAGGCAATTGTGTGTAGCAACAATCTGATGAGCAGTCCAAATTCGTGGGAGGAAGTAAATCCATGGTAAATGTCATGATAGCTGGTTGAAAGAAGGTCAAAGAAGGAGACAGATGAGACAAGAGAATGCTGCAGCTAATAAATAAAAATATTAAGGGCTACATGGTATCAATGCCACTACTTGAGAGTTTGAGCATTATCTATGCTATTAAAACCATAATTCTATATATTTATCAAAATCTTTTGAAGTACATATTACTCTATATTGCATTAGAAATTGTGCTAAGGGAACTATAACTCTTACAAATTATTGAAACATCGTATTTTATTAAAGGAGTTGTTAATTTTGCTCATATTGTCTGTCTTGGAGGTGGCCTTAAGGCCCAACAAGCATTTGGGAAGAAAAAGGGTTGACACTTTTAGTTGATCCCAGTTTTTGAGATGATGATAGCTATAAAAGCTTTTTTGTTTTAGTCTGAGAAAAATGTTTAATAAAAAAATAGTCTTCCAAAATACAAGAAAAACAAGGTTAGGATAGTGGAGAATCCTTATATGGCACTCCTCACCTCACCTCTTCCTTGGTTTTCAGAGCTCAACTGCACTCCCAGATCACTTCCTGTGGATTGCCTGGAGTGCATAAAGCACACATATAACTTAATCTGCACCCATGGACCTGATTGCATAAACAGTCTATCATGAAAAATACTTCTCCAATATTTACATTTGTGACTGGGACACACCACATAATATGCTATTAATTAAAACAATTTATTGGCTTTAAATATACATCAGTAAATTTTTAAATGTTATTTTATTTATGTTAAGTTTCATGTTTTATGATAAAAGAATACTGAACCAAAACAGAAAATGGAGGCTCAGTAGCATGATTTCAATATATTCTCCTGGTTAAATAGATTTTTTTTTTAAGTGTATGACTTTGCTCAAGAACAAAAGCTTCCTAAATTCAATGTTTAAAATTTGAATTGTTTTTGACTAAAGCCAGAAAACTAGGTTTATAACACAGAGGCACAAAATGGGCAGCAAGAGAAAAGAGGTGAAAGAAATGGGAAAAAATCATTTTAATATCAAGTGTAACATGGGTTGGCTGGTTTTGTATGTTTTTGTTTTAGACTATTTAAGGCAGGATTATCTCTTTGCAACTCTGAAGATAAATCCTAGTGTTTAGCTATAAGAAAATCTTAAGAGTTCAGATATACAGATAAGCCCATTAAAAAAAATCCTTTTCTTACAGTTTTCTAAAAGTATTAAAGCATTATATAAATCTTTAAATTCCTATCACCCATATTTTAAGAACTCTACACTTTAATAAGGCACTTTTAAGATATAAAACAGTTTTGAAAACAGTTGTGTTCTACACTAGAGCAAACCCTTTCCTTTGCTGTAGGGATGGAGTGGTCGGTCTCTGAAACTAGTGAGAATTTTGCACCAACACAAACAAGTAGGTCACCAAGATGGGCCCTCAGCCAAGTCTGACTTTACCCAGACAGCAGAATGTTATCAATGGAGACACCCCTATCCACTGGCCAAGGAGTTCACAGAATTGCCCAAATTTGATGGTGAAATTTAAAAACAATATCTTGTTTCTTTCTAGAAATGTTTCTTCTGAATACTTCCATTAGTTCCTGACCAAAAAGGAACACACAATGGAAGAGAAACAATGACCCCCCCACCACCACCACCAATCTTTCAATTTTACCGATGGGACAGGGATGTAAAGGAGCGTTCCTTTTAAATGACAACCTAATAACCATAATTAATCTGACATTTTAATTGTGTCTTAAATGTATGTATGTTACTGGTACTGACAGGTTCCACTTCTAAATAACAAGAATTCAAATCCCACCATCCCTATTGCTAATTAAAAGAAACACCTAAGCTCACAATATAATAATGCAACCTCTAAGACTGACAACATAGAACGATTCTGTGGACTTTCCACTCTTTCCTTAAGTGACAGAGGAAAACAGAGGAACCAGAAGGTTCAGATTAAGCCTAAGATACAGTTTCACTATCAAAAGCATAACAAATGCCCCACAAGAGCAGGAGGAATTAAAAATGTGGTGCTGGGAGTGTGTATCAGATTGAGGCATGGTCCTGGGCTGGGTCTTTGTTTCCAAAGGGTAAGAGGGACCCCAGAAAGACAGCTGTGATTCACTTCTTTCCTCCATACTTTTGGGCTGGCAGCAAATGATCAATTACTTCCCGTAGAACTTTTTGTTGAGAAGGAAGATCAGGAGGTTGACATTTACTTTAGCTCTATCAAATAATTTCATGACTGCAACTCCTTCATACTGTAGCTGCAGCAGGTCCTGTTCAAAAGAACATTTTGACAGTTAATCAAAGCTGTAGCAAAAGAAAAGGACACACTGTAGGGTGGGTTCCAGAATCAAGGAGGTATGCCTACGTGCCCAATGTGAAAGGGATGAGTAAAAAGTCCCCAACTGTGGACCTGCCCACTGCACAGCCACCCCAGAGCTTGAGGAATAGGGCACGATAGTCAGTGGAATTTTCTGTGTTAATGTGGGATTAAGAAGTCAAGTTTCTCATATCAAAATACACCAAACATGGAAAGAAAAACCATTTTCTGTTATCATATACATCTAAACTTTTATTTCAGAAATTATATTTTCCCATTTTATCTAAGTGATGGGTCACCAGTTTTAATAAATCTGGAGGTGAAACCTTTTCAATCCATGATGAAATATACTGCTTATTAAAAAGGAGACAAGGCCAGTGATCCTGTCCTAACAATATCTACTGAATTCCTTATTTCTATTGAGAAAGCTTTTATATTCTGAAAGCAAGGGAAAAGAGAAAACTAAACTTTTATTGGGTGCCTAGCATGTACTTGACATTCTATAAGCACATTATATACTATCTTTTAAAGTCCTCACAAAAATCCTTCAAGTTATGATTATCCCTATTTTAAAGATGAAGCTACCGAAGCCCAGAGATATTACATGACTCACCCAAGAATGCAAAGTTGGATGTGGTGAATCCAGATCTGCCTGCAAAGCTCCTGCTTTTCCCACTACCCTCCTCTATCCAGAACAAGTTTAAGAAATCTGAGTGGTCTCACCCCTAAACTTTCAAGAGTGGTGACAAAAAAGCAGGAATCAAAGGGCTTGAAGGAACGCAATCAATCTTTTGGAAAAATCAAAGCAGCTCCATGAGGGCGGGGCCCGGTGCTTCACTTGAGCCTTACACAATAACTCATACCTGGCAATTACTCCATATTTAAGGAACACATGCATGAATGAATAAAAAACCTTATGCAGACTGGTTGGCCAAAAAGAATTTAGTGAAACTGAAGGAATAACAGGATCTTTTGTGTAAGTACTTTAGTTACCATGTGTACCACAAAGCCATCATTTTGAGGGTCTAGTAGTCTCTGAGAAGGAAACAAAGATGACTAAGACATATTACCTGTCCTTGGAGTTCAAAATTTGGGGGTGGGGATGGGGTGGTAGGGGAATAGGCCAACATATAGTTTCACTATAATGTGAAGCCCAGTGGAAAGAAAGGAAGGATCTGTGAGCTACAGAAGCAAAGAGGAATCCACCAGTGGTGGCTTGACTAGCAGAGGAAGCATTAGAGATAGTAACATGCTCAAGTACTCAATAAATAACAGGAGAACAGAGAAGGGTGGAGAAGAAGGGAGGCCACAATTCAGAGTTCTGGAAGTGCACAGCCAAAAGCACAAATGCATGTTCTGAGAAAGGCACCTGCCCCATCTGTGACCGTGGCTGTGTGAAGTTGTGCAAGGAATGAGGTAGGAACAGACTGCAAAGCACAATATACACAAAACTAAAAGAGGCTAAAGATTCAGTGTAGCTTACAAGAGGTGACAGTGTGATTGTGAAAGCCTTGTGGTTCACACTCCCTTTATCCAGTGTATGGATGGATGAGTAGAAAAATGGGGACAAAAAACTAAGTCAAAAATAGGGTGGGGGGTGATTTGGGTTCTCTTCTTTACTTTTATTTTTTTATTCTTATTTTCACTTTTTTCTGGTACCAGGAAAATGTTCAAAAAATAGATTGGGATGATGAATGCACAACTATATGATGGTACTGTGAACAACTGTACACTTTGGATGATTGTATGGTATGTGAATATATCTCAATAAAATTGAATTTAAAGAAAAAAGAGGCCAAAGATTACCTAGGAGTACTTTCAATGTCCTGATATTTTTTAATGTGTAAAAATTAGCAGTATTTAAAAACAAAATTAGAGATAATTAAGATAACTATGCTACAAAATGATTCACTATTGAATTCTTGCTGAATTTAAAATGGGATTCAAGCTACAAAGATGCAATTTACACAATTTACTTTAAGTACCTATATCAAAATTTTTTTTAAACCCACAAAAAAAACAGGGTTTCAAGCTCCTTAGTAGGCTTAGAATTTTATACTGTCAAGACTTGTACTTAAGTATTTTGTTCAAGTCCAAAGTTATCAGCTCAATTTAGTGGCAATACTAAGTGGTAGCTTCACATAAATGCTTTTTGAAGATTTACACATCTGCAAAAGCTCTCCAGAGTGCACTGATCAACTGAAATCTTCCACCTCTTTCCCCCCATGTGGAGTTTAGCTCACTCTTGAACCTGCATAGCTTTTCCAAGTGGGTTCCCTTTTACGTATTTCTCTGACCTTGACAAGAACACAACTAACCTTACATAGAGAGCTTTCAGGTCCCACCTGAGGCACACCTACCTGATAGTGTAACATAAAAGTCTCCATTTGAACTCCCATGAATTTGGCCTTCACTTCAAAGTCTCCAACTTCTTCTGTTGGACTGATTTCAAAGATAACGTTTTTAAACCTGTTGAAACATAACAAATGATCATAGGGGATGTTTTTTATGTTCCCATATAAAAATACTCTATGAAATAGTGAAAGAAGATGAACAAAGTTTTCAAAGGCAGAAAGGCATAGAAAATACAGGTTCAAAGTAACTTCTGTAGGTGAGTCAGCTTGGGATTGCTACTCCTAAGTAACACACACTTTGGGACAGAGGATCAACAACCTCTCCTCATAGCCCTTGCATTCTACTGAAAGAGGAACAACTGAAGAATGCCACAAATGGCGATTTCAGAGATCCTCTTAGCCTTCCAAGTGGCCACTGCTGAAACGTAATGAAAAAAGGAGACTCCTGGGGAAACTGGGCTGGAAGAAGGGAAGAGAGGGGTGTGCCTGTGTGTGTATGCTTGCAAGCAGGCACATTTGAAGATTGCGAGAAGTAAATAAAGGGCATCAGTACAAAAAGTGCTAAGAGATAATATAAATGCATTATCTAAATACCACCACAGATAAATTGCCATTATTGAAAATATTTAACATATCATTCATTCTCAACATGTTACATGCCAGGAAATTTTATGGCACCTGAAAAGGGGGGAACATGCTGTTACCCAGATGATCAAAGTTTATCACCCCAGATTTCCAGGACTCAGCTATGAAGCAACGTTACCCATCTGAAACAGCTGAGCACCATGAAGGATGCAAACATAGATTGCTGAGAAGCTAAGAGAGAGGTCACAAAATCCGTGCACTAAAGTGCATTCATTTTACTCAAAAGGAGATCCTCACAGGTTATTCCTTAAAAGATATTTATTTTACAGGATAAATGGTTTTATTTTAACAAGTTTGGCTGGTTATTTGGTTTCTAAGCCCATAGTACCACAAATTAAGAGAAGTAAGAGAGCCTAATAGAGGGAGGCACCTGAACATAATAGAAAAAAATGACCAAAAAAAGAGGAAGAGATAATATTATGAAACAGATTTCAAAAATCCATAAAGTGCTCAACTAAGAAAGAAAAAAGAAAAGAGGAAAGAGGAGGGGAGAGGAGAGAGGAAAGGAAAAGAGAAAGGGGAAAGGGGGAGGGGAAAGGAGAAGAGAAGGGAGTGGAAGGAAAGAATACCAAGGTCCCCAATTGAAAAATGGACAAATGACAAGATAGACAAGAGAAAATATAGACATACAGACAATAAACATGTTTAAAAGAAAAATCATAAACCTCAACCAGAATATTTTAAATGCAAATTTTAAAAATGAAATACTGGTTTTTTAAATGATTGAACTGAAAACCATCAAAAATTATTTTAATATTCAATGATGGTAAAGAACTAGATAAGCACTTTCATACACACTGCAGATACTACTGGGAAATATTTTGGTAATATATATAAGAGTTTTAAATTTTTTTATACTCTCTAAACAGATATTCCATTTCTGGGCATCTATCATTAAAAAAAAACAGGATCAGAGATTTACATATAAAAGTGTTATCATAGCATTATGTTTAATAATATATAAAGTAAAATCAACTTAAATGTTCTACAACAGAGAATGGTTAAATAAATTATAACTATAGAGTATGGAATATTATGTAGCAATTAAAAGGATGTTTTCAAAGAATGTGGAAAATGCTAACAATATAATGTTATGATAAAGAGTTGGATACATGACTATAAGTAGTATACCCCAATTGATGTTAAAAAATAATAAGTAGGTGGATAAGTAAGTAGGTAAGTGGGTGGATAGATAATCTTTTTCTAAATAGGAACACAGAAGAAAATATACCAAAATAATTTGAGGGTTATCTATGCCTTTTGGGATTATAGGTGTTTTTCCTTTTTCTTTATTCTTTACCATATTTTCAAAGTTCAATAATGAATATATATTATTTTAGGATCAGAAAAATCTTAAAATTTCTTATAAACAAGGTATTTTTTTAACAGACACAAGAGCAGAAGTAGGTGCTCACTGAATGTTAATGAGAGCTGGGCAGGGCCTGCGGGATAGTCATGTGCAAAGCAAGCTGGCTCTTCCAAGGAAAGAAAAATAAGGGTAATCTCGGTTCATAGGATAAACATCCTCTTATTGTTATCAATTCTTGGTTCAGGCACAGAAGAAATGGAAGGAGCGGTTTCATGCTTAAAAGAGGAAGAATTAAGATGAATCTCACACAAACAAGGAGCAGCAAAAAATACTTCCCCTTTCATGACAGACAAATTAGCTTTGACTATGAAGCCTAATTCTGCACATAAAGATATATATATATATATATGAAATATAAAACTGGCATCCAGAAAAGAGAAATAAAGGCAACAAGATGACAGTATAATAATTGCAATCGTTGGGGAAAAAAAAAAACCAATAGGGTAATGTCCCTAATATAGCCTATGCTAGGAAAAAAAAATCAAAAAATAAAGTAAAAAAGTAAATACTCACTGATTCACTTGCAGGTCTTCAATTTCCAGAAGAACTCCTTTTTCATGTAGTCTTGCTGCCGTATATTTCAGGGAAATTTTTTTGCTTTTCTTTCCTTTCATTTCCTTAGGCTTTTTGGAGACCCTATAAAAATGACAGCATGTCACTTTCTATAAGTGACTATCTGGTAATCCAAGGATATGAGGCCAGGAAATAAATGCCCCATACATAAGCTTAAGTAACATACAATTCTAAAAAGGCAAATAAATGTTAGGACTATCCTAAGCAATATCTCTTGCAACAGAGGGGAAACATACCAAATTGCCTTGTCTTTAATTTAATTTATATTTGAAAACACTTCCTCAATTTCACAATGTCTTAATCCTTCTGTGTCCCTCTCAGAACCTAAGCACATTACACACAAATAAGTCTGAGGGCTTGTAATGCCAGGCTGAGGGAATTGTACTGAATCCCAGGGTTTAAGGAGTCGCTTTAAGCCCCTTAGTTATGAGGAGAAAAATTAAAACTCTTCGAGTAAATAATTTTTAGAAAACTTAATCTAGAATAGCAATTACAGAGGAATGGGAACAAGGAAAAAGAAACACGTTAGTAAGCTGAGACAAGGCAAAAAGTGATAAGAAAAGGTAACAAAGGACAGAACAGAAATGAATGAGAACCAGTGACCTGGGATTCCCAAAGGAGCCATCACATCATCACTGCTGGTGGGAATGTAAATAGGAATAATCCCTATGGAAGGCAATTGAAAATATTATCAAAATTACAATGCACAAAAGGAGAGGCTAAACCTGTTTATAATTGTGCCTAAGAGTTTCCCCCTGAGTGCCTCTTTGTTGCTCAGATGTGGCCCTCTCTCTCTAACTAAGCCAACTCAGCAGGTGAATTCACTGCCTTCCCCGCTACATGGGACCTGACTCCCAGGGGTGTAAATCTCCCTGGCAACGCAGGATATGACTCCCAGGGATGAGCCTGCACCCAGCATTATGGGATTGAGAACATCTTGACCAAAAGGAGGATGCGAAATGAAACGAAATAAAGTTTCAGTGGCTGAGAGATTCCAAATGGAGTCGAGAGGTCACTCTGGTGGACATTCTTACGCACTATGTAGATAACCCTTTTTAGGTTTTAATGTATTGGAATAGCTAGAAGTAAATACCCGAAACTACCAAACTCCAATCCAGTAGTCTTGACTCTTGAAGATGATTGTATAACAATGTAGCTTACAAGGGGTGACAGTGTGATAGTGAAAACCTGGTGGATCGCACTCCCTTTATCCAGTGTATGGATGGATGAGTAGAAAAATGGGGACAAAAACTAAATGAAAAATAGGGTGGGATGGGGGGGATGATTTGGGTGTTCTTTTTCACTTTTATTTTTTATTCTTATTCTTTCTGGTTTAAGGAAAATGTTCAAAAATAGATTGGGGTGATGAATGCACAACTATATGATGGTGCTGTGAAAAGCTGACTGTATACCATGGATGATTGTATGATATGTGAATATTATCTCAATAAAACCAAATTTAATTATTTAAAAAAAGTTACAATGCACAAAACTTTTGACCCAATAATTCCATTTCTAGGAATTTATCTTCAGAAATATGCCTATATTTGCAAACTGATATATATAAGAGGTTACTTACTGCCACATTTTTTATTATAACAAATTGGAAACAATTTTAATGTAAATCAATGGAGAACTGATTAAATAAATCATTCTATCTCTCTTTATGATGGAATACTATGGAGCTATTAAAAAAGAGAGAGAACATAGCTGTCTGCTTAGAAGGCCAGGAAGCAATGGATTCTGTACCAATGAGCACCCAGTGCCTAGATCTCAGTTTCTAAATACCATTCTTTACTGAAGGAACCAGGGATCCTGGAAGAAATAGCTAATTCCAGCACTGGGTAAGGGAAATTATAAGTTGAACTGTAAAACATCTTGTGCCAGAAAATAAGGAAATGCTCAAAGAATGATGGGAACATGTCAAAAGGACACAGGAGCCAGCTCTGCAAACTGGGTTACAAGAAGAGATGTTTTGCATCCCTTTATATCAGCCCAGCCCCACTCCCTTCTTCCAGGGAGGGAGAGGGAAAGAAAGAAAGTACATGTGTGAGAGTGAACAAATCAGAGAGAGAAAGGACACAAAAGTGGGAAAATGTTAAAAACAGGTAAAGGGCATATGAGTATTTATTATTCTACTCATTCAACCTTTCTGAGGTTTTAAAATTAAAAGTTAGGAGAGAAAATTAGATTAACCCCACAAGCAGAGGTGAACTTATCACTTCACCTCTCTGGGTTTTCCAGTTTCTGTCCCCATAGTGGGCATGATGGATGGTCAGAGACTGGGTCCTACCCTGAGGAGGAATATCGAGGGGCCTGGGAATCTAAATGTTTGTAATATTCCTGAAGTGATTTTGAGGCGCATGCAGGTTTAGGACCATGAGATGACCTCCTTTCACGACTCTATAATTTCTAGTACCAAGAGACATATTTTGGAACAAAAGATGCTTACAAAGAACCATCCTTGAAATCTCCCACACATTATTTATATCATAAGCTAACAAATGGAACTAAGCAATTATAAACTATTGGAAACAAGAAGAAACTAATCCATAAATAGATCAAGTATTTTTTAGGTAAAAATTCCCAGTGTCACCTCAGTTGTCTCTGCTTCTTTTTCCCAGTCTAATTCTTCTCCCTGATAATAATTCTTAAGAAAAAAAAAAAAAAAATACTCACTTGCCCTTGCTGGCTAAATTATCTAAGCAGGTTTTGATATAGCTCTTATAGTAATCCACCTGCTCCCCATAAAATGTGGCCTTAGAGTTCAGAGCAGCATAAGTTTGTTGCAATTTCACCAGTTCAGCCTTTCTCCTCTGTCGGTATCTCCGCTGATTCCGAATATCCTGAGACAAAATTATTAAAATTAGGGAAATGATAGATATTATGTGCTTCCTGAATCATTTTCATTTGACACTTGAACTCAGCAAGGCTTAACTCAGCCTTGAACATGACCAAACATTCGGAATAGTCAACAATTTATATCCAGAAATTAATTTTTTCCCACTTGTATCTTCTAGAGCTGGGGAAACATGATACTTTTATAGATCATATTCTTAGAATTTACTTGCCAAGCTGGGTTACACCCCTTAAGTGTCTTGTCAGGAGAGGGAAAACGAGTTTTAATACATTGGTTATCGAGTTCCTGGATGGGCACATGCACGCCTCAGCTCCCAATCCCTCAGCACCCTCACTAGAGAAGATTCACACAAATCAAGGATCTGATGATCAACCTGATGTGAATTTACATTTTAGAGTAATCATTAAAAAGATCTGGAAGAACTCTTTAAGGTCAAAGGGACAAATTTAATAACAAAACAATTTAATCAGGGTGGGCAGTGGAATAAGCCATCTCGGGGAGTGCAGCCTCACGTTGAAGAGTCAGAAACAGTTCCTCAGAGGAGAGGACACTGATCTTCCATGAAATGAATGAAGTCTGTTGTTATCTGAACAGCTACTCCCTCTTTTACAAGCCCCTAGGACAGCTTTACTTCAGGCCAGGCCATCGCTACGCCCCAAATGCAATACCCTGGCAATGTCGTTGATCAGTTCCTGGTATCTGTTCTTTGGGTCCACAGTCCCAAGCTCTGTCAGCTTCTTTAAGCCTGACTGGATCTTCTCCTTCTTCTCCTGAAGAGTGAGGTTATTGTCCTCCTTTACAGATTTTGACTTTTTCATCTTGTCTGGAGTTTTTGCGTCACGAATGGCACGTCTCTGCATGGCCCTCTGATGTTCTGCTTCCTACAAATGAGAAAAAGAAGTTCTTGGCAAGTTCACCACCCTAATCCTAAACCTATACAGATGTCCACACTTGAATTTATATAGTTCTCAAACTCCTCTCTGGAAACCAAGGAGAACAAACCTTCCTCCTACTGGCTGACCGAGGATTGCATACGGCAGATCCCTTTTCATCTATGAGAGATTCCATCTCTGAAATCACTTGGCTTCTCAGGGCTTCTTTTCTGGAGGCCTTCCCTGGACTCTCAGACACAGTTGGGAGACTGGACTCCTCTGGCTACAAAATCTTCCAATTTTTTCTTATCAGATTTTGGGACAAAAAGCCATTAAATTTTATTTGAAACATGGCTCACTGAATGTTGTAATTACACCGATGCAACAACATCACTGCTCAGTAAATTCTTGCTAATGCTTTTTGCCACCTCATTCTGGCTGAATCATGCGCAAGCCTTCCCTCTGTTTTCTAATGTGCTGCAAATGCCAGTATCTTAAAAAGAAAGACCTTCTCTTGACTCTGCTATCCTTCCTTGGGCAAGTTACTTAACCTTAGTTTAATAAATAATCTTAGTTTCCACATCTGTAAAATGGAAATGAAATACCTCAGGAATGTTGTAAGGATTCAATGAAAGAAGATAGGTAGAAGTACCAAACATATAATAAGTGCTCAGTAAAGACTGGTTCTTCCTTCCCTACTTCAAACTTCTTTTGGGGTAAACAAATTACAGTGGTTGGTGATGCCTCTTTTCTTGCCCCTTACACACATTTAATGAGTAATCAATCATAGCATCTAAAAGTGGAGAATTCATCTAAAACAGGGGTTTTCAAACAGTATGGCCTTTAGTGTTTCCCAGAGGTACCAGAGACCTAGAGGACTGGATTCCAAGTGCCCAAATCCAGCACCTATTTCACTTGCTTTATATATCGGGCTTCAAAGTAAGTTGTTATTTAATGAAAAAGATTCCCATGTTCAATGTTAGAAAACAAATGATTTGACCACATTTTCTCATTTACAAATGTGAAACAGGGGTCTTGTTCGTGAAGCTCTTATATAAGAAGTGACGTGTTCATCCCTTCCCACTACCACGCCACCCCCCACCCAGCTGGCTCTCAGACCTCATCACACACCTAGATGACTCAGCCATCATCTGCTCTGAGAGCGCTGCTGAATTAACCAACATAAAATGGTCCCAAAGCTTACAAAGGCTCTTCTGTCCCTGTATCTCTGGTGCCAAATTCCTGTCTATCTTTTGGGCCCTGCATAATTTGGCCTCAGCTATTTCATTACTCACTTTCATCAACATCTTCATTCTAGACACATAGGTCTGGTCTCATCAAGCTCCCCCTCTCCTCTGAACCTTTGTTCACATGGACAATCCTGCCTAGAATGTCCTCTCTCGTCTTATATGCCCCCCAAATCCTATCTATCCTTTAGCTAAGTCTGGCTCAAGTTTCACTTCCTTTATGAAGCCTTTCTGATGACATTGTTCCTTATTGGTCTCTTTCCTGAACTTCTATTGTTTTTATAGCCAATACTATAACTCATTTTTAATGGTTTTCTAACTATTTCAGGTATATGTGTATATTACCCCAACTAGATCATGATTTCATCAAGTTTAGGAACCACAGTCTGTACTTTTTTCTATCTATTAAGGCACTTAGCAAAATTCTAACCATATACCATCCAATAAATACTGGATGACATAGTTGATTTTGCCCCAGATTAAATTAAAAAGCACACACATTGCATGGAAGTGCCAGTGATCTCCTTGCCCTAAGAACATCTCCCTCTGAATCTGGAACCAACAACTTTCTCAGACAAGCCCTATCCACCACCATCAGCCTCTAGTTATACCCATACCCACCCACAGGTTACCACTTCATTTTAATTGTGTCCCCCACTCTTCAAACCCGGCATGCATCTCTCACAGGAGCACCTATCCACCTTACTAAGGTATATGTTAAACCCCAAATTCTACCTGTTCACTGGTGGCTGGTGTTTCTAGGATTTCAGTCAAGGTCTCTCCTGGCTGGAACCGGATGACATCCACAATTAAACGTTTTGTGCTAAAACCAGAGGAGGGAAGAATTTAAACATTACAAGGTGTTCTACTGCTTCTCAAGTGGACACCAATACAAACACCGTCTCACAGAGGTCCCACTGGGCAGTTGCTAACACAAGGTAATCAAGGTCTCCAGGCTAATTTATGCAGCTTACAACAGAGTGGGTAGGAAGGTTAGAATTTCCAAGACTTAAATTTCATCTTTGCATCTTATTAGCAAAATAAGGCAGATAAGTCCTGTACCAAGTATAACATATGAGGTGGACAAAACTACAACAGGCTTGAAAGGCCAATATGATCATTTCAGGTATGACCAATTGGGCTTATTCACCAAGGCCAAGGGATCTTTTGATTTAAATTCACCTCATTCCTCCTGCTTTGAATACTCACTTCAGTAAGATGGTCCGAGCATCCATTTCTGCATTCTCATCTCCAGGCACATCAAACTTGTTGGTCAGTGTGAGAGATACTTCTGTCTTAGCCAGTGCCTCCTTGTTTGGGTCATTTAAATTGCCTGAGCTTTCCCCTGAAGTTTTGGGAGAGTAGAAAAAGTCAGTATAATAAAGAGAGGAGATATGGGGAAAAAAGGAACACAAATAAAAGATGATGCAAATCTAACAAGATGCTTGAATAAGCCAAAATGTACAACACTGCAAGGACACCCTTTACTGAGAAATAAAACAATAAAACATCACCCCAAATGAGACAAGACAAAGGAGCCATAAAAAAAAAAAAAACTTCATACATGTTTGATAAATTATTTCAAGAGTATAAAATTACAATTATCTCTCAAAGTACCCTGTTCAAATCCTTTATAGGGCTTATCATAACTTCTAATTATATGATTATTTAAGTATATTCATTTAAAGTTAACTCTTCCACTGAACTTAAGCTCCTCACAGGCAGGGATCATGTCTGTTTTGTTCCCCGATGTACATCCAGAACTCGGTATAGTGCAGAAACAGAGAGGGTGCCACTCATAGCACTCCTCTGTCATGTTCCTCCCTCACTTTCTGGGCAGTTAAGGCAGAACTTTACCTATGAGGGACTCGATGGTGGGCACTTCCCCAAGGTCATCCAGCAGCTCATGGATCGGATCATTGTGCTCTGGAGCAATGGCATCCTGGTGATCTAAGAGGAGCTGCATCAAACATCCACAATTAATTCCATTTACCCCTATCTCAGCTCACAAGGCTGAGCTCCGACAGTGAAAGAACTGAGAAGCCAATCCTCAGCAAACTAACCCAAGGAAACAATATAAACATAATTCAGAAAGAATCAAACTGGTCTCTATTGAATGACATATGTTATCATGTAGGGAAAGGAAATAAGGGCATTCTTTTAACCCCATGGCCATAAAGGGTTCAAATGTACCCTAAGTAAAAACAAGGAAACCCACAGACTTCAATATCCTGTCATCTAAATGCTCTACTACTAGTTCAAATAACTCACGTTCATAGTTTCACTTAATGTTCCCAGGGTACAGTACCTCTTAATCAAGAGAAAAGGGCACCAGATCAAAGCTATCATTATCTTAGAAGCACTCAACAAAACCTTCCAGATGCTATTATTCCAGTCAATATCCTCAGAAATGAAAATACCTGAAACTTCATTTACATTTTACATATGTCCTCACTGCCTGTTCTTTAAGCCCCCCAAAAAGGAAAGGAGTGAATAAGAAGACTTTGAAGAAAAAGGGAACACCCAAGGGAAAATCACTCCAATGCAACACAGAAAAGAAGCTGGTATTCTATATCATGTGAGTAAAAAAGAGTACAGAGGGCCAAGGTAAAAAGAAGGAACAGTAAAAATAGTTTCTATCAAGCTACCCGATCAGTGCTCCCAGCAGAACACACCCCTAAAGATTCTGATTCAGTAGGCCTGGGATGGGGTCTGGGAAACTTCACTTTTAACAATTGGCCCAGATAATTCCAATGCAGAGGGCCTGGGGATCACTTTGAGAAACTTAGCAGTAGATATTGTTTTAAAATAATAAGCAAAGGAAGAGAAACAACAAGGCAGATGTGGTATAGGTAAGATCAAAGGAAGGTGAGATAATTGACCTCCAGAGATGGTGAGCAGTGATGGGGAAGGCAATTAAGGACAGAGCAATGTCATTAAGTAATTAAAGGAAATACTTACTGTGTGGGTGTTGATGATTTCACCAATGGAAATGTAGATAACTGGTTTGGTGAGGGTCACTAAATCAGAGTACTCATCCACATTAAATTTGTCCTGAAGCTCTGGGACATCGCAAGCAGCTTGGAAAAACCGTCTGAAAATAACCACAAGATTTACCCCCCCATCCCCAATAAATGATACATGCATGAGAAGTTTGTGAGAAGAAATCTCACAATCTCTCAAGCAATAATTTCAAACAAATACCCAGTCAAGACAGTTAATTCTATTGTGCTTGTTGCAAGTCCACTGTGCTTGACAGCCTTGGGATGTTGGTTCTAAATAACTTCTCCCCCCACCTATTTTTAGTTTTACTCAAAAGACCCATTTAACCATCATTTAAAACACGTGTACTGTTCTCAGATCCCTGTACTGTTACGAAAACCAACTTTATCTCTAAGACAATGCCCTGAGGCACTGAAGTAAAAATTGAATGTTAATTTACAAATATTAAAATCACTCTTCAATTCTTCTCTGGTTACAAAGTAATATGAGCCTAAGGCATAACCACTGTTTTTATGTTAAGTACTATATATTTAACATGAATACATTTTAATAGCTCAAAAATCCCCTTCAGAATGTATTCATCATCCCTTGGAGCTCTGAGTACATCAAACATGCATCCTACAATATGGCAGTCCAGGGAAATCTAGGAGTGGTATTTAATCTTTAATCTTCCCAACATCTCTTTCCCCTCAGAAATCAAAACACACCCACAGAATCTTTCAAATACCTTATAACTTTCCCTTTACCTGAATTTCTGGTAGGACTGGGAAAGATATTCATTAATGATGCTTAAATGAGCATTGTCTCCCAGAAACATTTTATTGGAGGCTGCATGCTGGAGCATCTTTGCAATGGAGCCCAGATTCCGGCGCTGGTCTGTGGTAAGCTGGCCTCCAGCGGACAAGTCAATGATGTCAAAGGCGTCAGGAGCCACAATGGCTGGATTCATGTATCGATAGTAGAGCAAGTTACCGATGATCTAGGAACAGAAGCAGCAGAAAGACAGGTGTCAAAAACCACACCACCGAGGAGGCCACAGATGACTTTGCTAGAAAACAAAACCAGAAAATTCAATCCTGTGAGGAAAAAATAAAAAAAACTATACACACACACATGCAAACATGCACACACAATTTCTCTCAAGGCCTGGAACTAAAATGCTCAAAATCCCTTTGTTGGATGCAAGGAGAAGGAAAAAAAAAAAAAGAACAGAAGTGAAATTCACTGCCAGTAACTAATGAAAGGGCAGATTTAGAAGATAAAAGTGATAGACTTTAAGTATGAGTATTTCAGGGCATCTTTTGTTCCTATATCACAACAGCAAAACAAGGCTGCTGTCATCCACATGCACTTTGTATTTTTGGGTAGGTGGGCTTTCATTATAAAAAGCTAACAAGTGTAGTTAATGAAACTCCTTAACTATCACCTAATTAGCATAGTGTAATCAGTCCAAGCCCCATCATCCTCATGCTGTAGACTTCAAAGGCGAGGTTTTCGCCTCTGAAATTAAAGTCACTCAACACACATCTCTTCCACAGAGGAATTCAAGGACAGTCACAGCATTTCCCCTAGAGTTTCATTCAGGAAGAAAGAAAAAAAAATTAATTCACCTGAACAGAAAGTCTAGAATCGAGGCCTCACTGTAGGAAAGCACAGAACTAGGAGAGAGAAGAAAAAAGCGTTCAGATTTTTAAAAAAGAAAAAAAAAAGGGGGGGGGGGAGGAGAATAGCAGAATAAGAGAGTTATCAGCCAACAGCCTTAGCAGAAAAAAACTGTGCTTGCTATTATTCACCTGACCACCAGCAGAGGGAGCAAGTCTTCAGTGAAAAGATAGGGCTCAAAGAAACCTATCCTAAGATAGAAAAAATCCATCTTTCTCTACTTGTTTGATGACTGTGTGCCATTCAAACTATATAGGAACTGTTTCATACTAAGAGAGACATCATTTACTATTTACAAAAACTCACAATCAATGGCAATCTACTACTAGAATCTATGCTCAGATACTTACTAATAGTCTATATTAACATACAGCTTTTTCCTCAAAGGGCTATTGGAAGGACAGGAATCTGCAGGCTTTCAGATTCTTACCTTCAGCAGCTCATCCTCACCAGCATCTGGAAACTTCTCATGTAACGAGTCCTTCAGCACTTTAGCAATGAAGCGCATCCCATAACTGTGGGATGGACAAAACTTAGTGAGAAGGGTTGGGGAGCAGAAGGGCACTCGTGCTGGGTTCTATCTGGGGTCAAGACAACTGACAGCACTCACGGGATTTTGTCCACGGAGCTGATGATGGCTGAAAGGAACTTGTCTGTCACGGACCGCATGTTTCTGATGGAGTTATCTAGCCGTGTCTTGACCTCTTCATGAGCCAGAGCCTGCTCAGGGGTCACATCATAGGGCAGTTTGCTGGAAAAGCAGAGATTATTCCCAACTATGTTAGCCCAACAGCCAGGAACAGCTTGAGGCAGAGACCATCTTTCATAAACAGAAAAACCCAGAGAGATTAGGTAACTTGCTCACGCTCACAGAGCTGGTTCATTGCGGAGCCAGAATCAGGACAGTTTTCAACTGTGTATTGGATATCGTGAATAATGTGCTAAGCCCTATGATAAGCACTTACGATAAAGATATATAAGTCATGGTACATTCTTTTGAGAAACTTACACTCTTGTTGGGAGAGACATACAAACAGATAATTAATATAAACATGTTGTACTATAAATAAGTTGAACAGTGTGCTACAGGGCCATGGAGAAGGGGGGCACCCATATACTACAGGAATCAAGGAGGGCTCCCAGAAGGAAGGAACACCTGAACTCAGGAAAAGGGGAGAGGAAGGGTCTTATAATCATCAGGAAGATCAAATATAAAGAAAGGAAAAAAAAGATGGACAGTCACAGATGAAAGAGAAAGGAATCTGGTGCCACAGCCTGATTAAGAAATGATGAGAACATGAACAAGGATGCAGCAGTGGGGACCAGGAAAAGGAAACAGATCTGACAGACATCAGGACAATCAATCAATTGTACTTGGTGACCCTTTGGACACTGATGAGAGAAGTTACAGTCACACATAGGGACTGAAGCGATAGGAGCTGACAAGATCACTCAACAAGAGGGCACTGAGTTAGTCAGAAGGTCCTGAAACAAAACACTGGAACCTAGGAAAATGTACAGTAACAGCAGACAAGAGGGCCTGGATGAAGCCTGGAGACAGCCAGCAGCACAACCTTGGGGCTGAGAGAAAATGACAAAGCTGAACTGATCTAGGAGGCTGGAACTGTGCTAGTGGGCAAGGGAGTTAAGAAATTGGCAAGAGAATAGCAGATATGACAGAACATGGGGGCCTAGGTTTAACTGGGAAGGAAATGAGGACAGAAAGGAGCTGAGAAACAAAAATGAAATGCAGGGGCTAAGACTCTGGTATTTACAGTGAGGCCAAGAAGTAGTAATGAACAAAGGGAATGAAATTGCTAAAAACAATGTTGCAGTCAGAGAAGAGAATACTAAATTTCCAAGATTTCAGAGGTGAACATTCCCAGGAAGGGACAAGGTCCCAGTTTGCCACATGTGTGGTGATGGAAGTAAAATAAAGGAAAACTCACAGGACTTAACAAGTCAAGGATCTGTGATGCTTACATGTGGGATGGGTTCTGACCTCAGTTATTGGTATTAAAAATTAAATGAATAATGGGGGGGATGGGATGTTTTGGGTGTTCTTTTTTAACTTTTATTTTTATTCTTAGAAGAAATAACTTAGAACTCTTGAGCAAGTGTCCATGGGGCTGTTACCTAGGGATTTGCTGGGTTGCAGGCAAAACCCCAGACAAGTATTGAAGTTAGCTGACCACATTCCAGGATTTGGGTCTCAGTTGTGTGGGTCAAAAAAAAAAAACAAAACTTTTTCATCATACCCAGCAATGGACTGACTCTTGTGACAGACTTAAACAGGGCTGAGACCCAAAGTAGATGCTAAAAAATTCCAAATAGAGGGTAAGCCCTTTGCCTAGTTTCCAGGTACACGGGAAGTAGAATGATACAGAGCAGCACTACTCAAAGTATGGACCAGTGCCAATCTGCAAACCAGCCCAGGACAAGATAAGGAGGAGAAGCCACCTAGCTCATAGAAAAGCTGGCTCCATCTTATCCTTCAGGCCTCGGTGAAATTAAATATCACCTTCTCAGACAGCCTTTCCCTGACCACCCTATCTAACTTGGCTCCCTCCTGTATTCTCCATTACAGCACTCTGCATGAAACTTTATAAAACTCTCCTCAATTTGTAAATATATTTTAATTTTTGTATATTTGTTGTCTCTCCCAACTATGAACAAAGAACAGGGAACATATCTATTTCATTCATTACCTAGCATCATGCCTGGTACACAGTAAGTTCTCAATAAATATTTGCTGAATATGTGAATACATTACCAGGTCAACAATTTAAAGAACAATTTTCTAAGGAAAACCTATTTGACTCCTTATTCATTTGTAAATCAAAGATTAACTGCATAATAAAAGAAAAAAAGAAAAGAGAAAATAATACAAACAAGAAAGAAAAAGATGTTAGGTTACCATACCTTGCCTCTCCTGTCTGAGATTCCATCTGATTAACCCAAGATTTGTAAATATCCACAGGGTCAGTTTTGATATTGAGAGACTTATCATCCATTATCTCCTTCACGACTGGGGCCAAGATCTGTCTCAGGGCATTTTGGCCCCGGGCACCACGGTTGAAACTTACAACCATCTTAATAACTGTAGGATTTCCTGTGACAATCTCTTGAATCTGATCTACTTTTGACCTATAAAACATCAAATACAAATTCAGTTTAAACTAATCCTAGAATCTATCAACTTAAAAGATCCCTCCCAGATCCTTCCTACTTAAAGATCCTGTCTCCTGGAAACAGATACAGTCAAAAAGAAAGGGGTATATGCTCTCTCTCAACCAACATTTCTGAACACTCAGCATGGGACATTCAAAATTTTTTAAAATTTATTTTTATATAATTTCAAACATACAGAAAATCTGCAAGAATAGTATAAGGAACCACCATATAGCCTTCACCCAGGCCCCATTTTCATGTTTTCATTCTCTTTTCTTTATGAGTCTTGCTAGGCTTTATCAATTTTACTATCTTTTCAAAGAACCAATTTTTGGTTTTCTCTATTTTTGTTGATTTTCTGTTTCACTAACTTCTACTCTTGGTTTTAATACTTCCTTTCATCCCATTACTTTGGAATTAATTTGTTCTTCTTTTTCTAGCTACTTAAGATAGAAAATTAAATCACTATATCCTTGTTCATAGGAAATGTACATGGAAGTGTTATGAGTTCAAGGAGTATGATATATGCAACCTGCTCTCAAATGTTCAAAAGATGATAAATAGGTAGAGAGAGAATTGATAGAAAGATAACAGATATAGTTGAAAGAAAGGGGGGGAGGGAGGGAGGGAGGGAGGAAGAGAGAAAGGAAGGAAGGAAGGAAGGAAAGAAAAAAAGAAAGGTACTGCAAAAGTAGCAAAACATCAAATTGGTAGATACGGATATCTGGGGGTGGGGGGTGTTGGAGTTCTCTGTATGGGGTTTGTATTGTATTTGCAACTGTCCTATATGTCTGAAATTATTTCAAAATAAAAATTAAAAAAAAAATTAAATCACTGATTTGAAACTTTTTTTAATATGCATTTAGAGCTATAAATTTCTTGCTAATCACAGCTTTACTTGCATCCCACAAATTTTGACGTCATCATCGTTCAGTTTGAGACTATTTTTAAATTTTCCTTATGATCTCTTCTTTGAATTTTTAATGGGTTATTTAGTAGTCTGTGGTTTAATTTCCAAATCCTTGGACTTTTCTAGATTTTTTGTTATTGTTATTGTTTCTAATATAATTCCAGGTGGCCACAGAACATATTCTGAGATGCCAGTTCTCTGTTATTTATTAAGACTTATTTTATGGTCTAGCATATGGTCTATTTCAGGGAATATTCCATATGTACTTGGAGAAAGAGTGTATTCTGCAACACAGGATGTTCTTGTTGCTGCAAACTCAATCATGGAAGTCATGATAATGCTTTTTATTTGGTAAAAATGCAGTCCTCATATTTAGATCAGCTTTTTAAACCTTCTTTCTTAATGAAGATATAAAATTAACTTAGCAAATCTCTTATTTTACCCACTCCTAAAAAGCATCAACACATTATATTACTAATAATTAAAGTGGATACCTCTTCAGAGTATTTCACACAAATTACATTACTAACTAATATCACAAAAAGGTACAGGCAGGCCTAAATCTCAAACTATAAGTGTGTATGATAGTGGGCTGCACAGACAATATACAATGGGGGCCCATGCCCTGCAGAAATCTGTTCATACTTAATTTCTTCCTCGAGTGCTGTCTTAAAGAGCCGTAGGAGCAGGTACTCCTCTCGCTGGTTAGATGCATAGTTGTAGAGTGTGAAGATTACAGAGTCCATGAACTTGGTGGACTTGTTCTGGGGCATCTGAAAAATCAGCTTGGCCAGATAGGTGGGGTTGGTCTAAAATAAAACCAAGGGATAAATAATTTCTAGATAAAGGCTAGCAAAAATATTCAAGTTTTTTACCTGAAGGATTAGAAAGCACATAAGTATTAATGAAAAATAAATAGCCCTTCACTCATCCCTCAGTGGAAATCAGAAATACTTCCAGAGATATCTATAGGTAAGGTTTTCTTATAGAAACTTTTCTAACAAAATGTATAACTAATTCCCGAAGCCACTTACCTGCAATAAATAAAACAGGTGCTGATAAGCTTCCAATTTCTCTCTCTTCTCCTTGCTCAAAGCCTTGAGACCACCCTTCTGTTTATTTAGCATCATCATGTCAGACAACTGTTCCTTATTTTTTTTGGTAAGTTTTTTACTGTGGGAAACCACATCCTATAAACAAGAATCAATACATAAATCAAAAACTTTTCAAGAGGAAAGATTTTTTTCAAGATGAAACTATGGGTGTTGTGGGAAGGTCTTTAATCACCTGCAAACTTGCATGAAGGTCTAATGCTAAACCCTACTAAATATTTTAGAACCCCTCCTTGTATGCTATTTTCAGTATACCAATCAAATCCATTCCTACTTCAACTTCCTCTAAAGGACATGAGGCATAAAAATGTCCACTGACCCAGGAAATCAACTTTTAGAAATCTATGTGAAGGAAAAAAATCTTAAATACAATAAAAGCTAAGTACACATTGAGATATTAGCTGCAAAGTTATTTACCATGAAAACATGAGAAACAACCTAAATGTCAAATAATAGGGAGAAAAGGAGGGAAATCACAGTATATCTTCTAATGGATTATTATGCTGCCATCAAAAATAGTCTTTTAGACTACTTGATCACATGGAAAGTGTTTTATCCTCTAATATTAAGTAAAATGTAGGATTCAAGATGACTGTGGGTAGTGGAATTGGGGAGGATTTTTATCTTCTTTTCACTATTTAAAATTGTGTCTACTCCCTTTATCCAGTATATGGACAGATGAGTAGAAAAATGGGGACAAAAAAGTAAATTTATAATGGGGAGGATGGGGGGATGGATTATTTTGGGTGTTCTTTTTTACTTTTATTCTTATTACTTTTTTTGGAGTAATTTTTGAAAATGTTCAAAAATTGTGGTGATGAATGCACAACTATATGATGATACCATAAAGAACTGATTGTACACTTTGGATGACTGTATTGTATGTGACTATATCTCAGTAAAATTGCAAGGAAAAAAATTGTGTCTATTATATTATTTCTTATATACTATTGAAAAAACTATGGCATTAGCTGAGAAGAAAGTCAGCCTGAACCCTCTCCACAAGTCAGAGAGGGTGACGTAGAGGTAACAAAACCAGACAAAGTGGCCCCAGCTGGCATTGGACCATACCTGCAGTGTAATTTTATTTTTCACTAGCAGTCCAATTTTGATATCCATGAGATTGAGGTCATTCTCCAGCTGCTGATTAGAACGAATGAGGGTGATAACCTCTTCCCGCATCTTCATAAGATCAAGCTCCTCTTGAAAATCCTGGTCACTCTGATCCAGCAGGTGGACAAATTTTCGAACCACAATCATAGGAGGATCCTCAGCATTGACTGAAAGAAAGAAAATATGCATCAGACTAAGAACAGAGTTACCAGAAAAAAGTTCCAAGTCTCAGGAAATACCAGCATTGTCTTGAAAAAGTAGCTCTATTCACATGTATTTATTTAGTTTTGAAACATGCTAAGACAACCACCAAGTGCAGTCTTCTTGATCATGCTATTGCTATATTATGACAAATGCTAAAATGGCAAGCAACAAGACATCTAGCCACAGGTTAGCAAAGGGGCTTAAATCACAAGTGGCACCCTAACCCTCCAAGCCTTGCCTTCAGGACAACAAAAGAGATCCGTGGAGAATACCCAGAACCTGATGGCTCTCAACCACTGCCTCAACTCTTCACTGCAGAGCCACAATTACTCACTGAGAGTCTTGTAGTCATCACGAGCTTTGTTTGCCCGAATAAAGGCCTGGATTTTGATAATGTCATTTATCTAAGGAACAAAGAAAAAGAAGAAATCCTTTGTTTATTTGTCCACCAAAAAGACAGCAAAACTGATTCTACTGGTCCATAATACTGAAGCATACTTACGTGGTCTCGGAAATATTGTAGGCGATCTCTATAGCGCTTTCTAGCTTGATGCATCCTTGCCAGAGACTGAATCTGTGGAAAAGGGATCCTGAAAATTAGAAAAGTCCTTCATCTTAGCACATATAATATTTGTACCTCACAACCCTGCTCAGGCTACCATACCTTTACAACTTCATCTTTATGTGAGCGCAGGTAAGCTAAACGATCTTGATACGCCTTCTTCTGTTTGTATCCCCGCCACTGCGACTGAAACCATCAAATATGACAGAAGAAAGATTATCTCCCAAGGATTAGGGGAAGTTAAAAACAAAAAACAAAACAAAACAAAACAAAAACCTCATTGAGATATATCATGCAGTTGCAATTCATGGTAAAGCTTTAAAAAAGAACCACCTCCCACAGTGACAGAACTAGGGAGTAGGCTATGCCTCCACCAGGAGAACTCATTGGCTAACTTTCATTTCTCTCATGTTAGCACAGCATTTCACATCTTTTAGAGGGTATCCACACAGATTCGCTTATTTGTTCCTTACAACAAATCAGGTGAGGGAGATAAGATACATACTAGTATCCCCGTTTTACAGATGAGGAAGCAAATTTAGAGAGGTTCACCCCTCTCTGGCAGTGGTGGAGCCATAATTCCTAACCTAGCATTCTTTCCATGATATTTTGCTACTCTGTCATTGAAGCAAAATCACAGTTATTTCCCTTAGGGATCAAATCTTACACAAGTAATAGTCTTAGAAACAAATGTGGTCTCCAAGAAGAACTGCCACAGAGCCAGACAGTTCCACATTAAACATCATTATGAACACAATGATTACAATGATGAGAACAGGTATTTGTCAGAAAAAGGGACTAAGAGGTCAGAGGTAAAAAAAACACAGTTAAACATTCAATTGCAAGGTGACTGCTCTAGAAGCCCACTTGCTGTCTGTATAATAGGTTCTGAAATACCTGAATGCAGGTGATGGCAGGGATCTGTTTCTTCAGGAAATTCATCCTGGATCGGAATTCTTGTCGAACCAAGTATCCACGGCAGCAAGCCTGCAGCTTGGTGATCAAACCTTCATTGGCCAGCCAAAGCTGCTCTCGGTTGTACGCGGCAGTCACTCCAGAGATGGAGCTCTGAATGAAGCATGTGGTCACATTAGGAGACACACGTGACAATGGACACAAATTTTAACATGGTATCATCCACAGTGCACAAACTAACCGTCCCTGTTTTCTAAGTCTATTCTATATCTTTAGATAAGCAATGAGAATGAAATCAAGTCTGTTTTTCAGGGCCAGGTTGTTCTCACATAAAAAAAAAATTCACAAACAAAAGCCTGATCTTCTTTTTACCTCCTATGTTATCTCATTTACCCACTCATCTATCCAAAACTGACGGTGCCAGGAACTGTGCTAGGTGATGTAGGGTCACTGTTGACAGGAATAGAGTGACAGGTACCACCCACAGGGGTGTGTATCACATACCAGGGAGCCCCAAGAAAGTCACACTGTGACAGAGGTGAGGCTTAGAAGCCAAGTTCCCAGGCAGACTGCAAAGGTCTTGAAAAGTAGCTAAAGGGTTTGGACTGTTATTCCAGGCACTGGAGAATCAGTAAACTTCCAGGTAGAGGAACAATCAGATTTATTTTTAGAAAAGTAGCACTCCTGGCAAGTAGCTGACAGACTAGAGTGAGGAGAGACTCAAAGCAAGTGGGTGAACTAGAATGACGTTATTGTAATCCATGTGGGAGATGAGCTGAGTTTAAACAAGGGCAGCAGTGAGAATGGTTAGGTGGGAATGTCTGGTTACCTATCTAATATCCATATTCCCCCTTTTCCTTGGTATCAGAATCTTGATTTTTTTCTGCACAATAACATGCCCAGTTAAAAGACTACGTTACCTAGGGAGAGCTCATGAGAAGTAAACAGAATTAGTCTGGTAAAACTTTTTGGAAAGCTCCATAAGAGAGAGACAGACAGCTGGCATCCTGCCTTTTTTTTTTTTTTGCTTTTTCTCCCCTTCTTCCTACTTCCTGCCTGAACTGCTAACTTGGTGGTCAGAGTGCCAAGCCATCATTTGGGATCACAAGGTGACCTTTTGAATGGAAGCCACATGCTGAGAATGGCAGAGCAGAAGACAGAATGATTCTGGGATGGATGATATCATGGAGCCACCACATCTTCCTTGGACTGCCAAACTCCAGAATTATGTTAAGTGAGAAAAAAAAAGATACTTTTATATATTATTTCAGCCTTTGTTTTTCCTGTCAAACTGAGTTTGAGGTGTCTGCAGGACTTCTAGATGGCAAATGGAAAGGCAAACCTGGGGCTCAGAAGAAAGATTAAAGTATGGAGGTACAGATTTGGGAGTCACAAGCATAAAGGTAACAGCCGGAGCCACAAGCTTGAATGAGATAACCCTGGAAGAACGGGGAGAGGAAGTAGAGACGGCCAACAACAGCATCCTGATATAACTGAGGTAGAGGCAGAGAAAAGAAAGGACGCTCAGAGAAGCAGGAGACCCAGAAGAGAATTGTACTAAAGAAGCTACAAGAGTTGAAGGTTTAGGGAAGAGACTTTGGGGACTCAAATATGATGAGACTCCCAAGTGAATTTGACAATTAAAAGGTTATTGATGAATTCTAAATAAATGAGTTTTATCAAAGGAAACGCTAGATAGAAAACTGCATCGTTTACAGTTGTGAGCTAATAGTGAATGGTAATGGAGAATGAGATAGTGAGGGGCAGGCTTATCTTTCAAGGAATTTAGTAAGAACTTAAAGGCAGGGCCAAATCAGAAAAAATGTTATGGGTTTTTAAAATTTTTTGTCTTTTTTTTTTCTTTTAAAAGATGATTATGCATGTATGCTGTTACTTATAGGTATAGCCCTTGGACCAGCAGCAGCAGCATCACCTGAGAGCTTGTCAGAATTGTAGACTCTCAGGCCCCAGCTCAGACCCCACTGAATCAAAAAAGATCTCTGGGTAACTCAAAGACAAGTTAAATTCTAAAAATCACTGATCTGGGTGATACAGTAGAATAATAGAACATAAGAGAGGAGGAAGAGAACAAGGTCTATAAGGAACTAAGTTTTGGAAAGAAAATGATGAAGGATTTGGTGAAAATCTAGGTACAGTGAAAGTAGAAAGAGTAAAGAGGGGGAGAATCCCTATTTGATGGCATTTTTTTTTTTTAAGTTTTGGAAAGAAAATGATGAAGGATTTGGTGAAAATCTAGGTACAGTGAAAGTAGAAAGAGTAGAGAGGGGGAGAATCCCTATTTGATGGCATTTTTTTTTTTTTTAAGTTTTGGAAAGAAAATGATGAAGGATTTGGTGAAAATCTAGGTACAGTGAAAGTAGAAAGAGTAGAGAGGGGGAGAATCCCTATTTGATGGCATTTTTTTTTTTTTAAGTTTTGGAAAGAAAATGATGAAGGATTTGGTGAAAATCTAGGTACAGTGAAAGTAGAAAGAGTAGAGAGGGGGAGAATCCCTATTTGATGGCTTTTTTTTTTTTTTAATGAGGTAGAAGGCTTAAATCATGTACTGAAAGCAAGGTAATTTTAAACTCTCCGTTTAAAATTCTACTTAGGTCCATATACAAAACAGTATGTAAGTATGAGTGTTTCTGTGGAGGTTAATAAGTTTCTCAAAGGTGCACGTGACCCAGAGTTAAAAACTACTCTGCTAGAAGATGCAGCCTGGATTCCCTAACATAGAGGATTTTAGTGATTTGAACTTCATCTGCTTTACCCGGCTCCTCTTTTGCCATACCCCCCGCACACCAGTCCTTTCTGCCTAGATTAATCTTTTCTCTTTTTCTCACCTGATAAAATCAATGTTATCTGTATTGTCTCCTTCCAGTATGGAATTACTTGTTCTCTTAACATTTTCTTTACTTTACTGTTATTAGAGCACCTACTTCTCTCTGCCTACACCTTATTGTTTTCACCACAAGATCGTGAACAACTGGAAGGTTGAGACTCTGAGACTCTGATACATCTTTACATCCCTCTCTCAACACCCAACACAGAGTTCAAGGAGTTGGTTAAACTTAATCACCTGTGAGATCATTAGCAATGGAGATGAAACACTGGAAAGGTGAAAGACACAAGATAGACACTCATCTCTCTGAGAGGTAAGTTCTGAATAAAGGGACTATTTCATTTGTGTGTATATTTGTACATTCCACTTACTCTGTAAAGAATTT
The DNA here is from genome assembly GCF_015220235.1 of Choloepus didactylus. Lineage (NCBI taxonomy): Eukaryota > Metazoa > Chordata > Mammalia > Pilosa > Megalonychidae > Choloepus > Choloepus didactylus. The sequence continues at coordinate 93,791,167 of NC_051310.1, forward strand.
GGGGAATACTGCCCAACAGAAGTAGAACTGTTTTTTTTTTATTTTTTAGAAGAACTTTTGATAGTAGTTTCCTGTCCTTTCTCTCTAGGAATCTTTGGTGCCTATTAATAATGAGTCAAATCATGACCCACAACAGCTTACAGAACATCTTCCTTCAAGACATTTCCTCTCCTTTAACATTCATTGGACAACTTCAGTTTAGTGAAATGAGCTCAGCACCAAGTAATTCTGAAATTGCTCAAGAGCCCATCAATGATAACATAAGTGCCCACTACGCACAAGCACTGCAAGGAAGCTCAGTGGCTTGTCTTAAAATCTAGGGGACATAAGACAAGTTACAAACATGGCTGAAATTCCAATCGGGGTAGGTTAAATTCTGAACCAAGTACAGAGTTCTTTGGGGGCTTCAAAGGAAGATGAAGGTAGGAAGGAATGGAAATTTTAAAAAAAGATTCATCAAGGACGTGACACGTGAGATGGGTATGCCTGGAAGGATAGACTCTCGACAGATGTAGATGGCAGGGAAGGGACATCATGAGATTATGACAGCAGGGGCTTTTGTTTTGTTCATAGCTATATTCCCACTGCTTAGAAGAGTGCCTGCTATATTGACAGAGGTACTCAATAAGTAACTGTTGAATGAATAAATAAATTCCAGTAAAAATAAACTCCACATAAACAAATACATAGCAGATGAAAAAAGCACTGTAAAAGCTGCTAAAAAATGTCAACTTTATTTGAAAGTGTGGGTTATATTCTAATAGAGTACAGTTTGACTGGAATGTGTGGAAGAATCAGAAAAAGAGATTGAAAATGTAAATTTGGAGAGATTAAAGGTAGCTGCATTTAATGAGGACCTGGAACAACTTTCCTTTTTTCCCTTTTCTAGGTCATCCATGTTTTCTTTAATAAGCACACAATTTATTTGACTTAATTTTACAATACAGACATTTACTAATTCAGACCTATGTCATGCTCCCCCTCCCCACTCCACCCCCTAAAAAAATAATTTAGTTTAGTTCATCACATAAACCTAAATGTTACTCTAGGCCTTCTGACATGACCTGTTCCTCTTCACTAATAATACCTCTAAAAGCACTTTTTTTCTCAGCTTCTTATGTGAAGAAAGGTAGCCTACCTGGATCTCCTCCCGAGAAAGCTGCAGAGAATTTTGAACAAAATCTGTGGGTTCGTCCCAGCTTCCTTCCTGGGTCTCCAGATTGTGGTAATAGTGATAGCCACCTTTTACCCAGTGCTTTACCCACTTGCTGTTATTATCCCCTGGTAGAAAATAAAGAAAAGATAAAAGAAACCCAGAGTCACGCTTCCTCTATTTACATGTCTGATACTACAGGATTATTTTAGTCAGGTTTAATAATCTAAATGAAGACCATTCTAAAAATCTGTTCCTTGGATTGTTGAGAATAAAGGGGACCTTAAGTCTCCCTTAAATTATGGCTTTTTAATGTCTGATTTAGTTCATTTATATCTACAGTGTAAAACAAAATACCTATGAAGTCCAGTCATGGAATTAACTATGACTAACTGTTCCTTGCAAAGCCTACGTCTAGAAACTTTGTGCCAGAAAACTGCTCTGATAAAAAGATTTGTGACCATTAAGCCTCTTCAGTTAATACAAAAAGCTATGAACTGTGATGAGTAATCTTATCTTCATTCCTTTCTTTTTGCAGCTAAACTACATACAGGCCTCAATAATCAGAATGACTGACACCTTTATAAGCATAAACTGTCAAATATTTCAATTTCTCTCACATTCTCCGAAAATAGACCTTGTTAACATAGCTTTCCACAAGGAAAAAAAAAGAGTATTTTCAAAACTGGGGATATTATTTTCTCAGGGTCTTTAAAATGAGCCTAAATACTGTACTTCTATGCTAACATAACTTTCCTTAATGCTTGTCCCTTTCTTCTCTGTCTGTCCCCTTATATGACGAAGTTTGTAGCTTTAGGACACATTTAGTTCTCCTACAACTCACCTGCTGCCATTTTTTTCTTCTTGGCTTCAGCGAGGTCACTCTGGTAAGTTTCACCACATTCAGGGATGACGCCATACAAGCCAACATCAGGGGAACGAAGGGCACTCAGTGTTTTGCCTACATTGCCACTCTCCACCGCCTCATTAATTGCAAAGATTCCTAAGGCAACTATCCCAGCAAAAGAGAATTGTTACAGGAACAGTTTAGAAAGTGCCTAAATTCACACACTATTTCACCTAACTCTACTTACTGGCAGACTATTCCCCTAGATCTCTCTATCTTAATTGGGCTGAATACTGAGATATGGAGTACCTCACCTCTCCACCCTCCACCAAAACAGAAATAAAACAACTGATACGTACATCTCTGTGCTTCTTGGGTGTCTTTGTTGGACTGCCAGATTCCACCCTGAATTTCATCCAACCACAGCACAGCTGACTCATCCTGGGTTTCCTACACACCATTGAAAGCAGAACAATATTAAAGTCATGAAATCAGGATACATGTGATGCATATGTGAAGTCCTCAGAGGGCTTCTGAGACTCAATTAGATATGCAGGAAGAAATTTCAAACATTAGAGACTAACAGAATGGTCAAATAGAAGCCAGGCATCAAAAAACTGGTAAAAGGTTACAAGAGCAGTGCCTCCAATGTAGGTGAAAGAGCTGTTAAAGATGTTTAAGTTGTTCAGGAGGTCAAGAGCAGCCAGAGGGGCAAAGGGACCAGACAAACTAGGAAGGGGCCCAGTGCTTCAATAGTGTGACCAGGGCCAAGGTATGTACATGGAAGACACAGCACTTATTCTAGAAAGCCTCCTTTGCCAACAATATTCAGGGAAGGTTAATATTCTCTATGACACTAATGTTATTAAAACCCTCAAGATGTGCTTTAACCAGAACCTTTGAATTATCACATTTAAAATCAGAAGGCACTTTAGGCAATCTAAACTTATCACCAGCTTATATCCTAAAACTTGATTGTTAAATCAGTTGTTGGGAACTTAAAAAGATAATAAATGGTATTTCACTTCCTCTGTATGGACAACAAAAGTCCACAGTATTTTGAGTTGAATACTGGGGACAGAAGTGAAGTACTAGAAAGTGGCTTACTTTCCTCTTCCTAAATATGGTTTTAGAAAATTTTTTTTAAATAATTTATTGGTGACCATTTGCTCTAAGTGGATTAACAAAAAGATCTGCAGTATCTTCCAGTTTTCAAGAAGCTGGCTATCATCCTCTGATTCAGGGAAGTAGCTATTCTACCATCTATCTATTCTCAGTGTGAGAGACAGAACTGGAAACCACTGCCTGATTATGTAAACCTAGCATCTAGCATAATTTGGTTAAATGGTCTCTCTCTCTAAAATTCTGCCCTTGAGAAAAATCACTTCTTTCAATTTCAGATGCTTTACTTTGGCCTTACCCTACCAGCCATTCCCAAGACTCTATAAAACTGCAGGAATTTCTGGTTGTCTAGATCTCCTGACTGAAATGCGGCTCTCCCTACAATAGAGAAGCATCTGAAAATGAATGCAGCAATTTTCTCAAATGCAGAGTTTTAGAAAGAAAGATTATTTAACCAAATTATGTTAGGTGCTCGGCTTACATAAGAGGCACTGTTCCCAATCTTAAGAAGCTTACACTCTTGGGAAAGGAGAAGAGTAAACAGATAACTAGCATGCAAGAACAAATCACCTAACAGTTGCAGAACCTAGTACCTTCCCACCACCAGTCACTGCCTAACAATGAAAATAGAAAATGGGCACACACAATCCCCCAGTTATATGAATCAATATTGGAAATCCTAAGCAATAGTTCCAACGTGAGACAACACAATGAGTCAGCTACAGGCTTGTGACAAGTTAATCATAAATGAGAGGGCTGGAGGTTCTGTCACCAAGAAGTAACATAAAAATCCCTGCATCATAAAAACAGAAGCATTTTCCACAGAACCGGGCCATTTTGGGTTCACTTTTAGGCTAATTACATGTCAGATATCTGGGAAAGCTTAGTACAACTTTCCTTGCGCTGAGGGAAAGGAATAGCATATCAAGAATTCCGAACATTAAGAGTTCTATCTTCTCTGCCCCATGCAGACTAAAGTAAAAGGATTAGAGTAAAACCTTTCATACACCCTCCTCTTAAGAAATAAGTGATGAGAGGCGGGGCAAGATGGCAGACTGGTGAGCTGTATGTTTTAGTTACTCCTCCAGGAAAGTAGGTAGAAAGCCAGGAACTGCGTGGACTGGACACCACAGAGCAATCTGACTTTGGGCATACTTCATACAACACTCATGAAAATGTGGAACTGCTGAGATCAGCGAAATCTGTAAGTTTTTGCAGCCAGGGGACCCGCACCCCTCCCTGCCAGGCTCAGTCCCGTGGGAGGAGGGGCTGTCAGCTCCGGGAAGGAGAAGGGAGAACTGCAGTGGCAGCCCTTATCGGAAACTCATTCTACTGATCCAAACTCCAACCATAGATAGACTGAGACCAGACACCAGAGAATCTGAGAGCAGCCAGCCCAGCAGAGAGGAGACAGGCATAGAGAAAAAAAAACAACACGAAAAACTCCAAATTAAAAAGCGGAGGATTTTAGGAGTTCTGGTGAACATAGAAAGGGGAAGGGCAGAGCTCAGGCCCGAGCTCAGGCCCTGAGGCGCATATGCAAATCCCGAAGAAAAGCTGATCTCTCTGCCCTGTGGACCTTTCCTTAATGGCCCTGGTTGCTTTGTCTCTTAGCATTTCAATAACCCTTTAGATCTCTGAGGAGGGCCCTTTTTTTTTTTTTTTTTTTAATCCTTTTTTCTTTTTCTAAAACAATTACTCTAAGAAGCCCAATACAGAAAGCTTCAAAGACTTGCAATTTGGGCAGCTCAAGTCAAGAGCAGAACTAAGAGAGCTCTGAGACAAAACGCAATAATCCAGTGGCTGAGAAAATTCACTAAACACCACAACTTCCCAAGAAAAGGGGGGTGTCCACTCACAGCCATCATCCTGGTGGACAGGAAACACTCCTGCCCATCGCCAGCCCCATAGCCCAGAGCTGCCCCACACAACCCAGTGTGACGGAAGTGCTTCAAATAACAGGCACACACCACAAAACTGGGCGTGGACATTAGCCTTCCCTGCAGCCTCAGCTGATTGTCCCAGAGTTGGGAAGGTAGAGCAGTGTGAATTAACAAAGCCCCACTCAGCCATCATTTCAGCAGACTGGGAGCCTCCCTACACAGCCCAGCAGCCCAGAACTGCCCTGGGGGGATGGCACTCACCTATGACATAGCACAGTCATCCCTCAACAGAGGACCCGGGGTGCACGGCCTGGAAGAGGGGCCCACTTGCAAGTCTCAGGAGCCATACACGAATACCAAGGACTTGTCGGTCAGTGGCAGAGACAAACTGTGGCAGGACTGAACTGAAGGATTAGACTATTGCAGCAGCTTTAAAACTCTAGGATCACCAGGGAGATTTGATTGTTAGAGCCACCCCCCCCCCTCCCTGACTGCCCAGAAACACGCCCCATATACAGGGCAGGCAACACCAACTACACACGCAAGTTTGGTACACCAACTGGACCCCACAAGACTCACTCCCCCACTCACCAAAAAGGCTAAGCAGGGGAGAACTGGCTTGTGGAGAACAGGTGGCTCGTGGACGCCACCTGCTGGTTAGTTAGAGAAAGTGTACTCCACGAAGCTGTAGATCTGATAAATTAGAGATAAGGACTTCAATTGGTCTACAAATCCTAAAAGAACCCTGTCAAGTTCAGCAAATGCCACGAGGCCAAAAACAACAGAAAATTATAAAGCATATGAAAAAACCAGACGATATGGATAACCCAAGCCCAAGCACCCAAATCAAAAGATCAGAAGAGACACAGCACCTAGAGCAGCTACTCAAAGAACTAAAGATGAACAATGAGACCATAGTACGGGATACAAAGGAAATCAAGAAGACCCTAGAAGAGCATAAAGAAGACATTGCAAGACTAAATAAAAAAATGGATGATCTTATGGAAATTAAAGAAACTGTTGACCAAATTAAAAAGATTCTGGACACTCATAGTACAAGACTAGAGGAAGTTGAACAACGAATCAGTGACCTCGAAGATGACAGAATGGAAAATGAAAGCATAAAAGAAAGGATGGGGAAAAAAATTGAAAAAATCGAAATGGACCTCAGGGATATGATAGATAATATGAAACGTCCGAATATAAGACTCATTGGTGTCCCAGAAGGGGAAGAAAAGGGTAAAGGTCTAGGAAGAGTATTCAAAGAAATTGTTGGGGAAAACTTCCCAAATCTTCTAAACAACATAAATACACAAATCATAAATGCTCAGTGAACTCCAAATAGAATAAATCCAAATAAACCCACTCCGAGACATATACTGATCACACTGTCAAACACAGAAGAGAAGGAGCAAGTTCTGAAAGCAGCAAGAGAAAAGCAATTCACCACATACAAAGGAAACAGCATAAGACTAAGTAGTGACTACTCAGCAGCCACCATAGAGGCGAGAAGGCAGTGGCACGATATATTTAAAATTCTGAGTGAGAAAAATTTCCAGCCAAGAATACTTTATCCAGCAAAGCTCTCCTTCAAATTTGAGGGAGAGCTTAAATTTTTCACAGACAAACAAATGCTGAGAGAATTTGCTAACAAGAGACCTGCCCTACTGGAGATACTCAAGGGAGCCCTACAGACAGAGAAACAAAGAAAGGACAGAGAGACTTGGAGAAAGGTTTAGTACTAAAGAGATTCGGTATGGGTACAATAAAGGATATTAATAGACAGAGGGGAAAAATATGACAAACATAAACCAAAGGATAAGATGGCTGATTCAAGAAATGCCTTCACGGTTATAACGTTGAATGTAAATGGATTAAACTCCCCAATTAAAAGATATAGATTCGCAGAATGGATAAAAAAAAATGAACCATCAATACGTTGCATACAAGAGACTCATCTTAGACACAGGGACACAAAGAAACTGAAAGTGAAAGGATGGAAAAAAATATTTCATGCAAGCTACAGCCAAAAGAAAGCAGGTGTAGCAATATTAATCTCAGATAAAATAGACTTCAAATGCAGGGATGTTTTGAGAGACAAAGAAGGCCACTACATACTAATAAAAGGGGCAATTCAGCAAGAAGAAATAACAATCGTAAATGTCTATGCACCCAATCAAGGTGCCACAAAATGCATGAGAGAAACACTGGCAAAACTAAAGGAAGCAATTGATGTTTCCACAATAATTGTGGGAGACTTCAACACATCACTCTCTCCTAGAGATAGATCAACCAGACAGAAGACCAATAAGGAAATTGAAAACCTAAACAATCTGATAAATGAATTAGATTTAACAGACATATACAGGACATTACATCCCAAATCACCAGGATACACATACTTTTCTAGTGCTCATGGAACTTTCTCCAGAATAGATCATATGCTGGGACATAAAACAAGCCTCAATAAATTTAAAAAGATTGAAATTATTCAAAACACATTCTCTGACCACAATGGAATACAATTAGAAGTCAATAACCATCAGAGACTTAGAAAATTCACAAATACCTGGAGGTTAAACAATACACTCCTAAACAATCAGTGGGTTAAAGAAGAAATAGCAAGAGAAATTGCTAAATATATAGAGACGAATGAAAATGAGAACACAACATACCAAAACCTATGGGATGCAGCAAAAGCAGTGCTAAGGGGGAAATTTATAGCACTAAACGCATATATTAAAAAGGAAGAAAGAGCCAAAATCAAAGAACTAATGGATCAACTGAAGAAGCTAGAAAATGAACAACAAACCAATCCTAAACCAAGTAGAAGAAAAGAAATAACAAGGATTAAAGCAGAAATAAATGACATAGAGAACAAAAAAACAATAGAGAGGATAAATATCACCAAAAGTTGGTTCTTTGAGAAGATCAACAAGATTGACAAGCCCCTAGCTAGACTGACAAAATCAAAAAGAGAGAAGACCCATATAAACAAAATAATGAATGAAAAAGGTGACATAACTGCAGATCCTGAAGAAATTAAAAAAATTATAAGAGGATACTATGAACAACTGTATGGCAACAAACTGGATAATGTAGAAGAAATGGACAATTTCCTGGAAACATATGAACAACCTAGACTGACCAGAGAAGAAATAGAAGACCTCAACCAACCCATCACAAGCAAAGAGATCCAATCAGTCATCAAAAATCTTCCCACAAATAAATGCCCAGGGCCAGATGGCTTCACAGGGGAATTCTACCAAACTTTCCAGAAAGAACTGACACCAATCTTACTCAAACTCTTTCAAAACATTGAAGAAAATGGAACACTACCTAACTCATTTTATGAAGCTAACATCAATCTAATACCAAAACCAGGCAAAGATGCTACAAAAAAGGAAAACTACCGGCCAATCTCCCTAATGAATATAGATGCAAAAATCCTCAACAAAATACTTGCAAATCGAATCCAAAGACACATTAAAAAAATCATACACCATGACCAAGTGGGGTTCATTCCAGGCATGCAAGGATGGTTCAACATAAGAAAAACAATCAATGTATTACAACACATTAAAAACTCGAAAGGGAAAAATCAATTGATCATCTCAATAGATGCTGAAAAAGCATTTGACAAAATCCAACATCCCTTTTTGATAAAAACACTTCAAAAGGTAGGAATTGAAGGAAACTTCCTCAACATGATAAAGAGCATATACGAAAAACCCACAGCCAGCATAGTACTCAATGGTGAGAGACTGAAAGCCTTCCCTCTAAGATCAGGAACAAGACAAGGATGCCCGCTGTCACCACTGTTATTTAACATTGTGCTGGAAGTGCTAGCCAGGGCAATCTGGCAAGACAAAGAAATAAAAGGCATCCAAATTGGAAAAGAAGAAGTAAAACTGTCATTGTTTGCAGATGATATGATCTTATACCTAGAAAACCCTGAGAAATCGACGATACAGCTACTAGAGCTAATAAACAAATTTAGCAAAGTAGCGGGATACAAGATTAATGAACATAAGTCAGTAATGTTTCTATATGCTAGAAATGAACAAACTGAAGAGACACTCAGGAAAAAGATACCATTTTCAATAGCAACTAAAAAAATCAAGTACCTAGGAATCAACTTAACCAAAGATGTAAAAGACCTATACAAAGAAAACTACATAACTCTACTAAAAGAAATAGAAGGGGACCTTAAAAGACGGAAAAATAATCCATGTTCATGGATAGGAAGACTAAATGTCATTAAGATGTCAATTCTACCCAAACTCATCTACAGATTCAATGCAATCCCAATCAAAATTCCAACAACCTACTTTGCAGACTTGGAAAAGCTAGTTATCAAATTTATTTGGAAAGGGAAGATGCCGCAAATTGCTAAAGACACTCTAAAAAAGAAAAACGAAGTGGGAGGACTTACACTCCCTGATTTTGAAGCTTATTATAAAGCCACAGTTGCCAAAACAGCATGGTACTGGCACAAAGATAGACATATAGATCAATGGAATCGAATTGAGAATTCAGAGATAGACCCTCAGATCTATGGCCGACTGATCTTTGATAAGGCCCCCAAAGTCACTGAACTGAGTCATAATGGTCTTTTCAACAAATGGGGCTGGGAGAGTTGGATATCCATATCCAAAAGAATGAAAGAGGACCCCTACCTCACCCCCTACACAAAAATTAACTCAAAATGGACCAAAGATCTCAATATAAAAGAAAGTACCATAAAACTCCTAGAAGATAATGTAGGAAAACATCTTCAAGACCTTGTATTAGGCGGCCACTTCCTAGACTTTACACCCAAAGCACAAGCAACAGAAGAGAAAACAGATAAATGGGAACTCCTCAAGCTTAGAAGTTTCTGCACCTCAAAGGAATTTCTCAAAAAGGTAAAGAGGCAGCCAACTCAATGGGAAAAAATTTTTGGAAACCATGTATCTGACAAAAGACTGATATCTTGCATATATGAAAAAATCCTACAACTCAATGACAATAGTACAGATGGCCCAATTATAAAATGGGCAAAAGATATGAAAAGACAGTTCTCTGAAGAGGAAATACAAATGGCCAAGAAACACATGAAAAAATGTTCAGCTTCACTAGCTATTAGAGGGATGCAAATTAAGACCACAATGAGATACCATCTAACACCGGTTAGAATGGCTGCCATTAAACAGGAAACTACAAATGCTGGAGGGGATGTGGAGAAATTGGAACTCTTATTCATTGTTGATGGGACTGTATAATGGTTCAGCCACTCTGGAAGTCAGTCTGGCAGTTCCTTAGAAAACTAGAAATAAAGTTACCATTCGATCCAGCGATTGCACTTCTCGGTATATACCCGGAAGATCGGAAAGCAGTGACACGAACAGATATCTGCACGCCAATGTTCATAGCAGCATTATTCACAATTGCCAAGAGATGGAAACAACCCAAATGTCCGTCAACAGATGAGTGGAAAAATAAAATGTGGTATATATACACGATGGAATACTACGCGGCAGTAAGAAGGAACGATCTCGTGAAACATATGACAACATGGATGAACCTTGAAGACATAATGCTGAGCGAAATAAGCCAGGCACAAAAAGAGAAATATTATATGCTACCACTAATGTGAACTTCGAAAAATGTAAAACAAATGGTTTATAATATAGAATGTAGGGGAACTAGCAATAGAGAGCAATTAAGGAAGGGGGAACAATAATCCAAGAAGAACAGATAAGCTATTTAACGTTCTGGGGATGCCCAGGAATGACTATAGTCTGTTAATTTCTGATGGATATAGTAGGAGCAAGTTCACAGAAATGTGGCTATATTAGGTAACTTTCTTGGGGTAAAGTAGGAACATGTTGGAAGTTAAGCAGTTATCTTAGGTTAGTTGTCTTTTTCTTACTCCCTTGTTATGGTCTCTTTGAAATGTTCTTTTATTGTATGTTTGTTTTCTTTTTAACTTTTTTTTTCATACAGTTGATTTAAAAAAGAAGGGAAAGTTAAAAAAAAAAAAAAAAGAAAAACAAGGAAAAAAAAAAAAGATGTAGTGCCCCCTTGAGGAGCCTGTGGAGAATGCAGGGGTATTCGCCTACCCCACCTCCATGGTTGCTAACATGACCACAGACATAGGGGACTGGTGGTTTGATGGGTTGAGCCCTCTACCACAGGTTTTACCCTTGGGAAGACGGTTGCTGCAAAGGAGAGGCTAGGCCTCCCTATGGTTGTGCCTAAGAGCCTCCTCCCGAATGCCTCTTTGTTGCTCAGATGTGGCCCTCTCTCTCTGGCTAAGCCAACTTGAAAGGTGAAATCACTGCCCTCCCCGCTACGTGGGATCAGACACCCAGGGGAGTGAATCTCCCTGGCAACGTGGAATATGACTCCCGGGGAGGAATGTAGACCTGGCATCGTGGGACGGAGAACATCTTCTTGACCAAAAGGGGGATGTGAAAGGAAATGAAATAAGCTTCAGTGGCAGAGAGATTCCAAAACGAGCCGAGAGGTCACTCTGGTGGGCACTCTTATGCACACTTTAGACAACCCTTTTTAGGTTCTAAAGAATTGGGGTAGCTGGTGGTGGATACCTGAAACTATCAAACTACAACCCAGAACCCATGAATCTCGAAGACAGTTGTATAAAAATGTAGCTTATGAGGGGTGACAATGGGATTGGGAAAGCCATAAGGACCACACTCCACTTTGTCTAGTTTATGGATGGATGAGTACAAAAAGAGGGGAAGGAAACAAACAGACAAAGGTACCCAGTGTTCTTTTTTACTTCAATTGCTCTTTTTCACTCTAATTATTATTCTTGTTATTTTTGGGTGTGTGCTAATGAAGGTGTCAGGGATTGATTTGGGTGATGAATGTACCACTATGTAATGGTACTGTAAACAATCGAAAGTACGATTTGTTTTGTATGACTGCATGGTATGTGAATATATCTCAATAAAATGAAGATTAAAAAAAAAAAAAGAAAAAAAAAGAAATAAGTGATGAAACTGTAGTGTGAAAGGCAAGAAAAAAAGAATGGGTCAGTGCCACAGGTGTGTCAGGGAAACATAATATAGAAAGATCCTTCACCATCCTGAAGAAGAAAAGAGAGATGGCATAAACTATCTTATCCCAAAGTAAGAAAGCACAGGTTCTCTCTGGTACAGTTAGATCAAATAAGATGGAAAAACCCAAACTCCTCCATTAAAGTTTGCTCTAAAGAGATCATCCAAGATTAACTCAAAGCTCCGAGGAGAGAGTTAAAACCCTGGGCTAAATATTATGGAGAATACAGAGATCAAACATTTAATAAAATGAAAATACTATATAAAATATATTAAAATGTAGCCCCCTAACAACTCTGACACTTAGAAGCATACAGACTTCCTTACAGAAGAGGTAAAGAGATAGGGTCTAAAAATAAGAAAAAAAAACACAAATGGGTGATAATTGGAGGTAAGAGAGATAAAGGAGTTATAAAATACAGGGAAAGGAAGAGGAAAAATGGTGAAAGAATGGCTATTTTATACAAAGTGCATTTCTCACCTCTTAAAACTTCTTGTAAAGCCTCTCCTTGTATACATGGCAGTTTGCATATGTGATGACATAAAGTATTACATATATAAAACCACACACACCCCATATATACACATGTAAACACCCTCTCTCTCACACACACACACAAGGAAGCTATACAAACATATTTATCAACTACACAGCATGAACAGTGACCAATCAGAATGCAGAAGAGTCCTTATGGCCCCTGCTGGCCTAGAAATTAATCCTGCAGTTGCTTCATCAGATAAGTCCAGGGAAAGAGCTAGAATTGGGGTTAGCAGTGTAGATTTCAGAGTGCTATACCAAACAAAATTAAAGTATTTCAATAGTCTAATAACTGGTACAACTGTGTCGGAGTCAGCAGATTATTAGCTACATGTACATGTACACGTGTATGCACACACATAGTGGGGTGAAAGACAGTGAGGATACATTTAGTCATTTATATTTGTAATTATAAAATGAGCCCCTTGATAATCTCTATTAATGTCCTAGTGGTCAGACTTTACTACCCAATGACTAGTAATCCACATTTAGCAAGTATTCCAAAGGCAATGAATATGAATTGAGACAAATGACATCATTGAAAGTGGCAGAGTAAGAACTTCTGAAAATAATCTATAAAAGCAATGAATACAATGACAAAAATCATCAGAATCAATTTTTCAAAACTCTGGAAATTAACTGAGGGCTGACCATAGGACAAATTTTGACCTGATTTAGTGCTTGCCCAGTACAAATATCCTTTTCTCCAGGGGCGTTTGTCAAAAACAGAAACAGACAATTGTTAAACATTTCAGATAACTGAGACGGTAGAAAACAACTGAGGCAAATAACAGGCTAACCAAACACTTAAGAAAAGCTGGAGAATGAGATGTCCATAGGGGCTCTGAAAAGCTCCAACATATTCCTGGAAATTGGAAGGCCATGTGCATGTGCAGGGCTGTACACATGCTTGGGAAAACCTGAGAAGGCCCTAATCTCTCAGCTCTGGCTGATCTTGAGGCTCTGCACAAGCAAGAAGTGGTGGCTAAGGCAGAGTTGTAAACTGCCGGGTTGAGTGTTGAAGGCTTGCTCCAGCACACACACACAGAGCCCCTCAGCAATAGTTGAGAGCTTTACTGGTTTCGGCATTTAAGGAAATCTTTGTCCAATCATTAGCTGACCACAGACCTAACCAAGGAGAGATTGCAGTGGCCAAACATGGCAAAGAATACACACTTTACAGAATTAGTTCAGAAAAGTCACTAAACAAATAATAGTAACAAATAGCAACAAGAACAAGCCTGATGAAGGAAAAGAATTTGATTTCCAGGGTTGCCACAAAGAGAGCATAAGAGAGCACAAGAGAGCACAAGAGAGCACAAGAGAGCATAGCCTATACATAGGAAAAAAAACAGACATTAGAAATTTTCCTTTAGGAAGCCCAGAGGTTGTACTTACTAGACAAAGACTTTAAATCACTATTTTAAATACATTCAAAGAACTAAAGGAAGCCATGTCTAAACAACAAAAGGAAAGAATGAGAATGATACCTCACCAAACAGACTATCAATAAAGAGATGTAAATTATGAAGAACCAAAAAGAAATTCTAGAGATGAAAAATATAATGGCTGAAATTTTAAAAATTCACTAGCAGGGCTTAATAGATTTGAGCAGGCAAAAGAAAGAATCAGCAAACTTGAAGAATGATCAATTAAGATTATTCAGGCTAAGTAACAGTAAGAAAAAAAGAAGAAAAAAGAATAAATAAAATGAACAAAACCTCAAAGACCTTTGGGACACCACCCAGTGTACCAATATTTGCATAATGGAAGCCCCAGAAGGCAAGGAGAGAATCATAGGGGCAGAAAGAATACTTGAAAGAAAACCTGAATAGACCTATAACAAATAAAGAAATTTAATTAGTAATCAAAAAACTTCCCACAAAGAAAAACTCAGGACCATATGGTTTCACCAATGAATTCCACCAAACTTTTAAAGAATTAACACCAATCCTTTACAAACTCTTCCAAAAAAATTGAAGTGGAGGGAAAACTTTCCAATTTATTCTATGAGGCTAGCATTACCATGATGCCAAAACCAGACACTAAGACATCATAAGAAAACTTAAATTTAAACTAAGATCTTTTGACTGCTAAATTTAGAACTCAGATAATTATTTTTAAAACCAAGATGCTTGGAGGAACATAGAAGCTAAGTTCATGCCCAAAATAAGGCAATTACACCTAATGTGTAGTCCACCCAGCTGGACTCAGCAGTGTTCAGCAAGCTTCCTCTAACCACCCCCTTCCTCTCCCTTTGATGAACTCTGGAAAGTTATTCCACTGCAAAAGGAAATGCTTCAAACTCTAGTCACATCCTCTAATAGTTTAACTCCAATGACCTAAACTGAAGTGGTAGGCAGCCTTACGGCTTGAGAGGAGGTACAAGATGACTTGTCAATTGACTTCCTTTTTTAGACATAGAACCCAACCTAGTTTATTCTCCCAAATTCTATTCCTCGGTCAGTCAAATATAACTTCCCCTGGACATTCTTAGCAGCAAAAACAAACAATACCACCAATGGCTTACACAGAACCCCTGCAGCCAGGCACCACCTTAGAGGTTCTGAATCAGCAGAATTAAAGCTTACCAGTCTGTATTTTTAAAAATGACTCTTTAAGTGTTCTGATAATGAGTCATGTTTGAGGAGCTCTGATCCAATAAAATGAATCAAAGACAGACCTTCATTTCTGGCTTTCATGCCAGACAACTGCTTTCCACCTGAGTAAGTAAAATCAGTTGATCCATTCGTCTCAATTTCCTGGCTACAAAATAGGAGCTGTGATTCAACTCTCTCCACAGGATCAAGTGACATCTACATAATAATGTAGAATGTGCCTCTTAAAAGAAACCTGGTACTACTAGAGTCTACATTTACATGATTAGAGTACGGTAATGTCAACTATTCTAGTGGTAATGGAATCAAGGGAGATGTAGCAACATTTTAACATTACCTACAACTCTACCTCTGACTCAAACTTGCAGAACCCACACGGGAGTTAGTGTACAAAAAAGCTCCAAACCACTATAACCCTGCCCTGTTTTTTACCTGACCGCATTTGCTGCAAGAACTTCATTTTAGGGATTTTCTAAGTCAGGAATGAAAGCTGTGGTCCTCTCTATCTAATTGTTTTACTTAGGAAGAATTTAAAAGGAGATCAATCACAATTAGAAAAACAAATGCAATTATGTTTCAATCACTCAACTAACATCTGAAGACCTATTATATAAAAAACAACTTCCTAGACAACAACAGGATAAAAAGAGATAAAAATTTTAACAAACTACTTGGGGTGGTAAGACAAGTAAATTTTCAAAAAGGTAGGTTATATTATAATCACTTAGGAAAACTTTATGTTCAAGAAGCATTATTCCTAATAGCCAAAAAGTGGAAACAACCCAATCATCCATCAGCTGAAGCATGAGTAAATAAAATGTGGTACAGTCACAAAATGAAGTATTATTTGGCAATTAAAAAATGAAGTATGATACAGGCTGCAATATGGATGAACCCTGAAAACATTATACTAATGAAAGAAGCAGGAAACAAAGGACCACATATTATATGATTGCATTTATATGAAATGTCCAGAATAGACAAATCCATAGATTTGCAGGAAAAGGTCATGGGCCTGCTAATGGGTATGGGTTTTCTTTCTGGGGTGATGAAAATGTACTAAAATCAATTGTAGTTATGGTTACACAATTCTGTGAATATACTAAAAACCACTGAATTGTATACTTTAAAATGATTAATTGTATGGTATGCGAATTATCTCAATAAAGCTGTTATTAAAACAATAAACCTTTGGCAGTATCTACTAAAGTTGAATATATACATATTCTCTATGACCCACTAATTCTATTCCTTAGGTATATACACCTAGTAGAAATGTATTCACATACTCACCAAAAGACCTGTACCAGAATATGCATAGAACTGTAATAGCCAAAAATTCACCCACCAACAATAGAATATATAATCACAGAACAGAGTAGTATACAACAATGGGAATAAACAAACTATCGTGGCATATAACCACATGGATGGATACCACTAACTTATGTTGTGCGAAAGCAGCCAGACACAAAAGAATACATATAATGTGTGATCACACTTAAATACAGTTCAAACACAGGTAAAAATCAACTGTGGTGCCAAAAATCAGGATAGTGGTCACCACCAGGTGGGAGATGAATAAAGACAGAAGGGACATCATGAATGGGCTTCTGACTGCTGGAAATGCTTTCATTTATCTGAGTACCGATTACACAGGTATCCTCATTTTTGAAAATTTATACAACTGTAAACCTGTATAGTTCAATAAAGAATTGACTTAAAGAAACTTAAGCAACATGTCTACAACAATGACAACAAAGAACAATAAAAGAACCAAATGTGAAACACCATGAGCTCCTAGAAGGTGGAATCTACGTCTCTCATAACAGCATCCCTCCAGCTCTGAATCTGGGAAATATTCATTGAGTGAATCAAGGGAGACATTCCTACTTCTATCTTTGTTCTAGGCGGGCTGAAGTCCTCTAAAGAGAAAGAAACAATTCCGATGCTGCTCACCTGGGCTTTCTCTCTCTTAGCTCTGATTAGTGTGTCTTGGTAATGCTGGGCCACTTCTGCCTGGACCCCTTCGAGTTTAGCTGCAGGAATCTGCAGAGCCTGCAGAGTCTTTCTGGCATCACCTTCATCCAAGGCTTCATTAATTAAACCAATGGCTAAAATCCCTAAAATATGAAAGGACAAAATGTTATTTTTTATTAAGAAATTATGTAAACAAATCAATATTTAGACATGTCAATTAATCATAAATCCACCTGAGAATTACCATGATTCAAATTATAATTTGTCATCCATAATATTAAACAGCACTGATTGTTTTAATTTAGTTTAATCTAAAGTAAACCCCCTGGTGCCCATATAAAAAAAGTTCCTATTCAAAAGAGACCTTTTGTTTTATTTTCAATTGCTCCAACTTAAAAGGGATGAGGATTTTGATTAAACTAGCTGTATGGTACAGCATTCAGGCACATCTCAATGTGTAATCAAAGCCATTCTTGATTTACCAAAAAGGCTGAGTTCAAGGGATCTTAAAAAAATCACCTAATTCAACATGTTTATAAAAGAAAAGAAGAGGCTTAGAGACTTCTTGTTCAAGATCACACAGCAAACAAATGGCAGCCCAGGGCTCCCCACTCCAAGCCAAGGATCTTTCCACTCAACTAGTTCATTATTTCTCATAGAAATACAATTAACATTAGAAACATTTGATCCTCAGGTATCTTGATGCTGTGCTACTTTTTGTAAAAACTCTTGAGTTTAGTTGCAGGAACCTGGTCTGGAGACAAAATAGAAAAATCACTTGTAGCACAAGCTACTACTTATAACAATAATGGTAGCATTTAAAAGTATCAGCTGATCTTCAATTCACCTCCAGAAGAGTTTATTTCTGGAGTTCTTATTAAGTATATACTTAATTATAATGATTTCCTGGTGTTCTGCAAACATTATCCAACCTTGGCTGTTGGAGTTGTATATGTTTTTTTCAATCTCTCAATCAAAGACCCTTCCAGGAGTAGTATTGAGAACCAGTTCATGGAATCAGACAATCATTCTTTAATTTTGACTCTCCCTGAGGGGGAAGAGGAAATGCAGGAAGTAGAATACTCACTCTCATGTTCCTCTTGCACCACCAGGTTCACGTGGTCCACACAAGCTTGGATGTCATTCCATGTAACAAACTCATTATTCTCTGCATGTGCCTGAGCTTTCAGTTTCATCAACTCATCAAGATACCTGTCCCGACCCCCCAACAAAAAAGACAATGAAGCATAAAAAAGGACCTTTAGGAAGAATATGGAAGACAGGAACCAGATGACTAAGGAGCAAAGTATCCAAGGAACAAAGATAGCTAGGGTACTCTTAACATTTTGATACGTTCTAGAGGCCAGCTTTGGGGCTGGGGAGTTACCTTAAACAATGTGTGAAAATGCAAAGGAAACACTCATTCTCAACAGCCTGTTACACATTCTAAATTCCAAATAAGACCATCTCTGGAATCAGAGGCAGCAGCTAAAGCAATTCCACTAAAGATAAAAAAGGCCATATACCGTCTAATAAATGTAAAAGGAATGATAGATCCACAAATTATCATTGTACAACTCTTCTGAAAGTATTGACTTGGACAAGGATTATCAACCAGGGTTTAAAATATTAGGTGGATGGTTGATGGAGAACTGGACATTCTGATGGAGTAAAAGGAGATTATGTTCTGGTGATAAGGAAAAAACAACTATACGTTGGAGGGATGGGCTGCCTCTCTAATCCAGGGATCAATTTTATTATCTCTAACGGTGGGACAAGTAGATTTTACATGGCTTTTGATCCAAGGCAATATGAAATACACACAATCACCAAAAATGATGAACTGAATCTTGACATGCCTTTAGATCTAATTTCCAATTTATAAGAATAAACCAAATATGAAGAAAGAACCAGAACTACCAAGAAACTGGGATATTTTAGAGGATGATTGGTCTAGTCTCTAACAAGTCAGTGTTATGAAGAAAGGGGCTACTATAGATTAAAAACTACCAAGGGACTCACAGCCAGATGCAACACATGGTCCTGAACTGGATCGTGATTTGAACAAACCAATTATAAAGGACAGTTTTGGAACAATTGGGGAAATGATGAAAATGGTATAGGTATTAGATGATATTACACAATTATTATCAGAATATTATTCAGCCATAAAAAGAATGAAGTTCTGATCATGCTAGAACTCGGATGATCCTTGAAGACATCATGTTGAGTGAAATAAGCCAGTCACCAAGCGACTGATACCAAATGATTTCACTTACGTGAGAAAACTAGAATATGCAAATTCATAAACAGAAAGGAGATTACAGATCTCTGGTGGAGGGTTGGTGGGTGGATGGGAGGTTATGGAAAGCTAATATTTAACGGATAGAGAATTTCTGTTTGGGATGATGAAAAAGTTTTGGTAATGGATGGTGGTGATGATAGCATAACATTGTGAACAGCTCTGAGTTATATATTTGAATGTGGTTAAAAGAGGAAATTTTAGATTATATATATGTTACTAGAATAAAAATTTAAAAAAAAACAAACATAGGACTATACAACACAAACAGTGAACCCTATTGTAAATGATGGACTATAGTTAGTAGTATAATTATAAAATGTTCTTTCATGAATCATAACAAATGTATAACACTAATGCAAAGTGGTAATAATAGGGTGGTATATGGGAACTCTATTTCATGCATGATCTTTTTGTAAACCTACCAACTTCTCTAATAAAAAATACATATCCAAAAAAAAAGAATTATTATTAATTTTGTTAAGGTGTGAGACAGTGTTATTTTGGCTACATAACAGATGTTCTCTTTTTTTTTTTTAGAGAATCATACTTACATATTCAGGAGTGGAATGTCATGATACCTGCATTTTACGTTAAATGCTTCAGTGTAGTAAACAATAAAATGAGCAAAAGAAGAAAAAAAGAGATGACCATAGTAAGTCACAAGGCCTTAGAGGAAAACAGAGGTGCTGATGCACAAAACAGAGGTAACAGCTGTCTAATGGATTCCTTCCACCCACTCTGGGCACCCACCTCTGACAGTTTTCTTCTTCAATGTTGGTCAGGCCTGTAACTGAACTGCTCAACTGTTTCCACACTGTATTCATGTCTCCTGATTCCAATGCCCTATTGATGAGGGCCACTGAGGACAACATCTCCACTGCAACGGAGAGCTCAGGGTGGGTGAGACTATGCTGTACAGAAAAGGAGAGGGAAAAACGGTGAGGAAAGACATTTTTGAATGCCACGGGAGGTTATTACTTTAATAAAACCACAAGCAGTCTAAGTTTCTGGTAAGAAAGTTCTACCTAACTACACCAAGAAGTGAGTATTAAATTCACTCCCAGACCATTTTACTCACAAACAGGACAGGTTCAGTAACTTACTTCAGGACTCTGTTGCTGCAGGGTAGCCAGTTCTTTCTGATAAAGATCAGCAGCAAATGGATACACCTGGGGCAGCTGGGCTTCAGGATTCATTAGTTCCAAAACAGTCTTCTCAGCTACACCCTTTTGGATTGCAGCATTAATTGCAGCCACTGCTGCCAATCCTGGGTAGAAAACAGGGGGTCAAAAACACAGTAGGCTTAGAGAGCCCTGGGGGTAAGGAGATGCCAATTTTTGTAAAGAAAGTTAAATTCTGTGGATAAACTATTAGCCATGAAGCTTGAAGCAAAACTTTTATCTTTAAAAAGCAGCCTCCTAACTGTTCTCCCCCATATTTTCTATCCATTCCAATTGATCTGTATGCCACCACTAAACTCTACCTAAAACATCTCTTCCTTCCCCTAAAGCCCAGCAAATAAAGTACCAGCTTCTTAGGCTATTATTCAAGGCATTACTCAATTTTTTCAACCCTTTATCTAACACAACTCAGCCCAAAACATCTATAAAATATTTATTCTAACCACTGTTCCTTAAATGTATCTTTTACCTTTTGTACCTCTGCTCACACTTACTTTTCCTTTTATTACCCCACGTTAGGAACATCCTTTTGTCTCCTCTTTCACCATTCAAATCTTACCAATCCCTCAAGTCTCACCTCCTCCAGATGTGGTTACTAGCCAAAGTGAACGTACACTCAATCCACTTCTATTTTTAAAAGAAGAGGAAGTCTAAGAACCCTACTGCCACAGAAGGGACCTGGTAGTTGATTACGGCAGTAGGCATGGAGTGGAAGAGGTGGGGGTGACAGAAGCTACTCTCAGACCCTTTGCTGACAAACAGCCCCAACTCTCCTCCCTTACTAAATATTCCAACAGATACCCAGCAGAGAGGACTCTTACTTCTCTGATACTGCTGGGCAGCACTGTTTGCAGCATCCACTCCTGACTGTAGCTCCTCCTTCTGCAGAGGACCAACCTGACCACTCTGAGAAAAGCAAAGAACATTTACGTAAAGCATACTCATGACTATACCTTCAGACCTTATAGCTCTCAAATCTCAAAAGCAGTCCCAAGGGACAGAGAGCCAAAGACATAAATAACAGCTCCAGGCTCCATATAGTCAAAGTGGCCACTCTAGCTAGAGCCAAAAGCCCTCGCCAAATCTGGGGCAGAATGACTTTCCAGATACCAGTACATTTAAAAGAATATTTCATAAAAAGCATCAAAAAGTTGTGAGACAAAATTGCTGACACAATCATTAGCCAATTAATGCTGCTTAGTCTGGCCAACCTAAGCTGGGAATGAGTAAAATATATACTTGCCTTTATTTAGACAAAAAAGAAAATCCCTCGTGTTTGTTCTAAAAATGCCACAAAATACAATCCTACTCAATCTACTCTTCCTGCACATAGAGTACTTTTCCAGTGTTGGCCAGAGGAAAAAGTGAGGTGTGGTTTTTTTAAAGTGGAAATTCCTTAAGTAAGAGTGTAAAAAATTTCCCCCCAAAGGTTTTTTTTTTTTTTGGAGGTGGGGGATGACAGGGTGGTTAGAGTAAAGGGATGGCTAAGTTGGGGGAAGTGGGGAGTGTTTACTTTTTAAAGAGGATTTACAGTTCTAAAAGCAAAACAGAGCTGAAGACAATGTGTACTTTACCTAAGGATATAAAAAATTAGTTAAAATGCAGGAGAAAAAGTTATACCAAAGAGAGAAAAAAGGCTCCATAAATATCTTAAAATGACAGCATGGGATTCAGATGGATGCACAAGACCTGACCTCTTGCAGGCTCATCCCAGAGTATTTGTACCTGTATCTTCTGCTGTTTATCACTAAGGAGCTGCTTGAAGTACCAGTCACTGTTCTGTTGCTGCAGTCCTTGAAGACCCAGAGCTGGTGACTGCAAAGCCTTGAGCAATGCCAGGACAGCTCCCTGCTCTAAAGCCAGGTCTACATTTGCTAAAGCAGAATATGCTGAGGAGGGAAAAAGACAAAAGATTAAAAAAAAAAAAAAAAAAAAAAAAAACTATATTAACATAAAAGCCTAGAATATTTTCCCTCACCAATCTCAATTCTGGATGAGATAAATATAATTCAGAGAGCCTTCATCCTTTTTATTCCAGAACTTAGGATCTTGGGATTGGAAGAGAACCTTAAAGTCATCAGGTCCAATAGTTCTCAGTCAAGATGTTCATTAGATTTTAAATACAGATGCCTAAGCTGTACCCCAGGCCTACCTACAAGCCTCCAGGCATCAATATGGGTAGCAACATAAGAAAACCATCAATCTACACCAATTTGTGCCTAAATTCCCTGTAAGATGTCAAGCAGTCTAGACTATGCTTACAAAGTACTAAACAGGAGAAACTATTTCCCAAGGCAACTTGCTATATCTCTGGACAATTTTGTTTCAAAGAAATTTTAAAGCTCCCATCCTAAAGTTCACACTGAATACATATAATCCCCCCTTTCTTGCGACTGTCTTCTTCTGACTAAACAGCCTTAGTTCTTTCCACCATTTCTTAGCACCATTTTGGATCCTGTCATTATCTTGGTATCTCCTGAACACTCTGCACCCACAGCATTCAGTGCCCATATGCCAAGGGCAGTCTAACCTGTGCTGAGTGGGAGGGCTACTTCCCCCCTCTTGATGGTCTCTACTTCTGGTCATAAAAACTTAGATCACACGAATTCTTTACTATAACCCAGACATTCCTTCACATGTAAATGACAGGAAAGGTACCTTTCTCATAGGGTTATTTTTAAGATTAAATGAAATCACATACATGAAAGTACTTTATGTAGTGTAAAATAAAAATAATGTATTATTAAGTTGAAAGTCAGAATAAGGCAATTTCTGATTTCAGAAATGATAGCACTGGGAAATCGTAAATATTTTATGATTTTTGGTTTCCCTATTTTTAGAAGAGGAAATAAAAGTTTTTTCCCTCAGGGACAAATATCTGATTTTATTATCAAAGTAGCAAAATATCAATAAAAAATACTAAAAATCAAAATATTGGGGGCATGACAGTACTCATCCATTTTAAATGTTTTCATCAGTTAACCGAAAAAAAGATACATGCTCTTAGAAAGAAAATCAAAACAGCCCAAAGGAAACTAAAGTCTCAAATAAGCTAGAAAATGGGGAAAGAGGGTAGCAGGGAAGAGTACAATTAATAAAACCAATAGGTGAAAGGGAAAAAAGGTTTAAAAAGTTGCTGTGGATTTGTGGTCTAACTGTAGACTCTAAGAGACTGTTTATTTCTTCTTTATGATTGTGTCTACAGTCCAACTGACTGATAATCACCAAAGCGATGGGTCACTCGAGTCAAGGCCATAACCACCCATTCCTTCAACAGTATTGGCTGAGCATGTGCTATATGCGACAAATATAGCAGCGAACAAAACAGACAAACATGAAGCTTTCCTAGTGGGGGTAAAAGCAAATAAACGAATAAAACAAGTAATGACCAGGCTTTCTCTAAATATGCATTGCAAAATCAGAGAGTATTTATTTGCAAAAGAATCTAATCAATTATATGTCTTCTAGAAGCATAAACTTAGCTACTTAAATATATAAATATTTAAATGAAAAC
This sequence comes from Choloepus didactylus, assembly GCF_015220235.1. Taxonomy (NCBI): domain Eukaryota; kingdom Metazoa; phylum Chordata; class Mammalia; order Pilosa; family Megalonychidae; genus Choloepus; species Choloepus didactylus. Next base: position 93,815,375 of record NC_051310.1, read on the forward strand.
TTAATAACAATTATGTTGCAAAGATGATAGAGTTTGGAACATGATTTAAATGCTTTAACTAAACTTTAACTGTAAATCTTCCTTATTCTATTTAACAACAACAAAAAACCAAACACCTTTCTAATTTTAAACTATTTGGTCTACAGCTTTCTTGTGGGGCCCTGTTAATGGCTTACTGCTGGTTCCCATGCCCTACGCCCTAGGGAAAGAATCTTATCTATAATTACATTAAGATAATTCCTGGGACCTAAGGTCTGTATATCTATCTCCCCAGAATGCAACTTTCTCTTGCCTCAGACTTTCTCTATCATTGGGAAAAGACTGTCCCCACTTTGGGAATTCTGCCTTATCCCGTCCTCTTGGCCACTCTGAGAATGCCAATGAATGTTCATATACTCTCAAAACCTACCCAAAATCTCCACTTCCTTTCTTTATTCTATGACTGTACCTCATACACCTTTGGTACCTTGTTCTAATTAAGCTGCCCTGAAATTCATTTGTATGTCCATCTTCCCACTACATTGAAACCTATTTGAGGGAAGTTTTATCATTTTGCTCCTAATGACCACATGAGAACAATCTGAATAGAACACTTTAAGAAAGGTAAAGCTATAAAGGTTTTAAAAGCCCAAATAACATAGCAGGAAGAATCCCTTAGTAAAACTAAAAGAGGTTTTTAATGCATTCCGTGCAGCAGGAAATGAGCGGGACTTTCTTCTCACACACAGAACTAACTATTAAGGACACTCAGGTTTTTATCTGCTAACTTAAGTATTCATACAGATAAGGCACAACAAATCACTCATACTTGAATGGCTTTGTTCAGAGGCCACTATTCTAAATGAAATAGAATACAATGACATACATAGGATCTTGGTCAGGATTTAGAACTCCACATCATATGGAGTTGGCAAAATCTTACAAACCCTCTCTGTTATTCAGAGTATTAGTTCGGGTTAGAAATTACAACGAGGATACTGGTCATTATTGCTATTACTGTTAATATCTTAAGTGAAACAAGATCAAGCCTGGTCTAACTGGTTAAAATCAAATAAGCGTTTTAGTTCTTTTGGTGAGTCTAACTGCATACTAGGAATTTTGAGGGTTTCAAAAGAAGCAGAATTAATAAGTAAGCTCTACTTTAAAAGAGTTTAAAAGGACGTCAGAAACAAAGAGAAAGGAGTACAAGACAATACATAATTAAGTGCAAAATTGTGTGGTTTAGCGTATACATGCTGCAGGAGATTTGAAAGGGAAGTATATTATGAGCCGAGCTAGGCATAGAGGCAAGAATTGAGCAGGATCTTGAATGACTGGTACAATTTGGATTAGGTAAGAGATTAGGCATGAGCGCATTATAGTGGGGAGATTACATGATAACAACATCATCATCATCATCATCATCATCAACATTTAGTACTTACCAAATACCAGGCAATTTACATGCACAATCTCCTATCATCCTCATAACAATTCTATACCATAGGTGCCCAACATCACCCAGCTATTACAAGGACAAGAGATTAAAACCCAGGTCTGTACCACTCCAGAACCAGACTCTTCATGACTCATGAAACGAAAAGAATAAATATGGGAAATAATTGAGCAAATGAGTTTCTAATGGAAAGTTGTATACACAAAATACTGCATAAAGAACTTCACTAGGCTAGCAATCTGTATTTTGTCTGGTAAGTAATAAGGAACCAATGCAGGTTCCTTAAAAGAGGAGTGACAAAATTAAAAAGGAAAAACAGGGTGAAGGAGTGAAACTGCAGCCAAAAAGACCAGTCTACCAAAAAATGCAGGAGTGAGTTGAGGGCCTTGTCCAAAGACAACAGTAGCTGAAACAGAAGGGATATAAGCCCATGAGACTATAGGAAGCAACAGCTCCTAAACAAATACACCAACTAAAATAAAACTTAAACCATGCCACAAGTCCAAGAATACAGCAACATTCCCATTATTCTGTAACATCCCTTTGGGTGCCTGACTCGGGAACATACTTACTGTTGACTTTGTTTATATTGCCTTGAATTTCAGCTTGAGTGAGCAGCTCCTCATATACGTCCCTTTCTCTCTCGGAGTTCTCTGTCTGAGGATGAGAGAAAAGTATAATTAGCTCAGATGTACCTCCTCCACCACAACAGAACCAAGATAAAGTATGGTGTGGCATAAAATCCTTTATAAAGAAGAAAAAGGAATGCTATGTGACTATAACTAAAACAATGAGAAGTGGATCCACTTCTTAATGACAAGCACGAGGGTTCTTACAGAGAAATGAGCAAATGAAGGAAGCCTTGGAGGGACGCTGGCCTGCTCACTTGTGAGGCATTGGGGACTGAGAGCTGTATCCTTGCCTCAGACTGCACAGGATGGGGACACATACGGGTCACCCGCTCTTAGAGCCTTTCACAGTGATGCAGGCAGGGGCAGAGCAGCAGCTACTTGCCTCCAGGTCAGTTTGATACCTATCTTGGGGGGTTGTAACCCCTGCTCTATAATAAGAGATATGAAAGATATTGTCATAATCTGGAAACATGCACACAGAATTGAAATTTTTCAATCATCAATTTCGACAAGGGATGAATACATTCTTATGAAGTCTTAAATGAAATTCTCAGCTCCAGTTTTTCTCAAGTCAGAATCACTCAACTAATTTCCATATACCCATAACAATAGTATACAAGAACATTCCATCCTAGAGAAGCTGGAAAAGGAGAAGGACTACACTAATATTTGGAGATCACCTTTCGAAATAGCACCTTTAATTTTTAATGGTCACACTTCAGAACTTTATGTGCACAAAATTCAAGAAGAAAGCAGAAGTCAAAATCGAATCTCACACCAAAATACCATGTACTGTGTAATTCCATTTATATGAAATTCTATAAAAGGTAAACTTAGTGATAGAAAGACTGGTAGTTGTCAGAGGCCAGGGGCAGGGGTGTGGGGGAAGGTAGAAACTGACCTTAGACAGACACCAGGGAACTTCTGGAGGTGTTGGTTACATGATCATTTACATTTGCCAAAACTCATCAAACTGAACACTTAAAATGGGTGGATTTTATTGTATGTAAGTTATACCTCAATAAAAATGATTTTTTTAATGGAGTCATATCAATCAAATTATGAAAGAATATAAATAAGAAAGAGCAGATGTTTCATTTTTTACCCTGTTTTTAGCATTTGCCATTTTGTCTTGTTTAGCCTGGTAAAGCACATCCTGGTAAGTGGAAGCCAAGGGCTCTTCAAGATTTACAAGCATGGCATTGGGGTTTTTCAAAGCTGCAAATGTGTCGGCTGGGATTCTGTGGTCAACAGCTTCATTAATAGCAATAACAGCAGCATGCACTAAAAATTTCAAAATACACAACATTGAGGTTACATAGGGTAAAAGATGTTCTTTATACATATAAAACAACATTGCAACCCCCATTACAGAGAAAGGCTCCTTCTCACAGAAAAATAAAGACTGCAAATGGAGGAATGGCTCCCCAATTCCTAAGAGACTTCTCTTCCTTATGATGCACAAAGCCACAGCTCTGCTTGTGAAGTATGTTTGGGGTACTAAATTTGGAGCTTATAGGGAAATTCATAAGACACCTTACAAGAACCCCATCTTACGGAAATGTTCACATTTAATTATAAACCAAATAGCATAAATAATAAACTGAAAAAGGCACTGAAATAATGTAGGACTCACTTTTTAAATGCTTTTAATTAAAAGCAATCACTTATTTCTACATAACAATGGCACAGAAGACTATAGCATAATTTGAAACTACATCTATTGACTTTCTAATGTCCTAATGTTGCTATCAGAAGTGGTAGCAACATTCCCATCAGAACCACAAAATATTTCTCTTCTTACATGCAGCTTCATCCACTGAGAGTTCATTAGCCAGGATGCCCCCGATCTTGCTGAAGGCAGGCATCTGGATTCCATACTTCTCCAGCTCAATCTTCATGTTGTTGATTTCCTCTTCTACAGGAAAGAATTAAGACCCAGTCAAACAAGTTAAGCACCTTTTCCTAACTCATAGAAGGAAATTCCACTATAAAATATGATAAAATAGCATCTACCTCTTAGGGTTGTTATAAGAATTTAATAAAATACATGGAAAGAACTTAACACAGATTTTGGTACATAGCATGTACTCAATAAACGTTAACTATTAACTTGATAAGTTACTCTTATCAAGGGCAACAAAAATAACTATAACATGAAAATGGTCTTACAGGAAATAGTTTTTCAAAACTGCTTCTTAAGGCATTTCCTACTAAAAAACTTAAGAATGGAGCAAGTTTAAAGAGAGTTCAACAAGTGAATCAACAAGTGTATCTCAGTCTTTAAAATCCAAATCACCAGCTGCTATTACACAATTTCATTTCTAAGGCAGATAGCTAAACAATAAAGACAACAACATGAAAGGCTTGACCCTTGCCCCAGGCCTGGTGAACAACTTCCCGGGAAGGAAAAATATCATAGATAAAAGCTTTATTACCAATTTTTGAAACCCTCAGATGTATAAAATAATCACCAGATTCAAAAAAATATATTTGAATCAATATTACCACTGCCCTTTTTTTCCCAAAGCCCCCATCTCTTCCTCCTGTAACATTATAAGTTTAGAAAACCATAAGCATCTGACTACAGCAAATACACATTGAAACACCCACCTAAATAAGCTAATATTTAAAAATTTTAAAAATCGTCATCTTTGCATCATCTCACCTCTACCCCCACCCCACTCCCACTGCTTTGTCCACAATAATTGCTCACAATTGTTTGCTGAGAGAGGGAAAGACTGTTAAAATGCTTTTTTCACCATACATGAACATTTAATGTTAGATGTCAATTGATATGCTATAATATATGTATTATACATGTATTGTCTAATATATAACAGTATATGTTAATATTATCCCCAGTTTACATATAAGAAAACTGAGATTTACTAAATCATGCCCGTGTCATAAGTGAGAAAAGAGACTAAAAGTCCAGTTTTGTGTTCTTTCCACCACCCTAGGAGAAGCATGTTATTTTATACTCCTTTCACCTTTGTTGCCAGTGTATTTTTAAAGCCCTAGGTCTCTAAAATTGGTATCTTGATTCTCCAGGCTATTTCCACATAAATCAAGCACTTCCTGCCCAGTGTGTAATCTTTACCTGTGAAGTCAACTTTTCCATATAGATCTTGAATCTGAGGAGCAAGGCCTAGTTTGAACAGGTACAAACTAGAAGACACAATATGCAAAATAGTTAGATCTCCCAGTTGTACCTAGCTGCTGTGCTTAGGAAAATCAGCATAAAGAACAGAATAGCAACAGTAGAAATAGTCTAAAGAAAGAATCCCAGTATCCGCAATATTCCCCTTTGCAGTTACAATATTTTACCTCAGAACTTTTTTTAGTTTATATAACGTTGTTCTAAAAAGTCACATAATGAAATGCAAAAAGCGCTAAACTAGGAATCAGTAGTTACAAATTCAAGTTCCAGTTCTGGCACAAATCCAATGTGTGATTAGATATTATTAATGTTAAAATTATTAGCGAAGACTTCTCTGTTTACCTTCCCATGAGCAACAAGATATTTTAGAAAAGTCTCATGAAGATGATTCAGATAGCAAATCTTATTTAAGCTGAATTCATATTATTGATGGAAAAGTTTGATACGGGTAATTTAAGAATTTGAAATCAAGTGCAGATGTTATTTTCAGCCTTTTTTTAAAAAAAGAAATCTAGACTCTAAGCTCCAGGAAGGCAGAGACAATAAAAGTCTTGTTCACCAATGCCCACCCAGAGCCTATCATATATTAATAAATATTAATCAGTGTTTCACAAATGGATGGATGATGGATAAATAAATATCTGCATCTCTGAATGAGGTTAACTGCATTCTAAGAGCCTTGCAGATCAGAATTAATTAATCAGAAGGGATCAGAAGGGCCCTTTACAGGCACAAACATAAGTAAGACATTGACAGTCTAACAACAAGGGAGGAAATTAAAAATATAAAAGAAAATTCGGAGCAACTCAATAGAGTGGTCTATAGTTTTCACAAATAATCTATAAAGCTCAGTATCATACAAATACAAATAGACATCATGCATATTACATTCACAGAACTCATCAGACTTTAAACTTTATACAATAAATCCAAATGTATAATCTAAAAAAGAAAAAAAAAAAACACACACAAAGTGTTCTGAATTTATAGATCCACAGCAGCTACTTAAGCATTTTCTCAAAGTACAAGTATAAATCATATGTATATAATTAAGTACTTTTCTTTAGAGTAAAACATTCAAGATGGAACTATATAATTTAAACCTCTCCAAGAAATATTTCAAAGCAAAACAGCTAATAAACTTTCAGAAATGTATATGTTCCTTCATATACTTTTCCAACTAATAGTCCCTCCACCTGCATTCTAAATCAGTAAGAATATTTTTCTTCAAGAATTTCTTCCCCTTTTATTCCTATTTTGAAAGAGGAAAATAGCTGCCACACTTGAAAATAGTTCAAGAATGTCATTTTTCATGGCCTATTGAAGAGGGAATCAGCTTCTTTTCTCCTTTCATTAGAAAAGTTGTGGGTTTACAGAATAATCATGCATAAAATACAGGATTCCCATATACCACCCTATTATTAACATCTTGCATTGGTGTGGAACATTTGTTACAATTAATGATAGCACATTTTATAATTGTACTATTAACTATAGTCCATTGTTTAACTTAGGATTTAGTGTATAGTATATATAGGTCCACGGATTTCGTTTTCCTTTTTTTTTTTTTTTTTTTGTTAGTATTTTATTGTTACCATATATACAATCTAACATTTCCCCTTTTGGTCACATTCAGAAATAGATTTCAGTGCTGTTAATTATGTTCACAATGCTGTGGAGTTAGCTTTTAATTTCTTTCAATGGTCAATTAAAGATGCTACAAAGATACCACTAGTTGCTGTAAAAAGTAGAGAAGATAAGACATGAGAACCAACTTTCTTTTCTCTCTCTTTAATTATTATAACTATTAGGAGTATTTTAAGAAGATACTGGAGCTATGAATGGAATCATAACAGCCACTTAGATCCTCTTCCCCAGAATCAAATGTGCTTAACTCAAACCTGAAACTTAAAAATCTTAACAGTAAACATCACTTTCCAATTTTTGTTCCTGCTCTCTTAAGCCTACTTTTGCAAACAAGCTGTTAAGTGCCTTTAAGGGGTCAGCCTATAACTGAACTCAGATTTCTTTTTCTTTTCTTTTCTTTTTTTTCTATTTAAGCTTTGTAGCAATGGAGAGAAGGAAGCTGTGTTAGCCTATCTGGATTTGAATTTTCTTTGCAGATTGCTGAGTAACCCAGAGGAAGTCACTATTAGGAAACAGAATCTAGTACAGGTTCAGAGTCTCTTATTTAAATTCTTTGGGCTAGATATGCTTGAATTTAGAATTTCTCAGATATTGCAAAGATTTTACAGGGTATATAGTATTATAAAACACCCCCAGCAAGCCTTGGGGCAGCACTCCTAATCAAATACATTACTTTTCTGCAGAGAAATATGAATAATCATATTAGTAAATAAATAAAGATTATAAGTAACCTCATATTAATTCTGATCAGGTTTTGCCAACATGCATGAGCTTGTACCAAACAAACTCAATTTTCAGAGATTTTAGGTTTTCTGAATTAAGGATAAGGGATTATGAAATAATTTAATCCCCAAATCCCACTTCTTAGAAAGACAAAACATCAAGGGAGATGGAAAGACAGTATGCAAATACATTCAGAGTAATGGAGAACTGGGCTCTTATCTGAGAGTGGAATGCAATCTACAAGAGTAATTTGGTCTAACTGAAGCACAATGACTATCCCTGGAGTAATGCCAGTCAAGACCTGGGGGGAATAAGGGAGTGGGGGGAGGCAGAAAGGAAGAAAACAAGGAGATAATACTTCTCTGGCACTGTTGATCCAAAAGAGAGATGAAGCCTCACCTAATTCAGTGAAATGAAGAACCTGCCTTGGACACTGTTGTGCTTTATGGAAACAGAAGAGGCTCTGAGCACAGTTTAAACACTTCCTACATGTTATCATCAAGTGTCACCAACCTACCCTTCAAGAGAAACACCATAAGAAAAGAAAGAAACCATAAATCACCAACCACAACACACTGCTCTGTACCTAAATTCTAAGCACAGGCTGCATTCTCAAAAGAAATGTAAAACAGCAGCAGATTTCCTCCGTTTCTTCTTTTGATTCCATCATTAGAAAGGCACAGTTAATTCTGCATCTCTATTTGGGAGAATTTGAGGGTCTGGGACCCAGATTACAGGGCAGAGAGCAGTGGCTATGGAATTAGCTGAGAGGAATTCTGCCAGCTCCAGATACCTCTGAGCCTGCCAAGTTCAGATATCCATTGTAGGTACAGCCTTCACCAGGTTATCAACTCAGACAGACCTCATGTAACACTAAGCCAATCATGATACTCAGAATCTGGTTGTGGCTCAGACACATGTATGAAATTGCTACATTCTGACATTCCCCAGAAACCACCCATTCCTAACACTTTTTTAAAAATTGTATTTTGGGAGTGGGGGATAAGAAAGAAATATAAGGCATGACCTCTGTCCCTAAAATGCTAATACTCTAATTAGGGAGAAAAGATTAAACACATGAAAGAAACAACATATAACTAAAAGATAAACAGGAGTTTAGAAAATAGAATCACTGAAGTAAACATCACCAAGAGGGTAGAAATTGGGCTAAAACTTGGCTGGATAAGTAGAGACAAACATATAGAGTTGTCTGATAAAGAGAAAACACCATTTCTTTTTTTCATTTATAGGACATTAAATTATGCCCTTGAGTTGGTGGATAGGAAGTTTGTTATAATATCTGATTTTAACACATTTATTGATTCCCTACTGTATTCCAGGCATCTAAGTGTTAGAGTTACAAAGATAAAGTAAAGGAAATGGTTTTTGCCCTAAGGACTCTACAAAAAACAAGATATAAAAACAAATAACCAGAGAACAATGTGACAAGCACTATACTAGAGGTAAAAGGTTTGTACAAAATGCTAGGGGAGCTCAAAGATGGGAAACAGCTAAATTTTGCCTGAGAGAGAAAGTGAAAAGGGAGGATTCTGAGGTGGCACTGGAGAAGAACATGAGTTAAAATAGTGGTATTTCAGAACACTTTCGGCAAAGGAAACAGCATAATCAAACGTCAGAGACACAAGACTACATGGTATGTTTGGTGAACATACCAGAGCATGGGTACATAGGTGGGAATGGCTAGAGATGAGACTGGAAAGGAAACCAAAAGAAGTTAGAAAGGAGCCATCAAAATATTTTATGGGGGGTCTGATACAATCAGGGTGTTTTGGAAAGATGGCTCTGATAGCAGCATGGCAGATGGACCAGAAGGGAGACGGCCTCGGGAGGGAAACTATTAGGAGATTAATGCAATTGTCCAGACAAGGGACCCACTAGTTCTCAGTTATGTTCATTCTTTTGTGTGAGTCAAAAGATTCCAGTGGTAGCAAGCACACGTTTGATAAAGAAACTGGAGACAAGAGGCTTCTTATGGGTCAATAGTACACATACATTCACACATACAATTAACGCTTATTAAGCACACACACAGAATGCTATGTAAAAAGGGCAGCCCAAGCAAAGAAATCTCATATTCATATCCTACTCATTTCTACCATCTTCTCCTTTAGTCTATGACCATCAAGTAAATTTGCAAGACTCTGAAATACTACACTACTATACAATACCACAAGCACCTACTCCCATCCCACTCCACCCTCCCTCCACACAGATCACCACTTCTTTTCAATTTAGTACCTTGTTCATTCTAAGAGCCAGGGACCTGGAATTAAATCATCTTTCAAACTTACCATGAAATTGTGAAAAAATTATACTCTTTGTTTCAGTTCCTATTTATGATATCCACGTTAACAGAAAATTATTCAACCAATGAAAAAATGGCTTAATAATGGCAAGGATCTGGATGATGAAATAAATTCTAAATCGATCTTTTGGCATTTGCTAGTATTATTTGAGGATGCTGACAAAATTTGATTGTACTACTACTAAGTATCAAGACACAGTTTAAATTTATTTGTAATTCAGCTTATCAGCTTGAAGCAAAATGAGAAATAAAGTTTTCAAATATATATAGATTTTATAATTTTTAAGAGATTTCAGTTAAAGAGAAGGGACTACACCTGGGTAAAATGTACGGCCCACAGAAACACTAGCTCAATAATGAAATATTACACTACGTTTTTAGAAACAAAATTATCTGCTATTATGTAAATTAATAAATTCCTTCTCCCAACTCCTTAGGAAAACACAGAAGTTTCTCTCCATTTTGTTAAGATAATGGTATTCTATCCTATTTGAAAATTTAAAAGCTAAGGGAAAAACTTTTTCATTCTTACTTAATGAAATAATCTACTTATTTTACCAAGAAAATCTGATTACCTGAGTGCATGGATGCAGTAGATACATCTTGGCATGTTCTTTCGGTCATAGATATCTGTAGTTTCTGGATAAAAAATCTACCGAGAAATAAAAAGTAAAGTAAGGTTTCCAATCATTGAGGTTCATTTGATCATTCATCAATCATCAGTAATACAAAATAAAACTTTGGACAATTAGAAAGCATTGTTGACATTCAGCAAATAACTTCCTTAGGGTGAAAAGACATCCCATCATAAGTATTGCAAAAAATAAAATGCTACAGCACAGAATGAAAAGCACTTCTTGGAAAAGTTTTATTTGGTCAACCCACTGGCTTTCCTTAAATGTGTGAAAGCAATTTAGTTACTCCAGACCCAGACAGACAAATGAAACCCAAGTTCTAGACCAATTTAAACCACTGACAAGTGTACAAGGCCTTGAAGGACCACAATTTTCTTAACTACGATCATGCCTAGATTAAGTGAGCAGTAACTTAACAACAAATATTTACTAAGTGCTCTACTTTGTACAAACTACTGGATTTAGACATTGAAAAAACCATAATGTATTAAAGTGTGTTATAATGCTTACGGAAAATGGAAAGATACACAAATGAAGTGGCTTGGAATAGGGGATATATGAGGAAATGTGGGTGATGGGTACTTTTTCTCGGTAGCACTTTCCACAATTAATCAATTACTTGTGTTATCTGTTTGACTACTCCATTAAATTATAAACCACATGAAGGCAGGGACCAGGTCTACCTTATTCAATGCTATACCCTCAGTACCAAGCCCAGGAACATGGAAGGAGCTCTGTATTTGTTTAATTAATGAATTAGGTACAATAGGAACAAAGAAGATTTACATGAGAAATAGCCTTGAATTTCAAGACCTGTTACGCAGTAATGAGGCACCATACAACTCAATGTGTAATTCAGGGAAATAAGAGGTAACAGTGGATTGGAGAAGTGAAAGACTGTATTATGGGTGATTAGAAGAATTTGACTGAGCAATAAAGGCCTAAACTAAGCCACTGGAGCAATTCCTGCAGCACTTTGTATCTAACTCTACACAACAGCACGTTCACTTTGTATAATTGTTTATATGCTTGTTTTTCAATACTTATGGCTCTTGAACTGGAAAGAACTGTACCCTAGAGATGGAATGTATCAGAAACATCTTTTTCTCAATGCATGTTCACCCCCAGAAATTGAGATGTCTTCTCCTGAAAAGTAAAAATCACATTTAGAGAGGGGCAAGATGGCGGCATAGAGAGGAGTGGAAGCTAAGCAGTCCCCCTGGAACAACTACAAAAAAACAGAAACAACTAGTAAATAATCCAGAATAACTGCGGGGGGACAAACGAGACCATCCACTCATCATACACCAACCTGAATTGGGAGGAATGCCCGAGAACACAGCATAAAATCTGTAAGTAAAACCTGCGGAACCAGGTTGGGAGACCCCCTCCCCCATAGCCCGAGCTGCGGAGCCGCGTGGTGCCACAGAGAAGCTCTCTCCCAGCAAGCGAATACAGCTCAGCTGAGCTCCAACTGGGGTTTTAAGTAGCAAGTGTGAACTGCTCACTACAGGTACGCAGCCCCAAAATACAGACAGAGGCTTTGGGTGACGACTGACCTTGGAGAGCCGGAGGGTCGCCTTGGACTGGGTCTGAAGGGGACTGTTTCTTTTTCGGCTCACTGGAGAAAGCCCCAGTCATTTTAAGTTTCCAGGGCTGTGACTCCGGGAAGGGCAGAGACAGCACAAGCAGAGAGCAAGACCATTGAAATGCTAATGACCTCCACCTGAGGGGTCTGTCTTCTCTAGGAGGAAAGGGGTGGGGCCCTTTCCATTCAGAACCAGACCCCAGAGCCTGGGGGAACACGGCCATACCACCTCACACCAGTCAAGAATTATAGGCTAACAGGCGTCACCTGCTGGGAAGAAAAGCACAGTGACCCGAGGCATCAAAGGGTGGAGCAATTTTTTATGACACACCCGCAGGGAAACCAGATACTGAATATTTCTTCCCTCTGGGACCTGAGCCTGTTCTGGTCTGGGAAAACCTGATTTGGATAACCAAGGAAACCATGCCTAGACAACAGAAAATTACAACCTACACTAAGAAAAACAAAGTTATGGCCCAGTCAAAGGAACAAACGTACACTTCAACTGAGATATAGGAATTTAAACAACTAATGCTAAATCAATTCAAAAAGTTTAGAGAAGATATTGCAAAAGAGATAGAGGCTGTAAAGGAAGCACTGGACATGTATACGGCAGAAATCAAAAGTTCAAAAAACCTACTAGTAGAATCTATGGAAATGAAAGGCACAAGACAAGAGATGAAAGACACAGTGGAAACATACAACAGCAGATCTCAAGAGGCAGAAGAAAACACTCAGGAACTGGAGAACAAAACACCTGAAAGCCTACACACAAAGGAGCAGATGGAGAAAAGAATGAAAAAATATGAGCAACGTCTCCGGGAACTCAAGGATGAAACAAAGTACAGTAATGGACGTATCATTGGTGTCCCAGAAGGAGAAGAGAAGGGAAAGGGGGCAGAAGCAATAATAGAGGAAATAATTAATGAAAATTTCCCATCTGTTATGAAAGACATAAAATTACAGATCCAAGAAGCGCAGCGTACTCCAAACAGAAGAGATATGAATAGGTCTACGCCAAGACACTTAATAATCAGATTATCAAATGTCAAAGACAAAGAGAGAATCCTGAAAGCAGCAAGAGAAAAGCAATCCATTACATACAAAGGAAGCTTAATAAGACTATGTGCGGATCTCTCAGCAGAAACCATGGAGGCAAGAAGGAAGTGGTGTGATATATTTAAGATACTGAAAGAGAAAAACCACCAACCAAGAATCCTGTATCCAGCAAAGCTGTCCTTCAAATATGAGGGAGAGCTCAAAATATTTTCTGACAAACAGACAGTGAGAGACTTTGTGAACAAGACACCTGCCCTACAGGAAATACTAAAGGGAGCACTACAGGGTGATAGAAGACAGGAGTGTGTGGTTTGGAACACAATTTTGGGAGATGGTAGCACAACAATGTAAGTACACTGAACAAAGGTAACTATGAATACGGTTGAGAGAGGAAGATGGGGAGCATGTGAGACACCACAAGAAAGGAGGAAAGATAAAGACTGGGACTGTGTAACTTGGTGAAATCTAGAGTATTCAACAATTGTGATAAAATGTACAAATATGTTCTTTTACGAGGGAGAACAAGCAAATGTCAACCTTGCAAGGTGTTAAAAATGGGGAGGCATTGGGGGAGGGATGCAATCAGCATAAACTAGAGACTGTAACTAATAGAATCATTGTATTATGCCTCCTTTAATGTAACAAAGGTGATATATCAAGGTGAATGCAGATAAGAGGGGGAATAGGAGAGGCATGTTAGACACTTGACATTGGTGGTATTGTCTGATTCTTTATTCTACTTTGATTTAAGGTTATTTTTCCTTTTGCTGCTTCCTAGCTGTCATTTTCTTTTTTTCCTCTTTCTTTTGCCTCTCTACCTTCTTTGACTCTCCCTCCTGCCTTGTGGAAGTAATGTAGATGCTCTTATATAGATAGTGGTGAAGGTGGTAAACACATAAATGTATGACCATGCAGAAAACCATCGAGTATTTACTTGGGATGGAATGTATGGTGAGTGAACAAAACCATATTAAAAAAAATGGGTCGATGACAAAACCTCAAGGGCAATATGCTGAGTGAAATAAGCCAGACACATTAGGACAATTATTGCAAGGTCTCACCGATAGGAAGTAATTACAATATGTAAACTCATAGACATGAAATATAAGGTACCAGGATATACGACGAGGCTTAAGAATGGGGAGTGGTTGCTTAGTATGAGCAGAATGTTCAATTAGGATGAACTTAAATGTTTGGAAATGAACAGGGGTGTTGGTAGCAAGACGTGAGAATAACTAACAGCGCCGAATGGTGTGTGAATGAGGTGGAAAGGGGAAACTCAGAGTCATATATGTCACCAGAAGGAAAGTTGGAGGTCAAAAGATGGAAATGTATAAAACTGAATACTATGGTGGGCAATGTCCATGATCAACTGTACAAATACTAGAAATCACTTCATGAACCAGAACAAATGTATGATGATACAATTAGAAGTTAATAATAGAGGGGCATATAGGAAAGAATTATATACCTATTACAAACTATGTACTACAGTTAGTAGTATTTCAACATTTTTTCATAAACAGTAACAAACATACTATATCAATACTAGGAGTCAAAAATTGAGGGGGGTTGGTTAGGGATAGGGGAGGATTAGAGTTTCCTTTTCTTTTTTTCTTTTTTCATCTTTCATTTTATTTCTTGACTGGAGTAATGAAAAGTTTCTAAAATTTGAACAAAAATTAAGTGTGATGGATGCACAGCTGTATGAGGGTACCCAGGGGCAAGTGATTGTACACTTTGGATCTTTGGATAATTGTATGGTATCTGAACAATCTCAATAAAAATGAAAAAAAAATGAATAATAGGGAGGGGTGAAGGAGATGGGATGTCTTGGGTATTCTTTTGTACTTTAATATTCTTTCTTTTTTTGTGTGTGGTAAAGAAAATGTTCAAAAATTGATTCTGGTAATGAATGCACAACTATATAATGGTACTGTGAACAACTGATCATACACTTTGGATGATTGTATGGTATGTGAATATATCTCAATAAAATTGAATACAAAAAAAAAAAAAAAAAATCACATTTATAGTGAGCTACCTTTCCCAAAAACTGTATCACTGTATCAGATCTCCAAGGTCTACTGAGGTTAAAAAAAAAAAAAAAAAAAATGTGGGAGGCATACACTATGAAATCCTAAACTAAAGAAATAAGTGAATCATGATAGGGAGCAAGAAAGAAGGTTTTCCAAGCAAGAGTGATAGCAAGAATAAATAAAGCAGGAATAATTATCAATGTGTTTGTGAGATAGTAAGGAGATCAGAAATGCAGAATACATTTTAGAAAGTAATAGAAAAATAAAGCTGGGTAGGTAGGGTAGAATCAGATTTCAAGGTGGATCAGACCTTGAAAATCAGACAAGTTTGAACTTGATTTAGACAAGTATCCCAGCTTTGGAGTCAAGAATGAAAACCCCTTTGGGAAGATCTGACTGCAGACAGGACACAGGATATACTGAATAATAAGGGAGTGGAGCTGGGATGGCAGGGTGAGAGGTTGTTTCAACAGTAGATGGATAAAAAAGACATTTCAAATAAATTGAAACGGCTTGAGGGAATGACTGGATTTAGGATTCCAAGGTTAACTCCAAGGTTTTGAGACTAGACCAGGGAAATGGCAATATGGTACCTGTCACTAGGAAGGAGGGACAGTTCACTTGGGGGGAACGGTAGGTGTGCCAGTTTAGATGTATTATGTCCCCCAAAACTCCATGTTCTTTAATGCAATCTTGTGGGGGTAGAGGTGTTAGTGTTGATTAGGTTGGAATCTTTGGATTAGATTATTTCCATGGAGATGTGACCCACCTCACTGTGTGTAATACCTTTGATTAGATTATTTCCATGGAGGTGTGGCCCCACCCATTCAGCCTGGGTCTTGATTTAATCACTGGAGTCCTATAAAAGAGCTCACAAACAGAAGGACCTCAGAGTAGCTGAGAGAGACATTTTGGAAACGGCTGCTGAAAGCAGACTTTTGCTGACACTTTGGAGATGCTAGCCTAGTGTTTGCTCTGCAGAAGCTAAGAGAGGACAAAACACCCCAAGAGCAACATTTTGAAGAATGCACAGGAGCTGAGAGAAGAGCTGGAACAAAACCCAGGATCAGCAGATGCCAGCCACATGCCTTCCCAGCTAAAAGAGGTTTTACTGGATGCCATTGGCCTTCCTTCGATGAAGGTATATACTCATTGGACACTTTCATGGCCTTCAGACTGCAAATCTGTAATCAAATAAACCCCCTTCAAAAAAGCCAATCCATTTCTGGTGTTTTGCATAACAGCAGCATTAGCTAACTGTAACAGTAGGTTTAGTTTTAGATATGCGAAATTCTAAATGATAGGCAGCTATCCAAGGAGAAACATCCAGCAGCCAATGGAAGATACTGTGTTTAATCTTTTAGCAATGAGAGTATTCAAAATAGCTGAAACCACAAGAAAGGGGAGAGTAGCTAAAATAAGGATTGCATGTTAAGGAATGCATGCCACTAGAATATGGAAAGTAGACTAGTTGAAGGAGAATAGCTGAAGAAAACAGAAGACTAGTTAGGAAGGTTAAAACAATTTTTAAAATTGTTTGAGTCAAAATCAAATGAAGGGAAGAAGATGGCAGCATAGAGAGGAGTGGAAGTTAGTTAGTTCCCCCGGAGCAACTAATAAACAATCAGGAACAACTAGTAAATGATTTGGAATAACTGCTGGGAGACAACCATGACTGTTCAGACATCATGCACCAACATGGATTGAGAGGAATACCTGAGATTGTAGCGTGGAATCTGTGAGTAGAAACTGCGGACCTGAGCCGGGATCTCCCGTCCCCACAGCAGCCTGAACTGCAAAGCCTCGCTGTGATAGAGATCAGCACTCTCTGAACAAGTGAATATACTCAGTCCAGCTCGAACTGGGGTTTTAATTGGCAAACATTGACTGCTCGATGCAAGCTGCAAACCCCCAACAAGTAGACAGAGGCTTTTAGTGACAATAGATCTTGAAGAGCTAGGGGACTTCTCTTTCCTGGGAAGGGGAGCCCAGAGGACCAAGTGCTATCTCTGGCTGACAGGTGAAACTGGAGGCCATGGACTGACCCTGAAAGAGGGTTTTCTGTCCCTTTTTCTCTCTCTCAACCTGAGCAGCTCAGTGGAGAAAGCCTGAGCCATTTTCAGTTCGCAGTGTTCTGCAGTGGAAAAAGCCTGAGCCATTTTCAGGTCACAGAGCTCAGACCCACACAAGAGTGGAGACAGCAGAATCAGAGAGACAAAGAACCTATTTAAATGCAAATGAACACTCCCTAGGGGGTGTATCTTCCCTAAAAGGAAAGAGGTGGTGCCCAGCTCTACTATCAGCCTTCCATTCAGAACCAGATCCTAGGGCCTGGGGGAAAACAATCAAACTAGAAACAACTTTAGCTGAGAATTAAAGGAGCCACACCTCCTTATACTGGCCGGAAGCAACAGGCTGACAGGTGCCAACTGCTGGGAAGGTTAGGAAAAGCACAGCAGCTCAGGCCCCACAGGGTGTGTCAATCTCCTAAGACACACCCTCAGGGAAATCTGGTGCTGAATATTTCCTCCTTCTGGGACCTGAGCCAGTTCTGGTCTGGGAAAACCTTATTAGGGTAACCAAGGAAACCAGATGCCTAGACAACAGAAAACCACAACCTATACTAAGAAAAACAAACGTATGGCCCAGTCAAAGGAAAAAACTTAAATTTCAACTGAGATACAGGAATTTAAACAACTAATGCTAAATCAATTCAAAATGTTTAGGGAAGATATGGCAAAAGAGATGAAGTATATAATGAAAACACTGGGTGTACATAAGGTAGAAATAGAAAGTTTGAAAAACAACTGGCAGAATCTATGGAAATGAAAGGCACAACACAAGAGCTGAAAGACACAAGGGAGACATACAACATCAGACCTCAAGAGGCAGAAGAAAACACTCAGGAACTGGAGAACAAGACACCTAAAATCCTACACACAAAAGAACAGCGAAAGCGTTCTAGTTTGCTAATGCTACCAGAATGCAAAACACCAGAGATGGACTGGCTTTTATAAAAGGCGGTTTATTTGGTTACACAGTTACAGTCTTAAGGTCATAAAGTGTCCAAGGTAACACATCAGCAATCGCGTACCTTCACTGGAGGATGGCCAATGGTGTCCGGAAAACCTCTGTTAGCTGGGAAGGCACGTGACTAGCGTCTGCTCCAAAGTTCTAGTTTCAAAATGGCTTTCTCCCAGGACATTCCTCTCTAGGCTGCAGTTCCTCAAAAATGTCACTCTTAGCTGCAGTTGGGATATCTGTCCTCTCTCAGCTTCTCCGGAGCAAGAGTCTGCTGTCAACGGCCATCTTCAAACTGTCTCTCATCTGCAGCTCCTGTGCTTTCTTCAAAGCGTCCCTCTTGGCTGTAGCAACTTGCTCCTTCTGTCTGATCTTATATAGTGCTCCAGTAATTTAATTCAGACCTACCCTGAATGAGTGGCCCAACACCTCCATGGAAATTATCCAATCAGAGTTGGGTGGGGCACATCTCCATGGAAATACTCAAAGAATTACAATCTAATTAACACCGATAGGTCTGCCCACGCAAGATTACATCAAAGATAATGGCATTTGGGGGACATAATATATTCAAACTGGCACAGAAAGGAATGGAAAAATATGAGCAACGTCTCAGGGAACGACAACATGAAACACCTAAATGTACGTGTCATGGGTGTCCCAGAAGGAGAAGAGAAGGGAAAAGGGCAGAAGCAATAACAGAGGAAACAGTCAATGAAAATTTCCCATCTCTTATGAAAGACATAAAATTACAGATCCAAGAAGTACAGCATACCCCAAACAGAACAGATCGGAATAGGCCTATGCTAAGACACTTAATAATCAGATTATCAAATGTCAAAGATAAAGAGACAATCCTGAAAGCAGCAAGAGAAAAGCGATCCATCACATACAAAGGAAGCTTGATAAGACTATGTGCGGATTTCTCAGTAGAAACCATGGAGGCAAGAAGGAAGTGGGGTGATATATTTAAGATACTGAAAGAGAAAAACCGCCAACCAAGAATCCTATATCCAGCAAAACTGTCCTTCAAATATGATGGAGAGTTTAAAATATTCTCTGACAAACAGACAATGACAGAGTTTATGAACAAGATACCTGCTCTACAGGAAATACTAAAGGGAGCACTACAGACAGATAGGAAAAGACAGGAGTGAGAGGTTTGGAACACAATTTTGGGTGATGGTAGCACAGCAATGTAAATACACTGAATAAAGATGACTGTGAGTATGGTTGAAAGAGGAAGGTTAGGAGTATGTGGGACATCAGAAGGAAATAGGAAAGATAAAGACTGGGACTGTGTAACTCAGGGAAACCTCGAGTGCTCAACAATTGTGATAAAACATACAAATGTTTTTTTCAAGAGGGACAACAAATGAACATCAACCTTGCAAAGTGTTAAAAATAGGGAGGTATTGGGAGAAAAATACACTCAATGCAAGCTAGAGACTATAATTAACAGACTATAAAATAACACGTATTATGCTTCCTTTAAGGTAACAAAGGCAATATACCAAAGCTAAATGCAGATAAGAGGGGGACATAAAGGAGGTGGGTATGGGACTCTTGGCATTGGTAATGTTGTCTGACTCTTTATTCTACTTTAGTTTAATGCTCTCTGTCCTTTTGTTGCTTCCCAGCTGTCATGTTTTTTTTTTTCTCTCTTCTTTGACTCTTCCTCCTTCTTTGTGGAAGAAATAGAGATGTCCTTATATAGATAGCGGTGATGGTGCTGAATACATAAATACGTGACTATACAGGGAACCACTGATTATTTACTTAGGAAGGAATGCATGGTTTGTGAACAAAACTGTCTTAAAAAATGGGTTGATGAAGAAACCTTGAGGACACTGTATTGAGTGAAATAAGTCAGACACATAGGACAAATATTGTATGGTCTCACTAATATGAACTAATTATAATATGTAAACTCATAGACACAAAATATAAGTCACCAGGATATTTACTGAACGAGGCTAAAGAATGAGGAGCAGTTGCTTATTATGTGCAGAATGTTCAACTAGGGTGAACTTAAATGCTTAGAAATGGACAGAGATGACAGTAGCACATTGTGAGAATAACTAACAGTGCTGAATGGTGCGTGAATGTGGTGGAAAGAGGAAGCTCAGAGTCACGTATGTCGCCAGAGGAAAGTCGGAGGTTAAAAGACGGGAATGTATAAAACAGTGAACTTTGTGGTGGGCAATGTCCATGATTAACTGTACAGATATTAGAAATCTATTTCATGAACCAGAACAAATGTATATACTATAACTAGAAGTTAATAATAGAGGGGCATACAGGGAAAAAATATATACCTATTACAAACTATATACTACAGTTAGTAGTATTTTAATGTTCTTTCATCAACAGTAACAAATGTACTATACCAATACTATGAGTCAACAATGGAGGGGGGATGGTTAGGGGTATGGGAGGATATGAGTTTCCTTTTTTTGTCTTTATTTCTTTCCTGGAGTAATGAAAATCTTCTAAAAATTAAAAAAAAAATTAACTGTGGTGATGGATGCGCAGCTGTATGATGGTACCGGGGGCAACCGACTGTACACTTTGGATCTTTGGATAATTGTATGATATGTGAACAATCTCAATTAAAAAAAATAAAAAATAAAAAATGAAGAAAATACTTCAAGGAGGAGGTGGCCAACAGTATCAATTATAATAAAAAGTCAAGAAGGATAAGAACCCCAAAAAATACATCAAGTTTCTACAATTAGCCTGTATATACCACACAAAGAGATTAAGAAGACATCCCAATACATAGTATATATGTAGTATAAATTATATGATATATTGTATTATGGGCCAACAATACATTTTTAGGCCAAGTCTCTTTAGTCCTATGACTCATAAATCTTCTGGATCTAAATCATGTAGGGTGAACATTTCAAGGCTGATATCCATGACATCCATGTTTTGGGGAATTATATGTTCGTTGCAATTGTGGTCCAGGGCAATTTACTATTGTTAGTAAACAAAAAGGTAACAAAATTAAATCATTAAAAAAGCCTTTTGTAGTAGCAATGCTACTAGCAATAGCAAAAATTAACCGAGTTCTTAGTACCATTCAAAAGAGGTTAAATCATCATTGCCCATTGGACATACTTATTAAAAAACAAGATAAGGAAATCACAGGTGCAAAGAAAAGCCAAGTACCTATAAGAAGTTTACATACTGCATTTCCTGACATTTGTGGGCCCTGATTCTTAAACATTAAAAGGGAATTTCATTAAAATAGAACTTCAGCACTTTGCTCTGAAAAAAAGAGGACAAAAGCTAGTCTTCTGTGAAGACTCAGCTCTGGTTTTAACTCAATTCAACAGATATTTATGCAACGAGTTCAGCACTATGCTAAACAGCCAAATAAATTCACTTTCAAGAGGTTTTAGCCACTTTCTGATACTCCATAACTTACCTTTTTAAATCTTTGATCGAAAAAAATTTGGACTTTATAGGAAAGTATAATAAATGAAATTAAAACCACCCCTTAATCTCATCTCACAGAAAGAAAAACTGTAACTCCTTACAGATTTTCCCCAAGAATACCCACTTTATTTTTATACAAAACCAGTGATCTCATCTTTGTCAGAAGACAAACTCTTATGACCTTAACCTATTTTATATCACAGACAACTTCCTTTGTCAATATAGATTGACATCATCATTTTTTTCTTTTTTTTTTTTTTTGGTTTTTAATTATTATTACTGACATTATCCTTTTTAATGGCTGCAACATAATACCCCTACTGAAAAATATGTAGTTTGCTATCAATGTTTTCTATCAAAAGCAATACTGAAAAATGCTTACCTATAAATCCCTTTGTTCTTGGCTGATTATTTCTTTGGAATAAATTCCTAGATCAAAGGCTTTAAACTTAAAAAAAAAAAAAAAAAGCCAGCCTCTAAGAGTGATAAGACACCATGGTCTTTAATAGATTCAAGGTAGAAATGGGTAGCATAGAAATGGCAATTTCGTTATGAGCAGCTAAATAATTCTTGAGCAAAACCCTTAAGAGGATGCACATTCTCATGTCTAAACTACAGCCATCAACAAAACAGATATAGAAAGTAAATGTCATTATATTGCCCCTAAATTTTGAAATATAAAATGACCCTTCAAGCTCCCTATAGATTTGGTTATTCTGAAGCTAGAAGATGACATTTCTAAAATATTTCCTTACATTTCCTACAGTCAAACTTAAATGTAACAACTGTGAATAAATAAAATCCACTGAATTATATTCTTTAAAAGGGTGAGTTTTATGGTTTATAAATTATAACTCAATTTAAAAAACTTTAATATAAGTCTACTATTTAATGAATATATGATATCATAGGGAATTTCTCTAGGGTGAGGTGAATCAGAGACAAAAAATATAAAAGAAGTACAAAACTACTCCTTAAATCAAAGAGAAGAAAGAGATCAGATGAAGAAAATCACCACAGAGTCCAATCGAGAAAAATTTTACAGGTAGAATGAGAACTGTCATGCCAGAACAGCCAGATCTAAGCCAAAACTATGGATATCATGTAAGTTACCTTAGGCAATCCAATCTCATCCATGGCATTCAACCACTGAATCACATTATCAGTGTGTCTAAAGTGGAGGCCAGTTGCCTAGAACAAACAAAGAACATTAGGCACTGTCGACTACATCAAAGCAAATACCAAATAAAACTCTCCTTTCAATAGTTCTCTTGTGAGACTTTACAAAGTCACCTTAAATTTAAGGTCATTTACAGCATCATGCTCATATTCCACTCCCAAGAAGTCAAATCCATATCTCAACAGAACTTGGTCCTTGTCAACAACATCCCTACTTAGTTCATCAGTCTTCTTTTTTATGGCCTTGAGCCACAGGAATCACTTTATCTCTCTAACTTCTGAAATTGGACAACTTTCCCCATTTTACCTTGAACTGTAATATCACAGAGTGGACTTTTCTCCAAAAGTTGCCATTGCTTCCCAAATGCTAATAAATCTCAGTCCTTGGTTAAAATTAGATTTGAAGTAGTAATTCCCTCAGAAATAAAAAAATTCATCAAAGACCCTGAAAATTTCTAGATAAACTGTCATAAGAACTCTGTCAGACAGCTAACATTCTTTTACTATTATTTCTTGCCTTTGCATAATTTTCTCCACTCTGTCAATCATTTTAAAGGCTGTATTTCATTGGAACAAAAACATCTTTCTCAATACAGCAACTCTTACATGGAATAAAATATGCTAGTCTTTTCTCTTAAGTTTACAGAAATCTAAGCTGCAAGCAAGAAAGGACTCACCTTGTATCTGGTCTGCTCTCGATCATAGATTTTTTTCAGGGACACCACTTTGGGAGAGAAGAAGTTTCCTAGCTTGGCAAGGTAGACCCCATTCCTGAGCCCCTCCTCAAGCTCTGTGGTGGGAGGCAGTTCCTCCCCTAGGCATGCTTCCATCCACCTGCACAAAAAGGGAGAGGACATCAGAAAAGATGGATGGTCTGAACTCTTTCTTAGAGATTTTAAGCTTAATTTCCACACTCCTTAGGAAAGTTGAAAGGGAACTTAAAAGCTAGAGAAGTTAAGAGAGAATCTAAAATACTGAAGGAAACTCCTGAGGAAGCAGTAAATAATGAATTCTTAAATGTTTTTTAGAGAGGGAGAAGAGATTGTAAAGAGGAAAGGGGAAAAAAACTGTCATTTTTCCCTTTAAGTACCTCTTAAAAGATTTCAGGGACGTCAAAGACAAAAACAAAGGCTAAGTTTAGTTCTATGTATTGTCCAAAACAGAAATGTAGTTAACTAAAAATCATTTAGGACAATGATTTTTTAATCACAGAATCCCTCAAATATTTGAGGAAAGTTACAGACCTTTTCCTGTTAAAAAGTACATATACTTAACTTTTATTTATAATTTCAGAGATTTCATTGACTTCCCGAAGTCCATGAACTCCAGATTAAGAATCCAACTTTAAATGATTCCATTCACATTTTACAAGGCTGACATTACCCCACGTTCTTCACTACAATGGAAAAAAATTTCCAAAACAGTAGATGTTGCCTGATCTGTTTCCCCTAAGTGTTAAATCTTTGAAAAGCCAAATGAAATAAAAATTGAAAGATGCAATAGACCAAAATAAAAAGTAGATTTACTAGCCAAATAGGACCATATAAAAATAAAATATTTACAATGTTCATTGATACATAAAAATGTACATAAAAAGGCAAATAAAACTGCAAGGAACTTTTAAATACACAAATGCACGCACACCTTCTCACTCTATATATAAAGCCTTATGAAAATCTATAAGAAAAACACTAACATACCTATAGAAAAATAGGCCAAATATTATGTAAGCATATTTATGATCCTATTTATGAGTGGTCTTATATATTTTTGTATTAATAAAATTGCTAAAATGATACACAGTAGAGTTTGAATTTATCATGCACGTCTTAACTTTATAGTTCGGAATAAAATATCTTGTATTAATTCTATCTTCAAACTAAGAATACTGCTCAGAATCTTTATTTTAAAAATAAGTAAGGAATAGATACTTAAATGCCAGGTGGATACATGGTTGTATGGAGGGGCCAGATCATTTTTTGTTTGTTTTCTATACCCAAAAATAGCAAGCTTTCTCCTCTGGTTTTTCTCCCAGGCAGTAGAATTTATGTTTTGGGGGGAGGGAGGGAGAGAAGGAAGGAAGAAAGGAAGGGAAGAGTTTTCCAGAAGAGTTGCCATAGTAACCAAATTAGATACCAATTTGTAACAGGCACAAAATCCAAAGTATACTCTGGAAGAGCCTAAAGAACAGAGGAATAACATGCAAAAGAATGGTGGTTGTTGGTGAGGAAAATAAAATTACGTCCAAGGACAGAGCTCACATAATTGTCCCTCCAATATTTTACTGCTAAAAGGGATATGGATAAAATCATTCTGACAAACAGCTCCTGGCAACTCCCAGCTCCCCTGGCAACCCAGGGGACAGTCTGACTTGAGTTCTCATTAACAGGGACAAACCTAGAACAACTCTAGCCTAAGCCAAAACCAGCCCTCTTAGGACATAATAGCATGAGGGAAAAATTACTTATTTGTCTTCTCTAAACTGAGTGAACACATAGGAGAAGACTATATTAAGAGCACAGTAGATGCTCTTAATCAGAGCCAGTTACCAGAGGTGTTTGCATCCTCCTCTTCTCAAGACTACTATATTAAAATAAAAATCAAAGGAGGGACAATAGTGACATCTCCCACAATCTTTTATCTTTGCCTTCTCTAGTCTGCTATAAAACATTCTGGATTAAGGACTAGACTTGGAAGTTTTCTATAGTTGGGTAGAAGAAGCCCTTGCACATCACACAAGTGTCAATCCAGAAGAAGAAATGACAACTTTGATTTGGTAAAAAGAGATAAGCAGAGGGAGAGAGCTAGAAGAAACAGAGAAAGGCACAATACAGAACAGCATTTCCAAAAAAGCTGTACAAAACCCAAAGCTGCCCTCCAAGACACCACGTGTAACTCACTCCGCATTCTAAGCTTAGTTTCACCTGGTTTGTTAATAAAAGCAAAATAAGATTAATTAGGACCAAACTGATTTGAAAAATTAAGAGCAGTAGGGTGCTATGCTATTGTAAGTTTTAATATTAGCAGAAGTTTAGATTCTACTCGAATTCCAAGAAGACAAAATGAAAATCTTCCTTTTTTTTCTTCCACTACAGCCCATCTGACATTTCCCCATCTACCACTAAGTCAAGAGAATCACAAATGTGAGAGCCAGGAACCTAAAATGCTTCTACAACAAATCCCTTTGATTTTTAAAATACAATACATATCCATTAAAAAAAGTTCTTTAATCCCTCCCCACATTATTTCATAGTTCATATTAATCATTATTAGCAATTTGGTTCCTTTTCTCATCTTTTTTCTATGCATGGGTGGTTTTATATTGACTTTTCATTATGTATGTGTGTGTATACATAATTTTGTATCTTGTATCTGCCTTTCTCTCAAAATTTTATGAATATTTTTCATGTTATATAGTTTCTGAAGATTTTAAGTTACATAAGAATTCTATCACACGCTTCCTATGTTTAGACATTATGTCGCTTCTAAAATAGTTTCAACCATTAAACAATACTGCAAGAAACATCTTTGTGTACAATGTTCTTCTGTATTTAGAATTAATTCCTAAGGACAGGTCCTTAGAAGTATATTTCCAAATTAAAAGTGATAAACATTTTAAAGTTCTTTATTGCACAACAGCTTCCCCAAAGGCCATATCTATTTGCATAATCCCCCCATTTTACAAATAAAAATGAGGCTAGTCAGTGGCACTGGTGGTATAACAAGGCCCTGATTCCTAGTTTAGGATTCTCCCCACTATACCACTGTTAATTTCTTACCAAATCTCCCAAAAGGCCTAGGAAGGCTGAGATCCTCAGGGCTGACTAAACAGGGCAAAACTTCAGTTATCCCATTCAGGGAAAAGGTTGGTATCTCTCCATGATCTGTTCACTAAATAGGGTTCTAAGTACTTTAGCTTAACTGTAAGTCTACCGGTGATTCTCAACTCACAAACAAAGCTTTCTTATAAGAGTTAGGCATTTAATTTAGTTTTATAAATACAATTTAAAATAAATTGTGCACAAAAGAAAAGTCATTGGCCAATAGAACTTTATTCTGTTTTTAACCAATTCACCTCATGTTTAACACTGTCCTAGCAATATTCATAGAATCTCAAGGTTAGAAGGTTTGTTAAACATCTAGTCCGACCCCCAACTCCACTCTCCTCTCACCTCCCACTCCTTCCCCACTTTAATTCCTGAATGCTGTCAAAACATCCCAGCCAAATCCTGACACTGATGCTGACAGAGATTCACAGTCAAAGTAACCCATTTCATTTCTGGATTCTAATAGCCAGAAAGTTTTCATTGAGCCAGCATCAGTTCCCCATTGGCATCCTAAGCTGCCTTCTGGAGCAAAAGAACACAGGTAATTAAAAGCAAATGTGAACATCCCAAAGTAATTTGGGCAGAGAATAAGGATATATTTGCAGGAGCCCCTGGGGAACTGGGGAAGAATGCAGAAATGTTGGACTTTCCCACCTGGGTTGCTACTGGTGTTCTGCAAACGTTGAGGACTGACACTTTGGTAGGATGAGCCCTCAGTCTTGGGGTGTGCCCTTGTGAAGCTTGTTGCTGCAAAGGAGAGGCTGAGCCTACTTACAATTGTGCCCCCAGAGAACCTCTTTGTTCCTCAGATGTGGCCTCTCTCTCTCTCTCTAAACCCACCTAGCAGATTAACTCACTGCCCTCGTCCCTACATGGGACTTGACTCCCAGGACATAAATCTCCCTGGCAACGTGAGACATGACTCCTGGGGGTGAGCCTGGACACGGCATCATGAGATTGAGAACATCTTCTTGACTAAGAGGGGGAAGTAAAATGAAAAAAAAAGAAAAGTTTCAGTGGCTGAGAGATTTCAGATGGAGTCGAGAGGTCACCCTGGAGGGCATTCTTATGTGCCATATAGATATCCATTTATAGTTTTTAGTGTATTGGAATAGCTAGAAGGAAATACCCAAAACAATGGAAATGGAACCCAGCAGCCTTGATTCTCAAAGACGACTGCATAACTATGTAGCTTATATGCTGACTGTGTGATTGCGAAAACCTCATGGTTCACACTCCCTTTCTCCAGTGTATGGACAGATGAAGTAGAAAAATGGGGACAAAAACTAAATGAAGAAATGGCAGCATAGAGAGGAATGGAAGCTAATAAACAATGAGGAACAGCTAGTAAATAATCTGGAATAACTGGAGAGGACAAATGTGACTGTCCACACATTATACACCAACCTGAATTGGGAGGAATGCCTGAGATTGCAGCATTAAATCTGTAAGTAAAAATTGCAGATTCAAGCAGGGAGCCCCCTCCCCGCATGGCCCGATCTGCAAAGCCTCACGGTGCTAGAGAGCAGCACTCTCCGAGCAAGCAAATATAGCTCAGCTGAGCTCCAACTGGGGTTTTAATTCACAAACATGGATGGCTCAATACAAGATATGGATCCCCAACAAGCAGACAAAGGCTTTTGGTGATGACAGACCTTGGAGAGCCAGAGGGGGGCCGCAGACTGGCCCTGAAGGGGGCTTTCTGTCCCTTTTTCAGCTCAGTGGAGAAAGCCTCAGCCATTTTCAGTTCCCAGCGCTCTGACCCAGACAAGGGTGGAGGCAGCATAGGCAGAGACTTTTGAAATGTAAATGACATCTCCCTAGGGAGGTGTATTTTCCCTAAGAGGAAGAAAGTGGTGACAAGCTCTACTTCCTGCCTTCCATTCAGAACCAGACCCCAGGGCCTGGGGGAAAACAGCTATGGGCCACACCTCCTTACACCAGTCTGGAGCTACAGGCAGACAGATGCCATGTGTTGGGTGGAAAAGCACAGTGACTTGAGGCCTCACAGGGTGTACCAATCTTCTAAGACACACCCTCAGGGAAATGTGATACTATTGTCTCCTTCTGAGACCTCAGCCCATTCTGGTCTGGGAAAACCTGATTGGCATAACCAAGGAAATCAGATACACAGACAATAGAAAACTACAACCTACACTAAGAAGAACGAAGTTATGGCCCAGTCAAAGGAACAACTTACACTTCAACTAAGATACAGGAATTTAAACAACTAATACTAAATCAATTCAAAAAGTTTAGGAAAGATAAGAGACAAAGTGTATAATGAAAACACTGGTGTACATAAGGTAGAAATTGTAAGTTCGAAAAAACAACTGGCAAAATCTATGGAAATGAAAGGCACAACACAAGAGATGAAAGACACAATGGAGACATACAACATCAGATCTCAAGAGGCAAAAGAAAACACTCAGGAATGGGAGACCAATGCACCTGAAAGCCTTCCCACAAAAGAACAGATAGGGAAAAGAATGGAAAAATATGAGCAATGTCTCCAGGAACTTAACGACAAAACAAAATACAAATGTACGTGTCATGGATGTCCCAGAAGTAGAAGAGAAGTTCAAAGAGGCAGAAGCAATAACAGAGGAAATAATCAATGAAAATTTCCTGTCTCTTATGAAAGACAAAATTACAGAACCAAGAAGCACAGCATACCCCAAAAAGAATAGATAGGAATAGGCCTATGCCAAGACACTTAATAATCAGATTATCAAATGTCAAAGATAAAGAGACAATCCTGAAAGCAGCAAGAGAAAAGCGATCCATCGCATACAAAGGAAGGTTGATAAGACTATGTGAGGATTTCTCAATAGAAACCATGGAGGCAAGAAGTAGGGTGATATACTTAAGATACTGAAAGAGAAAAACCAACAAAGAATCCTGTATCCAGCAAAACTGTCCTTCAAATATGAGGGAGAGCTTAAAATATTCTCTGACAAACAGACAATGACAGAGTTTGTGAACAAGATACCTGCTGTACAGGAAACACTAAATGAAGCACTGCAGACAGAAAGGAAAAGACAGGAGTGAGAGATTTGGAACACAATTTTGGGAGATAGTAGCATAGCAATGTAAGTATACTGAACAAAGATGACTGTGAGTATGGTTGAAAGAGAAAGGTTAGGAGCATGTGGGACACCAGAAGGAAAGAGGAAAGATAAAGACTGGGGCTGTATAACTCAGTGAAACCTAGGGTGCTCAACAATTGTAATAAAAGGTACAAATATGTTTTTACATGAGGTAGAACAAATGAATGTCAATTTTGAAAGCTGTTAAAAATAGGGTGAGATTGGGGGGAAAATACAATCAATGCAAGCTAGAGACTATAATTAACAGAAACACTGTATTACGCTTCCTTTAATATAACAAAGGCAATACAGCAAAGCTAAATGCATATGGGGGGGAGGGAGGATATAGGGGAAGGTTATGGGACTCCTGGAATTGGTGATGTTGTTTGACTCTTTATTCTACTTTAGTTTAATGCTGTCTTTCCTTTTGTTGCTTTCTAGCTGTCATTTTTTTTTTGCTCTCTCTTTCTTTTTTCTTTTTCTTTTGTCTCTCTACCTTCTTTGACTCCTCCTCCTTCTTTGTGGAAGAAATGGAGATGCCCTTATATAGATAGTGGTGATGGTGCTGAAGACATAAATATGTGATGTGCTGGTTTGAATGTATTATGTCCCCCAGAAAAAGCCATATTCTTTGATGCAATCTTGTGCGGCAGACATATTAGCACAGATTAAGTTGGAACATTTGGATTAGGTTGTTTGCATGGAAATGCACCCCACCCAACTGTAGGTGATAACTCTGATGAGATAATTTCCATGGAGGCGTGGCCCCACCCATTCAGGGTGGGCCTTGATCAGTCAAGCCATATAAATGGGCTGACAAACAGAAGGAACTCAGTGCAGCTGTGAGTGACATTTTGAAGAGGAGCTACAGCCAAGAGGGACACTTTGAAAAAAGCACAGGAGCTGCAGATGAGAGACAGTTTGAAGATGGCCGTTGAAAGCAGACTCTTACTCTGGAGAAGCTGAGAGAGGACAAATATCCCAACTGCAACTAAGAGTGACATTTTTGAGGAACTGCAGCCTAGAGAGGAACGTCCTGGGAGAAAGCCATTTTGAACCCAGAACTTTGGAGCAGATGCCAGCCACGTGCCTTCCCAGCTAACAGGTTTTCCGGACACCATTGGCCATCCTCCAGTGAAAGTACCTGATTGCTGATGTGTTACCTTGGACACTTTATGGCCTTAAGACGGTAACTGTGTAACCAAATAAATCCCCTTTTATAAAAGCCTATCCAATTCTGGGGTTTTGCATTCTGGCAGCATTAGCAAACTAGAACACATGACTATACAGGGAACCAAAAATTGTTTACTTACGACAGAATTTATGGTGTGTGAACAAAACTGTCTTAAAAAAATGGGTTGATGAAGAAGCTTTGAGGGCACTATATTGAGTGAAATAAGACAGACACGTAAGGACAAATATTGCAGGGCCTCACCGAGATGAACTAATTATAATATGTAAACTCATAGACATAAACTATAAGTTCCAGGATATAGAATGAGGCTAAGGAATGGGGAGCGGTTGCTTATTAAGAGCAGAATGTTCAACTAGGATGAATTTAAATGTTTGGAAATAGACAGAGGTGATGTTAGCACATTGTGAAAATAACTAAGTGCTGAATGGTGTGTGAAGGTGGTAGAAAGGGTACACTCAGAGTCACATATGTCACCAGAAGGAAAGTTAGAGGTTAAAAGATGGGAATGTATAAAACAGTGAATCTTGCGGGGGACAATGTCCGTGATTAACTGTACAAATATTAGAAATCCCTCTCATGAACTAGAACAAATGTATGACACTATAACTAGAAGGTAATAATAGAGGGGCATATAAGAAAAAAATATATACCTATTGCAAACTATATACTACAGTTAGTAGTATTTTAACATTCTTTCATCAACAGTAACAAACATACTATACTAAAACTATGAATCAATAATGGAGGGGGGTTGTGATGGTTGCGTTCATGTGTCAACTTGACTAGGTGACCCAGCTGTCTGGTCAAGCGGGCACTGGCCTGACGATTGCTGTGAGGATATTTGAGGCTGGTTAATAAACCAACGGGCTGGTTTGATGGATCATCAGTCAATTGACTGCAGCTGACTGATGACTCATCAAGGGGTGTGCCGGTTTGAACGTATTGTGTCCCCCAAATGCTATTATCTTTGTGGTCTTGTGGGACAGACGTTTTGGTGCTGGTTAGATTTGCTTGGAATGTGCCCCACCCAGCTGTGGGTGGTGACTTTGGTGGGATACTCCCATGGAGGTGTGACTCCACCCATTCAGGGTGGGCCTTGATCAGTGGAGCCATATAAAACATGCTGACTCAAAGAGACTGAACAGAGTGCAGCTGTGAGTGACATTTTGAAGAAGAGCAAGCTTGCTAGAGAGGAACGTCCTGGGAGAAAGCCATTTTGAAACCAGAACTTTGGAGCAGATGCCAGCCATGTGCCTTCCCAGTTAACAGAGGTTTTCTGGACGCCATTGGCCATCCTCCAGTGAAGGTACCCGATTGCTGATGTGTTACCTTGGACGTTTGTGGCCTTAAGACTGTAACTGTGTAGTGAAATAAACCCCCGTTTTATAAAAGCCTATCCATCTCTGGTGTTTTGCATTCTGCAGCATTAGCAAACTAGAACAGATTTTGGTACCAGAGAAGTGGGGTGCTTTTTGCTGCTGAGTCTGCAAATACCAAACATGTTGGAACGGCTTTTTAAATGGATAATGGGGAGTTTCTGGAAGAATTGTGAGGAGCTTGATAGAAAAGGCCAAAACTGCTTTAAAGAGACTGTTTGTGGAAATATGGACTCTAAAGATACTTCTGATGAGGACTTGAGCAGAAATGATGAATGTGTTTTTGCGAACTGGAAGAAAGGCGATCCTTGTTTTAAAGTGGCAGAGAATTTGGCAAAATTGAGTCCTGGTGTCAGATGGAAGGAAGAATTTGAAAATGACAACCTGGAATACTTAGCTGAGGAGATCTCCAGACTACATGTGGAGGATGTAGCCTGGCTTCTTCTTGCAGCTTATAGTAAAATGCTAGCAGAGAGAGATAAACTTCGAACTGAACTCTTGGGTTCAAAGAAACCAGAAGTTGATGGCTTGGAAAATTACGGGCTTCCAGTGGGTAGAATCCCAGAAGCTACAGCCCAACCTGAGGACAAGCCAAGATTGGATAAGGAGTTAAGCAGAAAGGATTTGTGGAAACTCCTATTGTCTGATGGCTTTGACCCCTGCATGCTTCATGCAAAGCCAACAGAATTTTTGCGAGATCTTTATAGACAGAGCCATTGCCGGTCTGGACTGGAGGAGACAGACAAGGAACAAACTGAAGGAAAAATTTCTTCAAAGACAGAGCCATGGAGGTTGAGGTCTGGAGTCAAGAGGTCTCGTGCTGGGAGAGCGGAGCAGCCCACATGCATGGAAAGGGTGAGTTTGCCCTGGAGGTCGAGGGCGGGCCTTCCGCCTCGATGCTCTGGAAGAGTTTTGCCACCTCAGGTCCCAAAGAGGGTGGAGCACATTCCCAGGGAATTGAGGAGAGCCTGGCTGCCACCACACTGTTCTGAAGGGGTTGAGCATGTGCCCCGGAGATGGAAGGGAATCCGGGAGCTGCCCCAAGGTTTTAGGAGGGTGGAGCCGAGAAGGTGGTCTCCCCAATGTGTGGAAATGTTGGAGCACTCACCTAAGTGTTTGGAGAGGAACGGGCTGCCGAAAAGGCCCTTGGGAAGGGTTAGGCTCCCACTCTCTCAAGCCCCAAGGATGCAACATTGTTCTGTAAATGACTCTTGGACTTTGAAATCTAATGGAGTTTGTCCTGCGGGTTTTAAGAACTGTTTTGCTCCTGTTAACCCTGTTTTCTTTACTGTTTCTCCTAATGGCAATGGGACTGTTTATCCTATGAATGTCCCTCCTTTGTATATTGGAAGCATATAACTTGTTCTAAATCCACAGATGCAAAGCTAAAGGAAAAGTATGCCTTAGGACTGACCACGCCTATATTTGATTTTGATGGGATTTTGTACTTAACTTTTGCTACTGAAATGGTTTAAGTTTTTGTGATATTGTGATGAAATGAATGTATTTTGTATTTGGAAAGATAATGTCATTTTGGGGTCCAGGGGGTGGAATGTGCCGGTTTGAACGTATTGTGTCCCCCAAATGCTATTATCTTTGTGGTCTTGTGGGACAGACGTTTTGGTGCTGGTTAGATTTGCTTGGAATGTGCCCCACCCAGCTGTGGGTGGTGACTTTGGTGGGATACTCCCATGGAGGTGTGACTCCACCCATTCAGGGTGGGCCTTGATCAGTGGAGCCATATAAAACATGCTGACTCAAAGAGACTGAACAGAGTGCAGCTGTGAGTGACGTTTTGAAGAAGAGCAAGCTTGCTAGAGAGGAACGTCCTGGGAGAAAGCCATTTTGAAACCAGAACTTTGGAGCAGATGCCAGCCATGTGCCTTCCCAGTTAACAGAGGTTTTCTGGACGCCATTGGCCATCCTCCAGTGAAGGTACCCGATTGCTGATGTGTTACCTTGGACGTTTGTGGCCTTAAGACTGTAACTGTGTAGTGAAATAAACCCCCGTTTTATAAAAGCCTATCCATCTCTGGTGTTTTGCATTCTGCAGCATTAGCAAACTAGAACAAGGGGCGTACCTTCCACAATGAGAGAATGCAATTGGCT
This sequence comes from Choloepus didactylus, assembly GCF_015220235.1. Classification (NCBI taxonomy): domain Eukaryota; kingdom Metazoa; phylum Chordata; class Mammalia; order Pilosa; family Megalonychidae; genus Choloepus; species Choloepus didactylus. The sequence continues at coordinate 93,849,865 of NC_051310.1, forward strand.
GGATTTGGTCTGGGTGATCAGTTGAAGGCTTATAAGCCGGACAGTTAGAGAACCTTCACTTCTTCTTCGGCTGCCCAGTGGAGCATTTCCTGGGGAGCTCGTCGAAGTTGCCAGTTCGTTTCCTGAGGAGTTCATCGAGCACGTTCTTCGAAAATCCCAGTTCATTTCCCGAGGAGTTCGTCGAAGTTGCCGGTTCGTTTCCTGAGGAGTTCATCGGACATCTTCCTTGGAGTTGACAGTTTGTTACATCTCTCATTGATTCTATCTCCCTAGAGAACCCTAACTAATACAGGGGTGGTGGTGAGAGGTATGGGAAGATTGGAGTTTCCTTTTTTTGTCTTTATTTCTTTTCTGGAGTAATGAAAATGTTCTAAAAATTGAAAGAAAAATTAATTGTGGTGAGGGATGCACAGCTGTATGATGGTACTATGGGCAATTGATTGCATACTTTGGATCTTTGGATAGTTGCATGGTATATGAACAATCTCAATAAAAACTAAAAAAAAAAAAACTAAATGAAAACTAGGGTGGATGGGGACAATGGAACGGTTTGGGTGTTCTTTTTTACTTTTATTTTTATTTTATTTTATTTTATTTATTTATTTAATTTTTTTGGAGTAAGAAAAACATTCAAAAGTTGATTCTGCTGATGAATGCACAACTACATGATGGTACTGTGAATGGTTGATTGTACAATGTGGATGATTGTAGGTATGTGAATATATCTCAATAAAACTGTACTAAAAAAAAATGTGAACAGCCCTTAGAAAGACCTGGATTTGTGTCCTGTCTCTGGCACTAATCAAGACAAAAAAGTCACTTAATCAATTTTTTTCATTTGTTAAAAGGGGACAATAGTGCCTCCCCCAAATAGGTTTGTTGTTGCGGATTAAGTAAGACTACAGGTGAAGTGCTCGCACAAATCCTGCCTGGGCGCTGAAAACATATCTGTGTCTCTTCTCACCCCTCATATAATTAGCCACATGCTGATGCTTCTGTAGTTAAAATGACTCCCATTCCCTCAAGTGCTCTTCTTAAAATGACAGTAAGACAGTACCTATCTCATAGGAGGGTTGTGAGGATTAAAAGAGATAACACAAATAAAGTGCATAAAGGAAGCACTAAATGTTGCTATTATTACTAATAGCCTGAGACTCCCAGGCCCCTGGCAGCTTGGTCCCTTGCTCTGAACATTCCCTAACCGAACTCTATGTTCCAGGTACGAACTGAAGAGTCTGAAATAGAACAGGACTATCACCTTCTTCATTCTGAACACTCCATAACTTTTCATACGTTATCTTACTTAATCCTTGCAACCATCCCACAAAGAAAGCAGTTTTATTGTTCTTATTTTACAGATAAGGAAATCATGGGTTCTGTACCGGTTTGAATGTATTATGTCCCTCAGAAAACCATATTCTTTCATGCAATTTTGTGGGGCAGACATATCAGTGGGGATTAAGTTGGAACATTTGGATTAGGTTGTTTCCATGGAGATGCGCCCCACCCAACTGTGGGTGATGACTCTGATTGGATAGTTTCCATGGAGGTGTGGCACCACCAATTCAGCATGGGCTTTGATTAGTTTACTGGAGCACTATATAAGCTCAGACAGAAGGAGCCAACTTGCTACAGCCAAGAGGGACACTTTGAAGAATGCACAGAAGCTGAGAGAGGAGCTGCAGATGAGAGGCAGTTTGAAGATGGCCGTTGAAAGCAGACTTTTGCTCTGGAGAAGCTAAGAGAGGACAAACACCCCAAGAGCAATTAAGAGTGACATTTTTGAGGAACTACAGCCGAGAGAGGAACATCCTGGGAGAAAGCCATTTTGAAACCAGAACTTTGGAGCAGATGCCAGCCAGGTGCCTTCCCAGCTAACAGAGATTTTCCAGACACCATTGGCCACCCTCCAATGAAGGTACCCTTTGTTGATGGACACTTTATGGCCTTAAGGCTGTAACTTTGCAACCAAATAAATCCCCTTTAATAAAAGCCAATCCATCTCTGGTGTTTTGCATTCTGGCAGCATTAGCAAACTAGAACAGGCTCCAAAAAGTAAACTGCTCAAGATTACAAAGCTAGTAAGTGGTTGAGTTAGGACTTAAACACAAGTTGGTGTGATTCTAAAGCGTCTCCTCTTAATCGCTACATCACACTGCCTGTTGAACACTCACTAACAAAAGCTCAAGTTCTGGAGCTGGGCTTCCTGAAGCATCCCACAACAAAGTACCTGACCTCACTAACCCCTTATGTGACTATCAAGCACCAAGAGAGGGGCTGTATTAAGAACATTGGTGAAGTTGACACTTTCAGTTAGTGTGAAAAATTAGTGCTTATACAAAAGCCTGTTTTTATTATAATTCTTATAAACCTTTCAGGTTTAGCCTAATTTTATGAAGTTTTGTTTTATACATATTTTAAATCCATTTTCCAAAAAATTATGTATCTACTCTGGCAGCCGCATATTCATCCAGAAAACATTTCTAATTGGCTACTTGGTGCAAAACTTATCAATGGTACAATATGTGCCCACCTTCAAAGAAATAACTCTCAGGGAATAGATGCTTAAACAACTTGCTACAATAGGAGATGATATTTGAACTAGGCTTTGTAAGATAAATGATAGGTGAAAAACGGGAAAGGGAGACATATGTAAGATAAAGGAAACATAAACAAAGGGCAAAAAGTCATGGAAACAAGTGGCATATTCAAGGAATGGTAATTCATGGTGGTAGAGGGATAGCTGGAGATGTATTTGCTAAAAGGCCAGGTTACAAAAAGCCATGAACATCCTGCGAAGGACAGTGGTATTTTAACCTGCAGGTCATGGGAACCATGACAGTTTTTCGAGGTGAAGAGTGACCTGGTCAGATCTGAGGGTTAGAATGGTAATGATGTCAGCAACATGAAAGACAGATTCAAGGCAGAAATATTAAGCAACTATTTCAGGAATACAGGTGAGAGGTAATAACATCTTTAACTAGGGTGATGGTGGGAACGGAGAGAAAAACAAGCTATTACAAAGATAGAATTGACATGATTTGACAACCTGTTAGAAGAGTAGAAGAGGGAGTTAGAAGGACAGTGAGAGAGGTAAAGGTTTCATAATGCCTTGCGGTGGGGGGCAAAGTTAGCTCCTGGACTCACATTTTACATGTAACATTAAGTACCAAATGGATTAGAGATTTTTTTTAAAAAGGGAGGAAAAAATATATAGGATGAATGACTGTAAAATCTTGGAATGTGAAAGTCCTTTCCAAACATGACTGTACAGGGGCAGAAAACATAAAGGAAAAGATAAACTGGCTACATAAAAGGTATTTAAAATTCTATAAGGCAATTTTAAAAAAACTAAGAAATTTTTTTAAAGAAACAAACTGTAGGAAAATATTTGGAACATAAGCTAATAATCTATAATCTCTATACACACACATGCACATATACATATGTACACATACATTTTAAATACTTGAAATAAATAACAAAATGACAAATTTTTCACCAGAAAAGTGGGCTAGAAACACAAACAGGCAATTCATGAAAGAATGATAAATGGCCAGTAATTCTATGAAAAATTCTCAATCTCACAATCAAAGAAATGCAAATTAACAAGATCATCATTTTCATATATTAGTCTAGCAAAGATCAAAAAGAATGATAGTTATTGTCCAGTATGTAGGGAAACCCCACATCCTCATACAGTGCTCCAGAAGAAAATATGGTAACATACTATCTATGGTAAACTTATCGAAATGTCTATAAAAATAAAAAATTTTGTTTTATTTTTTAAAGATGATTTGGTGACTTCTAACAAGGATGACTGAATAAAAGATGACACTATTAAAATAAAGAAGACTGGGACACCAGGGGAGGATAATAAATTCATGCTGGAAATATGTGCAGCCTGAAATGTCAGTGGGACATCCAGGTAATGAAATCCTGCAATCAGTTGGAAATAAGAGTCCAAAACTCAGGTATGAAGTCAAGACTGGAGACCCAGATGTAAGATACAGCATCATGGGAGGTAAGCTCACAAGGGAAACAAATTATAGAGAAAAATTAAAAAGGTCAAGGATGGTGCCTCAGAGAACACTTAAGATGTGACCATTACACAGAAAGAACAGTCACTGTGATAGAACAAGAACCAGGAGAGCATGATGGCAATCAAGAAAGGAAACAATTTCAGGAAGCTGAGATAGGTCACCAACTTCAAATGCCGCAGAGAGATGGGTGAAAAACAGAAAGTATGTGGCAAATAAGGAAGAAGGTCACCTGTGACCCCCATGAGGGAAATCTCTGGAATGGTTAGGCAGGAATCGGATTACAATAAGTAGGAGTGGGAAGGTAGAGACAGCAAACACAGACTTTTTTTTCGAGAAGGGAAGAAAAGAAATTGGGAGAATGGAGGAAGGGTAAGTTTGAGATGGTGGCAGGTTCCAGGAAGGCACTTTTTTGTTTGTTTGTTTGTTTATTTGTTTGTTTTTTGAGGAGAAAGCACATGTTTGCAGCCTGTAAGAAAGAAAAGAACAAGTGAAGAAGGGACTAAAGATACAAGAAAGAACAACAAAAGAAAGCAAGGCTCTAAACAGTACAGATGGCAGCTAACTATGGAAAGGCACATACCCACTTCTTCCCTGAAAAAAGAGGGAAGGAAATAAAAATAAGCAAGAATGACATGTTATCTAACTAACTTCTCTAAGCTTCCGTTTCCGGCATGTAACACAATTAGAAACAGTACCTACCCTCAGAAAGTTGTTATGAGGATTAAGCAAGATAATGTGTAGCAAGCATTAGTGGGCTCCAAATAATGGTAGCTACAGATTTGTGCATGTATATATGAGTACGGGTGTGAGACAGATAAATCCCTAGAAGTAAACCTGCTTTTAGAGTGACACTCAGTAACATATCTAATACCTGTCTACTTTGTCATACTGATAGCATTTTTTAAAGGAAGTAAACACTTGGCCCTACCCATTCCACCACTCAGCAAGACAAAGAAATGACTATACTGAGCACACCAGTGTGGTAAGCCTTAAAACAAGCCCAGACCGAGAACATATGTAGAAAAGATCAGGGTGGGAATCTGAATGAGGGGTCTGTGAAGAGGAAACCAGTTGAACAAGTTCTGCAGAGCACATGACTTCAGTGGTTTCCCAGCTCTGCACAATACAGAAGGGGAACATACCAATGCAGGAACTGACTACTCCAAAGCATTGAGATTCAGTTCCTCCAGGAACAAGTCCTCTGGCACCACACCCATCTTGCAGAGCAAACGCCAAATGCCAGGATTATTCCCTGCTAAAAAACCTCCCAAGTTTTGCTGTCCTTTCCTACAATAAACATTCTACTAAACCACCAACACATCTGAGCACCATCTAGGCACTGGAAACAGTCAAATTATTTCAATATAGTGTGGCAAGTCCAAGTCTTAAGAGAAAGGAATGCAGAGTATTCGGTAAAGCCTCCCTCAACCATATGAAGAAGGAGGGGGAATCAGGGCTGGTTTCCCAGAGAAAGTAGCATTTAGGATAAGTCCTGAAGGACCTATGTGTATTGTTGGGGCAGAGCATTTTAGGCAGAGGGAAGAGAACATATAGACCCTTTGAAGGATTTGAAACAGGAATGAAATGATCAGATTTGATTTGAAAGATCACTCTGAGCAATATGGATTAGGAGGAGAGGATAGTAAGGGGTGAGGAAGTACTAAAGAAAGAACTGGCAGTAATCCAGGTAAAAAATGTTGAAGGCTTATTTTCCAAACAATACAAGCAAAATGAGAAATCTTCATAACATTTGTTTTAAAAGAAACTACTTCTGGTATAAGGAAAATGTTAAAAAATAGATTGGGGTGACGAATGCACAACTATATGATGGTACTGTGAGCAGTTGATTGTAAATGATGGATGCTTGTATGGTATGTGAATATATCTCAATAAAACTAAATTTAAAAAAAAAAGAAAGAAACTTCTAAGTATAAATTAAGCTAATCTTAACAGCTACAGGAATAAGTGAGAAACAGAAGGGATTTTTTTTTTCTTCACTGAAGTAACTTATTTAACCTCTGTATTTATTTATACCTAATAATACAGACCCATCCCTGAGCAAATCATCTCACTCTCACTGAACTGGATAGAGTATGTCAAGTGAACTTGCCAAAATTAAATGTCTAACTGTTGTATTTCAAGACTCCCTGGTCTTATTGGGAAGATGGTAATACATTAAAACTGGACTCTGGTGATGCCTGCAAACTTGGAAAATTTACTAAAAATCATTGAATTGTACATTTTAAATAGGTGCATTTACAGTATGGTAAACAAAGTCAAAAAAAGTTAACTTTATAAAGTTAAAATTAAAATGTTTAATAAAGTCTAAAAAGTTAAAAAAAAAAAAAAGTCTCTGGGCTGACCTACTTACTCCCAGACAAAACCTTCAGATGCAGAGCCAGGTGAAATACTGCTAAGTTCTATCCACCTATCCAGATATCATGAAGCATGAAAGACCTTTTAACCTTCGATGAAAAAAATCCTGAAACCAGGTTAAACCTAGACAATAGCTACAACTCGGCAACCACAGCCTAGTCATTGCTAGTTGTAAGCAGTTCTTGAGGAAAGAAACAGGTGAGAGTCCTCTGCAAGGCAGAAAACAGGTACATATTCCTTCCAAAAGCAATTCCCTGGGTCATTGTGTCCTGGCAGCTGCCAGAGCCCAGAGAGAACAGGGAGAGCCTGTATAGCAGGTGTGTCAAAAATTTAATTTTCAGATCAAGTACTTAGTGAGAAAACTTAGGAGGAGAGGATGACTATGATATTCATTAAAGACATAGTTCTTGCCCTCTAAGGTTCACAGTATATTAGGAAAGAGAAAAGTATAAGACACAACACATTGTGAAAGCTATAATAAACATACATTGAAGGGACTATGGAAACACAGGAGAGGAGCATCTACCTCAGACCTGAGGTAAACTTCCTGGAGGAAGTGCTGCCTCAATTCATTTATTTTTCTTAGAAAGGCAGTATATTCACACAGGTCAAAATTCAAAAAGTATAAAAAGATACTCACTTAAAAGGAAGAAAATGACATGAAGTGAATGGACAAGAATGTCATATGCCACAGAGATTAAATAAGAAAAGTACTAAGTTTCCACTGGACATGGCAATTAGGTCACTGGTGATCTCAGCAAGAGAAACTTGAGTGGGGGGAAGGAGGGTGCACAAATTACATCCACATGAGCTAATATAAAGAAGCAGACATAGGAAGTAAAGATGCTTGTCTTTCCTTGAGGAAAAAAGAGGGGACAATAATCAGCAGAGAGTCTAGGACTGAGGGAGTGTACCCTGAATGAGTATGTTTCTGTACTAAGGAGAAAGGACCAGCAGAAAAAGTGCAAGTTATAGTTAGGAGAATTATATTAGACTAAGGATCCTAAAAGACAAGAGATAGGATACAGATCACAAATAGAAGGGTAAGCCTTAGGAGGAAAGACACCTCTCCCATTGCTAAAGGGCAGGAGATCAAGGTGAGCATGTTAAATAGGATGGGATTAATTAGTTGGGGTCAAAGCACTGAGAGAGTTTGCAGAGAAAATGGGGGTCAAGTGTGATGTGGGAAGCTTGGGATGCAGATGCCTACTGAGAATAAAGGGCTTGGTAAAACTTTTGATCAGCTGCACCTCTCTGCCAATTCAAATGTTTTCCTCAAAAGCCACCTACTCCCTAAATTCTTACATGATCCTTCCAAGAAAATAATCTCTTCTTCCTCCAAACTTCCTCTGAATTTTCCCTTGGTACTTTGTATCTCTTCAACTCATAATATAGTTACTTATGTAGAGTATTTTTGTATTCCCCATAGCACAGTACTCAATAAATAAGCATTGAAAGACACAAATTATTCTTTATCTCTTGCTTAAGGACCATAGTCTTGGTCTCAATTACAACCAAATAATTAAAGAAAAAGAAAAAATTATCCTAAGCTCTCACCACTGTAAAACTGAAATTTCCCCCACATTCTAATTAACTTTACACCAATTCAATTAACTAAACAATACTCCCTGATCATTTACATCGTGAAAAGCACTACAGTAAGAGGAGCTATTAGGTACCAAGGAGCAGAAAAAGCCTCAACTCTGAAGTAGCACAGGAAATAAGGAAATATATGTATAGTTATGCTTTCTCCCATACAACTTCAGCTTATCTTTCAAAACCCAGCCATAAAACAATCTTTCCCACATCTAAACTCTCACACATTAACTGTCCACATCATTTCCTTAGCAATCATATATCTCCTTGTGACATTTAAATCTTTTATTCTCTGATGTCTAGCTTTTCAAATGTTTATGCCCTATTTGTCCAATTAACCTGTAAATCCCCCTAGAAGCAGGGATGAGTTATATTCTTGCTTCTCCAGTTCTACTAGAATGTCCTGAACAATGAAGGAGCTCAAAAACATTTTTTTTTTTTTTACTTGTTTGAAAGTAATGATTTACTTTATTGGAGTTTTTTCCCAACTATTTTTAGCCACATCTGAAAAAATGAACAATGGAATATTATCAAGTCATTCAAAATAAAAATAGCTTTTAATAACAGGAAATTAAAATAAAAACTGTTGTTCAATAACATGAGAAAATACTTAGGTTAAAACATACTCTTACATTAAATTGTTACACAGTCTATGCTTGAAAACTTCTACAACATGGTTTTCCCAAAGCAGCTCAGACTTTTTTTTTTTTTAATTCCTTATTGTTATATTTCATTACTTCTCTCCTATCCTGTACTTAGCCACCCTGTTTTCTGAATACCAATGTAGGATGTCACATTTATCATTATTATTAAATTTCATAAATTAGATAAGGACATTCTGAACCAGAATTTGGCAACAAGTCAAACCAAATTTGGTCAACACATCACTTGACACCCGAAGTCCCAATAAAAATGCTTTAAATACATGATGTCCTAGAGATCTCTCTTGGAGTTAAAAACCTAGCAGCTCTTTTTTTTATGAGATAAATTTACATAATATAAAATTCACCATTTTAGAGTATACAATTCAGTACGTTTTAGTATGCTGTACAACCATCACCACCTTTTAATGCCAGAACATTCTCATGATCCAAAAAGAAACCCCATACCCATTAGGCAGTCATTTTCTGTCTAGAAGCTTTTTTGGAATATGATTTATTCTATCAGTTACAAATGTTCTTAATTCCATTACAATCTAGTCCACATTTATCCAACCTGTCTACCAAAAATACCGCAAGACCCTTTCAAATGCCTTGCTGACATCTAGACACACTGTGTTTTTCTCTGATCCACCAATCTGATGACCCTGGCCAAAGGGAAATGATGTTAATGTAAGAAGGCTTTTCTTAGAGAGTCCGTGTTGGCTCCTAAGCATCACCTCTTTTCTCCCTAAGTGCTCATAAGCTATCTATTTGACAATCTACTCTGGAATTTTGCCAGAGTCGAATATCTTGCCAGGGTTTGCCTAGTTCACTAGACTAGAATTTGTGATACCTATCTACTTTTTCTTTTGAAAAATTAGTACATTTGCACTCTTCCACTTTTTAAAAACAAGCCTTCTGTACTCCAGGATGCCTTAGAGGTCACTGACTATAGTTCAGCAATTATACCTACCCAATTAGTATAATTGAGGCTTTAATTTAAATGCTATAAGGTAAACATGAGAACTCAATGGAGAATAGAAAGAAACTACAGATAAGCCATAAAATAACTGAGAACTATGAACGTGTCCCAAATTCTTATTTGAAAAAGTATCCAAAGCCACTACTCTGATAGAGAACAGTGTTTTCCGAACAAGTGTACCAGGAACACTGGTCCCAAGAAAGGTGTCTGTGAGAAGAGTCTGATGGTAAACTAGTTGTGACAAATATCTCCACCCTACTGGAGATCAAGCCCCATGATAAAGATTCTAAATAGTCCTCTTTTTAAATAATCTTTTTCACTTGATTTAACCCAGTATTTCTGAAATTTATTTGACCCCTAAACCCTGTCTTTCCTCAATGTTGCAACATTCATCAATAGAGCCCACCTCAAAAAATACTGATATAAAAAGTCAGCAAAACCCATTTTCAAATCCCAAATGTGTACTCTCCTTTAACACAACAAATTATTATTTTGGCAAATCTATACCTCTCTTCACAGTATATGTCAAAGGCTTTTAATCCAAAACCTGATTTCTCAGTGCCAACTTCATTACACATTATTAATGTTTAACATTAATAAAACTTGCTTGAAAGCACCCTGGAAAATTCTAGCTAATTTCCCTTAAAGGATATTTAAGCCATATGTTTCAAAAATTTCAACAGTTGAAGCTGCCTTGTCCTGACGAAAATTAAGATCTCAGTTCATAGACTACAGAGTGTGGCAAACTCCAGAGCACACATCATAAGAGAGCTATTGCTGATGCTTAAAATTTAAGATATTACCCAATAAAAGACAGATCTCTACCTCACTCCTCACACCAAAAAACATTCTAGATAAATTCCAAATGGATCAAAGGGTTAAATCTAAATTAATAGAAGAAAATGTGGGAGAATGTTTTTATATAATCTCAATATAGAGAAAGACTTTAAAAATGACAGCAAGGCATTTGAAAGGGTCTTGTGGTATTTGGATAAATGTGGACTAGATTGTAATGGAATTAAGAACATCTGTAACTGATTGAATAAATCATATTCCAAAATGTTGATTAATAAATTCAAATGTTTTAAAATTCTAAATTATTTAAAACACCTTAAGTGAAATCAAAAGTTAATGAACACACTGGAATATGGAATATTTGCCATACATATGACATACAAAGGGCTAATTTCCTTAATACATAAAGAGCTCTTACAAATCAATAAGAAAAAAGACCAATAACCTTACAGAAAAATGAACAAAGGTCTCTGCCAAAATAGTTCACAAATGAGAAATACAAATGGCTTTCAACTATATGTACTAATGCTCAGGTTCACTCACAATTAAATAATCTAAAAATGAAACTACAATGAAATGCCATTTTCACCTTTGAAACTGCAAATATAAAAATATTTATAATACTCTGAGTTAGTGAAATTAGGGGGAAAGCACTTCCTCATATATAACTGATGGACATGTGAACTGGTTCAACCTCCAAGGAGAGCAAATTAACAAAATTTATCAAAATTAAATGAGCATATTCCCTTTGACCTAGAAATTCCACTTTTAGACAATTATCCTGCAAAAATATTCACGCATGCACAACGGCATACAATGTTTACAACAGCAAAAGTGGGAATGGGGGTGACTGTCCATTGACAGGATAAATCCATACACTGAAAAACAAAGCAAGTGTGGAAAAAAAAATGACACACTCTAAAATATTCATGTGGAATAAGTTTCAAGATTCAAAGGAGAATGTACAGTGTGCCACCACCTCTTAATAAATAAATAAAAGTGATTCATATCTATATGCATAGAATATCTCTGGAATACTGTAACAGTTATTCCATCTCGGGAAGATAACTAAATGGATAGGGAAACAGGACTCTTTAGACAAATCTTTTCACTGTATATCCTTGCACAGTCTCTAGATTATGTATCATGCCCAGGTTATTACCTATTTTTAAAAAAATTACTAAGACCAAATTTGCTTAAAAAAACATTTTTGTGGGGATTCTCAATTTTTTAAGGGAAAACCCCCAATGTCAAGTCATTGTCAAACACTACCTTTTCAAAGAATCTATGATCAACAAGCATTGTCCAAACTTGAAGACAAAGCAATGTCTTCAGGGCAAAAAAAACAAAAAACAAAAAAACAAAAAAACACCATTTTGTTTTAATAGGCATGTAAGCAGAAGGTAATTTTTGTTTCCTTTTAGCTGTTTTAAAGATCATTTGAATAAATTTCACATGTATGTTATTTATAACAAAATGCCTCCTTGATTAATGACAATTGCATATCTGTGAGACTTTTCTATTTAAATTTCATTTTTTATATAATTTTTCAGAATTCCCATATTCCACCCTGTTATGAACATTTTGCATTGGTGTGAAACATTTGTTAGAACTGATGATAGCACATTTTCAATAACTGTACTATTAACTATAGTCCATGGTTTCACTTAGGTTCACTGTGTTGTGTAGTTCCATGGATTTTTGATCATAGTCTTTCTCCTCTTCCATTCGACTTTTTCTTTTCTAATTTTGCCTCATTCCCTCCTTTCATTCCTCAGTTCCTTCTGCCTCAGTGTTTAGGAACATTGATTAATCCTATGCAAGAAAATTTTTAGTTTCCTATGCTGATGATTAATGATCCAAGCAACAGGCTGATACATTTTACCCAAGGATAAATACTATCACAATATCCCTCTACCACAAAAGTCTCACAACTCTTCTTCTATCCAGTGTTCTCTTAGTCCCCAAACGTTTGCTCCAACAGAAGCCAAGCCCTGGGCTGGCAGCTGCCTCTCCACTGCTCCTTCTGCTTTTCGTTATGATTTCCAATGAGTCAACAGGAAGGTATTCTGAGTAAAGAAGAAATAGAGGCCTTTAAGTAGGCCTTTCCTCCGCCCACAACCCAAAAAAATACAGTTCTTGCCAAACAATCTGGCAATTTCCAATCCAATTTGCCACTCCTGTCTGCATGAGGTCACTATTTAACAAACGGGAAACTGGAAAGAAGGAACGCCTTTCTAAGCTGAATCCAAAGCAGAAAGATACAAAGTTACGAAGAAGGAAAGTAATGTCGCCTCTTTAGCCTCCTCAAAGTCACTGCATAGAACCTCTACTACACCCATTTTCAGGGAGACCATCTTAGTAAGAAAGTAAAAAAAGAAGTGCAGCTCTGGTTATATGGAGGCAACCAGCAGATGCCAGAGTTCTCTGAAAGGGTTCTGTATTATTTTTGTAACGATCCTATAAGTTTGAAGTTATTTCAAAAATAAAAGGTTTAAGGAAAGGAAAAAAAAAAAAGATCAGCATACACATTCACCATAGGCCAGTTTTCATGTTCCTAAACACTTATGATGATCACTTAACTTATTTTTTATGTTTACTGTATTTCCTATAACCATGAATGGACAAATTTTCCACACATCTACAAACACGTAACACCTACATACTGTATGTCTCTTGTTATCACTAGCTCCACAGTGAATAAAAAAGTATAAGACCACATCCAACAATCTAGTTGGACACAAAACAAACATAAAACAAATCAGAGAACTGCCCTCATACAGTCATAGTGGTAGGCAGGAAACAAACAGCTCTAATTCCCTCTGCCATTTAACAGCTGGGCAAATTGCTTAATGTCCCTGGGCATCAGCTGATTTAATATTGGACTTAAAGGTCACCCCTTAGTGCCTGCAGAGGTTAAAAGCATTTGTGTTGGTGTCACCCAGACCTGAGCTTGAATTCCAGAGATAGTTATATGACCTTGGGCAAATGATAGTCTTTAAAATAAAGATAATGATAATACCTATCTTACAGTAATGTTGTATATAAAGCACAGCACCATTATGCTCAATTAATGGTAGCTATTATTGTTGCTGTCATTTTCAGAAGTAGAAGCAGTATTGCAGTGGCAGGCTGCAATCTGGTTAAGAGTAAGGGCTTTAATGTAGACCTGGCATCGTGGGATGGAGAACATCTTCTTGACCAAAAGGGGGATGTGAAAGGAAATGAAATAAGCTTCAGTGGCAGAGAGATTCCAAAAGGAGCCGAGAGGTCACTCTGGTGGGCACTCTTACGCACACTTTAGACAACCTTTTTTAGGTTCTAAAGAATTGGGGTAGCTGGTGGTGGATACCTGAAACTATTAAACTACAACCCAGAACCCATGAATCTCGAAGACAGTTGTATAAAAATGTAGCTTATGAGGGGTGACAGTGGGATTGGGAATGCCATAAGGACCAAACTCCACTTTGTCTAGTTTATGGATGGATGTGTAGAAAAGTAGGGGAAGGAAACAAACAGACAAAGGTACCCAGTGTTCTTTTTTACTTCAATTGCTCTTTTTCACTCTAATTATTATTCTTGTTATTTTTGTGTGTGTGCTAATGAAGGTGTCAGGGATTGATTTAGGTGATGAATGTACAACTATGTAATGGTACTGTAAACAATCGAAAGTACAATTTGTTTTGTATGACTGCGTGGTATGTGAATATATCTCAATAAAATGATGATAAAAAAAAAAAAAAAAAAAAAAAGAGTAAGGGCTTTGGAGAACTTGCCAAACTTGAAATCTGCAGCAACCACTTACTAGGTGGCAGTCAACCTCTCTGAGCTTTGCTTTCTTATCTGTTAAATTTAGATAAAAATATGCACCTCAGGAGACTTGGGAATAGCTAGCTAATTACATAATGCATAGAGAGTGCTTAGTAACACACGGTAAGTGCTCAATAAATGATATTGAGGATGGCAATGAGGAGGGCAGGGAGAAGCAGAAGGGCACTGACCTTGGGGGAGACAGGAAATATTTTAGACCATAATGTCCTGCAAAATGCAGAGGTGTTTTTTTGTTGTTGTTTTTGTTTCCTTTTAGCTGTCTAAAAGATTATCTGGAGTATTAACTGTTTCTATAATAAAATGCCTCACTGTAAAATAACAGATTAATTATTCCCAATATACAGTTATAACAAAAAAAATTTTTTTAATCAAACTTAAGCAAGTAAATTCATTCTCTTCAAATAAACCATTAACCAAAACCTTCCTTTAAATGTTCAAGATTTGTTGATTCACACCCTGTCAAACTACAGGGACCAATCAGATTTTCCAGTAGAAAATCAAGCAGCAGAGTCCAGATTGATCACTACTGTTCAACTGGCCTACTCTGTTCAACTGGCACTTCACTCTCAGCTTGCTCAAAGATATGGTCTCTAGGCAACCAAGTCCTGAATTACACAAACAGCCACAGTCATATGAATCACTTCCGGATGGTCTCACTTTGCCTACCAGCACTTGATTACACAAATGCTTCCTTGTCAAGGGGTTTATTTAGCAGTCCCAAAGGAAACAACCAAGAGACCATCAAATACCACATGGCTTAAAAATGTTTTAAACAGGTCCTGCTACCAGCAGATATCCCCAAATTGCTATGCTGTAAACCAGAAGGAATTATTCAGAAATCAGAGACAGGTCAACATGGAAAGCTGGAAAATGACATTTCTAGAACCCACCAACTTGGACCCTCAAATACAGTTTTACTGTTTTGTCAGTAGGGCATTAAAATATATAAACATAATTATTGCTCTGACCTCTAAGACAAGAAGAAATATATGCCAAATTAGAACAAACTAATGGTCCGCTTAGCCCCAAAAGACTTTCCCAACCTTGACTAATGGGCAATCCAAACACTCAGCCAGCCAGTTAACACTGGTTCTCCATGGTCACATTCACTCCAAGACCCAGTGACTGTAAGAGAAATAGCTGCTGTGGTAAAGTATTAAACTCAACTCTCTTGCTACCAGCTCCTTTTTCCACCTTAAAAGGATCCTATATTCACAATTCCAAAAGGTGGAAGCAACCCAAGTGTCTATCAGGAGATGAATGGATAAACAAAATGTGGTATATACATACAATGGAATATTATTTAGCCATAAAAAGGAATGAAATTCTGATATATGCTACAACATGAGTGAACCCTGAAGACAACATGTTGAGTGAAATAAGCCAGATGCAAATTTCAAATACTGTATGATCTCACATATGAAATAACTAGAACATCCAAATTAAGAGTCAGAAATTAGAACACAGGTTACCAGGGGCAGGGAATGGGTACAGAGTTTCTGTTTGGGGTGATAGAAACGTTTTAGTAATGGATGGTGTTAATGGTAGCATGGCGTTGTGAATGTAATTAACACCACTGAATTCTATACTTGAAAGTGGTTATTATGGGAAAATTTATGTTGTATACATGTTGTCATAGTAAACATTTTTTAAAAACACATAGAACTCTACAACACAAAGAATGAACTCTAATGTAAACTATGGACGTTAGTGAATAATATAATTATAATAATATTGGTTCATCAATTGTAACAAATGAACCACACAAATACCCCAAAAAGGATCCTATGCATGCCACGCTGTTCTTCATGAACTAAACAGAGACCATTTAATTTATTAACAAGAGCAGTAAGGGAAAAGGAGTTAACAGTCCAAAATGAAAACTGAACAGAACAAAACAACTACCATTAATAGAATCACAGGGGGAAAAAAATCAAGACCATAGAAAATCAAGTCATTGAAACAATAAATATAAGACACGTATCTAGAATGCTGATTCAGCTTAAACAAACAAAAAATTAAGAACTGCCATAAAAATAGACGGTGCAGAACTAACATATGAATAGGTACGCCCAAAGACAGAATTAATCAGAAACAATTATTAAAAGCATAATGGAGAATTTCCTAGCACTAAAATAAGCAAATAAAAAAAACATTATATATCTAGACTCTCCACTTTACAGGCAAATTACAAGGTTAGTATCAACCTTCACATGTAAATTGGGAGACTGTTTAAACTTCTACATGTTTCAAATCTCAAAAAAGTAAAAAATCAAGCCATGTAATGAAGCTAAAATCAGGCTAGCTTCAGATTTTGTTTCTTAGTAATTGTAAGCACAAGAAAACGGAGTCATGTACATTTTCAAGAAAAATGAAATATTGTTCATCATAATAGAATAAAAAGTCCAGAAATAGAACTGTACATAATTTAATACTTGATGAAGTAAACATCAATTGCTAACAGGTAATAAAAGGATTGTTTTAAATAATATCAAAATAATTTAGAAATAACATGAGAATTAAAGATAGATTCTTAAAAGAAAATTAATCATAGAAAAGATAACAGAATATAAAAGGGCCTATTTTAGAAAATTTCAGAGAAACTAAAACTACCTATGCTCTGAACTGACAGAAAGAATCACAAACAAAAAAATTAACATTTAAATTCCATAAAATTCAGAACTTCTGACCAGTGAAAAAAACATAAAATGGAAAATCAAGGAAAAGTATTTGTAGCAGGTATGACAGAAGGTCAATGTTTATATTATAAAAGTTAATGAAAGTCAACATCACAACCTCAGAAGATAGACAAAAGGAATCAACAGATTATTTGCATAAGAAAATAAAACTGGTAAACAAATATGTGGAAAATGTTTAACCTCTCTAGCAATAAAAGTAATAAATGTTTAAGCTGGAATAAACCTAAATAAATTATGGACATTATGTAGCCATTGAAAATGGTAATTAAGACGACTATATATATATATATATATATATGTAACACTCTTTTAATAAGAGAACTACCTTTTTGTTTTGAGTCACAAAATGGAATTTTTAGTTTCATGTCCGAGATTTCTTCTGTATATCTTTTTTAACATCCTACATTTCCCTTGTGTTTTTAACTCATGTACATGTGCTTTTTGTACAATTTTTAAAAGTTAATAAATCCAACATATAAAAGACAACATAATTTGAAACTCTGAATTTG
The DNA here is from genome assembly GCF_015220235.1 of Choloepus didactylus. Classification (NCBI taxonomy): domain Eukaryota; kingdom Metazoa; phylum Chordata; class Mammalia; order Pilosa; family Megalonychidae; genus Choloepus; species Choloepus didactylus. Next base: position 93,867,337 of record NC_051310.1, read on the forward strand.
TGATCGTAACTACCTGAAAATATGTACACATACAGTATTTCCTTTTTTATCCCTTTTTTCTTTTATTATAAAATTCATGATTAAAAATCATATTAGTAGTTAAATATATGCTTTATATTAATGTTTATGTGTGTATTTACACATAAACATAACATAACTTAAATATACAGAAGGGCATTAAATAAAAAGGAAAAAAAAAAATGTGTCTTCTCACACCCTCACCTCCATTTCACTCCTAAGAGGTATCTGGTTTCTGGGTTTCCTTTCAGACAAAAGCTTAAGTCTGAAGTAAAAAAAAAATCAGGGCTATTAACCTTTAGGACTTTGAAAGTGCCCAGAAAAATAAAAGTTTATTTATCAATGCCTCTTCATCTTCTTTCTAAATCTTTTACCAAAGGACTAGAATAAAGAATACATTTATTTAGTGCCTACTGTATTTCAGACATTTAACCCTCACAGGAACTCGGCAAGATACAGCAACTCGGCAAGATACTATCCCCATTCTGTAAGGTGCAAATTTAGGCTCACTCCCCATGGTTAAGCAACTGGCAAAGCCAGAATCAGAACTCACACAGGCCAAAACTTACAGTCTTCATTCTTCTCACTTCACTGGCATTCAAGATTTTTAAAGATGTTTTATTCAGAATTTTTTAATTTCTGTTTTACTTAAGTATTTTGAGAGTATTGATTCATCTGACTTTTCTTAGTAATAACAAAAAAAGTTCTAGTAACTGACTGCCTCATAAGCCAGACTACTCTCCACATTTCTTACTTCATTGTAAATTTTGCTACACTGTAACGTAAAAAGATTTTGGTAGCCACACTTGGAACCTAATCTTCCCATTTATAACTTTGTTACCAGGTGAAAAAGCACTTAGTTTCAACCACTTTAACAAATGCACTTTGAAATGCAACCCACTTCTTAGGGAGGAGTGTACCCTGAACTGTCTTGACTAGGGTAAGTTTTAGAAAGGGAATGGAGGTTTCTGCCTGTGTCACCATTTTAAGAGGTTAAGAATAAATCCCACCTCATACTCCCCCTTAATAATTATGAATACAGGAATTCAACCAGCTCCTAGTCCCAACCTGCCATTAAGAAGCTACAGGCTGTGGGCCCTTGATCACACTGGGTCTCATGAGGGGGTTAAACTAGTTTTCTCATCTGTAAAAGGAGAGCTTGGGACAACCTCCTAAAATTGACCCCTCTTGATCTTTAAATGATGTTCTTTAGTTTAAGGATTCTAGAAGCTGGTAGGCAAACTGTTCTTCCTGGTCACCTGTGCAGATGTACAGTCTCCACTCAGTTAATTCACCTATCCATTTTATTTTCTTGCCTCTTCAATGTTTTAACTTTTGTCTGCATGACCATCATCACAGTGTGCTAGCCTGGATATATCCTGATGTTACTGGAATTCTCATCCCACTTAGGGGAGAGGAGAGCTGAAGAGCCCACCCCAGAAAACGTTGTGTGCCAATAAAGACACGTGCACAAAAGAGAATTTGTTCTCGAGAACTGATTTCCTTCCAAGATATTTTTCTGGAAGTGCCTCTCTTCAGTGCTAAGCTCTTTTTAACACCATGTGGTTTCTGACAGTCTCCGACCAGCCAAAGCCCTTAATTTCCCTTCGACAAGGGGTGTGCCCTGCCCTTGAGCTGGGGTATGGGCAATGAGAAAAAGAAGGGAGCCCACCACAGGCTCGAAATGGCATACCAGAAGCCTCAGAAAGAAGGAATCTTAACTCATCAAACTCAGAGTTTGCGGGAATTAACTTTCTTCCTGTACCTTTAACCTAACCAAATTTTCTTCCATTTCCAGTACTACTCATGAACTCTCCTCACCTGCAGGCTCCCCTGTTCTGCCCTGGCTGGACATTTCTTTTCAACTCAACTTTCTTCTGATCTTTCTCTCTATTACTTCCTTCTGCCCAAGCCCTAAGCACCATACCTCCCATATTTAAATCTCACTTCCTTCAGGTGAAAATGGTATTCATTTCTACTATACAACTACTCCTTAGCCAAAACAAATGTAAGGTTCAATCAGAACAGGCAAAGGGGCAAAAATTAATCCATAATTTAAGATGAAAACATCCTCTCTTTATAAAATCCTTGATCTACTGTGCAGCCCTTAGCAAAAAGCCTTGAATCCTTAGATGACATTTCATTAGAAAAATAATTTAAATTCCAGATTGAAACTATTCTCCAAACAGAAATTCCAAAGAGAAAAGGAGAATCTCTTTAGTTTCTACTTCCCAACAACTCCTAGGGCACACTTTTACCTAATCTCCCCTAAATTTTCCTACTTAGCCTTTTGAGGAAGCACCAACCCACATCCACCACACCCTCGTCTCTCTCCACACTCACTCATACTGTCTCCACACATTCACATTCACTCTCTACCCTCACAGCCTTCTCTCCTTTCTCTCCATATACTCTTCTCTTTTCCCAAGAAAACAGAGTACCCAGGATACACAATAGGGCCCCTGTACTAGGAAGTGGAGTTTTTACTAAGAGGAGTAGAAGTATTATAAATAGAACTAGAGAGGGGAACCTTTTCTCCCTTGGATCTCTCTTCCTCGCCTTGAAGCTGGTGTAAATCCCAGACTTTGGGACTCCTCCAGCTTGGGAGGGACGGGGGTTATGAAAGAAAGAGGACGGAGCCAACCCAAAAAGGCAATTTAGATCTTGTGCTAGAGGGGAAAGAAGAGGCCAAGAAGCACACAAGCTCACCAGGGTAAAAGACAGAACTGGAGCTGAAGCCCAAGCTGGTAATGAAGAGCATGTGATTTTCTGTGGTGCAATATGAATACTTTTTAGGGGGTGGCAGCAACCCATTAGGTGGCTGGTACAGCTCCCAGCCCTTTTTCCTTGGCATGTCATTTCCTAGGCTTCTTCTCTTAGTTCTCCTTGTTGTAAAATCTAAATAGGTGCTTCCAAAGTGGATTTTTCTAATCAAAGCTTTAAACAAAAACATCACATCTAGGTTTTATACCATTGCCTCCAAAAAATAAACCAAGCACATTTTCACAACACTAGGTCAATGGACAGAGTGTGCCAGGGCAAAATGCCACTATTATGCCCTTCCTTATAACTCAAAGCACAGAAAATAAAAACTATGACAAATGTCTCACTGCCTTAGTCACTTCCCTAAGTATATAAAAGCACCCAATTAAAAACCACCCCAAGAGTGTTCTTTTTCACTTTTATTTTTTATTCTTATTTTTATTCTTTTTGGTGTAAGGAAAATGTTCAAAACTTGATTGTGGTGATGAATGCACAACTATATAATAGTACTGTGAACAGCTGATTGTACACCATGGATGACTATATGGTATGTGAATATATCTCAATAAAACTGAATTAAAAACAAAACAAAAACCACTCCAAGAGATCATAGCCCCCTGGATGGGTTTTAAAGGAAATGTACTACTTTTCTTTAGGGAAAAAAAATCTGACAGAAAGAACATGCTCCAGAGTTGACACAAATGAAATGCCTTGCTAGTGTACCACCTGAGGAGGGAAATGTGACCAAGAGCATCATGCTATTCAGGCTATCATATCCCAGCATACGGCAGAATTCTAATCAGGTAAATGAACGTTTTAAATCCTGTTTTTCAAACACAGGGACCATCAGATCCACTAGAGGCATTTAAAAAATATAGGTGTCCATGCCCTCCAGCCCAGACCTACTAAATCAGAATCTCTGTGATAAGGCCCAGATACCAGTATTTTTCTTTAAAGTTCCTCAGGTAATTCGAATGCAAACCTAGTCAAGAACCATGTATAAGTTCTTAGAGGCAAAAAGTAGCTTAGAGGTTACTAGGAGAGGGGAGAGGGGAGGAATTGTTGCTTGGTAGCTACAGAGTATTTGTAAATTTTCAAATAAAATTTATCTGAAAAGAAGAAAAGGGAAGGGAAGGACGGAGAAAGGGAGGGAGAGAAGGACAGAAAAACAGAAAGAAAGCTATAGTATAAAATAAACTATTCTTCAATCACAAAAATGACAGAACAAGAAAACTTGAGCCTCAAATTCCTCATTGAAATGAAATGGCTGAACTAGATTACTGGTGGCATTGGGAAAAGGGAGGTGTTAGTCAAGACACCTTCTATAAAAAGGGAATTTTACTGTGAAGGCCAAATATTAAAGCAAAAGCAGAACTAGAACTGCTTTGGACTGACGGAAAAAAGGTGTCGGTGCTCTTCTGTCCCATTCCTGGGTTGCCCCCACAGAGCCTCCAAGGCTCCACAGAACGTAAGATAATCCCTCAGACCAGAAGCAGCTTTCAATTCTTTGACATTTCAGAGCTAAATACCCGCAATTTAAGTGGCAGAGGAGCCTATAAACTTTGTATGAGAAAACAACCCCTTTTCTAGTGACATACTCACCTCCTGCTGGCTGACTTCTAAACCATCACTAATTTGCCCCTCCCATCCCCAGTCTCCTGGAAGAATGGATTTTAAGTTCAGAGAAGTCTGGGTTCAAGAAGACACACCAAATTCATGTTGGTGGTTGCCCCAAGCAAGGGAAGAAGGAAAATGGGACCAGGGAGGGTTATAAATCAGACTCTTACTGTCTATGTTTATTTCTTTTTAGAGGAAAGGGAAAGATTTGAAGGGTTAACATTTGTTAGTTCTGGGCAGTGGATACATGAATGTTTGTTTTATTGTTTCCTGGACTTTCCTGCAGTCTTTGAAAGTTCTCAGAATTAAGAAGAAAAGAAATGCTCTTGTTTATTAGCATCCTTGATTTTTATTAAATTTTGATTGAAAAATTTGATTATCCCTCTCTAGTCTTTTCCATCAAAGTTCTGACTTACAGCATATACGATCTGTAATTACATCTATCTACCCTGGAACCTTGCAAACAAACAAAAACACCAGAACAAAAGAAATGGATCTTTAACAGTGAAGTAAATCCATACTCTGAGAATAAGACCACATGATCCTGGAGTATCTGGAAAAGGAAAACAGCAGCTGTAATGTTTACTTCACAAAGAATGCAGAGTATGCTGCCTTTAGTTAACTGTCTTTGAATACTGACAAATGGATGAACCTATATGCACAGCACTACACATCTAAGCCTCCCAAACCACATACCCACTCCACAAGCCATGGGAAGAGATGAACCAATTCATATATAAATTAAAACCAGTGAAAAATCAGTGAAACATTAAGGTGAAGAACTTCATATCCTAAAAATGCTATTTCTTTCCCACAGCTGATAGTGTCCAAAACATGCACCATAAATATTAAACTGAACAGCAAAAATCTAAAAATTCCTCAGTATACATAAATGTCCACCACAGTGTTTCACAAGCTGCCATCAAGGCTGCTTGCTCCCATGAATAAATACCCTGCCTATATTTATTCCCTTAGCTATCAGTCTTCCTCATCACACCTTCAACATACTCAAAGAGATCTTTATCTGTGTCCATATCATATCAGTTTCCTTCTCCCAATCTTCTCTCCAGCCAGCCAATCCTTACCTCTTTGCTTCTTCCAAATGGCAAAGGTACTCATAAGCCACATTCTGACGTCTCCTTTCATCCATCTCCTCTGCAGTAAGCCTCTCATTATCCAGGACAGCTAAAACACAAAAGAAAGAACGTAAACACAGGGATCTGTAACCTTCCTGAGCGATAAAAGAATGCCAAAGCATCAAATTCCTGTGAGTCACCTAGAGGGTGAGGGTAACCACATGATGTGTACTACACTGACTTTCCTAAAACAAGAATTTTGGGGTTTCAGCTATACTAATCTTATACTTTCTTCTAAGTTTCAATAATATGAACACCTACTAAATTTTAATTGACCTTGAAATATACTGGTTCTTGAGACTTGGGCCTAAATTTGTCCTTGTCTATCTGCCAGAACTCTTTCTAAATAGAGATCTGACCATGTTGTTCCCCTATTTTACTAACAACCAATACCAGCAGTTATTGAGAACTAAGTGGCAGTAATTGTACTAAGCATTTTACGTGCATTCTCTCACTGATGTCCACGATTATCATTCCCACTTTACAGATGAGAAAAGTGAGCCTGGGTGAGCTCAGCCCCACAGCTAATTAATGATGGGGTCCAGATTCAAACCCAGGCAGTCTGCCTCCAAAGCCTGTGAGCTTAATTTTGAAGCAATCTGCCTCTTTCATGGGCATCCAGAACATCCTAACCCCTTGGCATGGCATTCAAGGTCTTTCCCAATCTAGCCCCAACAACTTTTGGAAACTTGTCTTCTTCTCCCTGCCCTTCCTCTTACCACTGTGCACTCCACACCACTCTGTCCCCTACATGCACAATGTCCTTCTACTCTTCAATATCTTAGTTCACACTCTTCCCTATTCATGTCCTGTCTCGTGTGCCACCTTACCCTGTCAAACTTCTTTACACATCATCCTTCCAGGCTCTGTTCAAATGTCACCACCTGTGTCACATTGCCTTCTCCAGTCCCCTCTTCCTCAGCCATTGTTTATGATTAATTAGATCACACATCCTTTATCTGTATCACACCTTATTATCATTAGGTTGTGCACCTATCTGATTAAAAAAACTCTTTGAAGGCAGGACCTGATCTTGCCCATATTCAATTTCCCAGACGTGGAACAATTCCTCACACATAACTGTTGAAACATATAATTATCTTAAAAACAGAACATTATTCCCAAATAGAAAATAAAAGTGAAAACCACAAGAGACTCCAAAGGACCACCCTCTGGCCAGGTAACTACCCCGCCTGCAATCTAATAAAATCCCAGGGACGCGCACAGAAAAGAAGGTTCAGAAAATGAGGAAGTCGGAGGGTTGCTTTTTTTTTTTTTTTACTTTTGAAATCCTGGCGAGGGAACTAAGCCCTAGAAAGCTGAAGTGACTGACCCAAGGCCGCACCTCACAGCTAGGCTGGGGCCGGACAGGTCTGGGTCCCCGAGTCTAGTGCAGACAGCGCTCGGGTAACGCATCCCTCGGGGAAGCACCTTCCCACCAAGCCGAACCTGAGTCCCCGACTCCGGTCCCGGAGACACGCCCTGCACAGTCCTCCTGCCACCTCACCCTAGGCCGTCTCCCCCAATCTCAGTTGAGCTGGGCGGCGGGAGGCGCTGGGTGGGGCCCCTGGGGCCGCAGCGCCGGGGCAAGGGAAGGGAGGCCTCCCGGGTCCGCCGGCCGCCTCGGAGCGGGAACAGGGCGCGGGCCGGGACCTCGCCGCCCTCCACCCCTGCTTCCCGCGGCCCCGCCGGGCGGCTCTTCCGGGTCCGCGCGGCCCGCAGCCTCCCTGCCCCACCCGCCCGGCCGGGCCCCCGGGAAACTGCGCCTCGGAGGCAGCGAACCTGGCCCCGAAGCCCCCGCGCCGCGAAGCCCCACACTCACAGCCATAGTGTGGCCGGGCCACGCCCGGGCCGTCAACCTCGTCCGCGACGGACATGGCGGCCGAGCCGGGTCTCTGCTGAGGAAGCGGTGAGACCTAAGAGGCGCCGGCGGCGGGGGCTGCAGCTCCTGCCAACTGCGCGGGCTGCCGCCGCCCGCAGGCCCCGCCCGGAAGGCCCCACCCTAGCAGCCCCGCCCTGCCGCTCCGATGGGAGCGGACGCAAAGAGGCGGGCCCGATCCGCCAGGCCCCGCCCCCATCCCCGGCCCCTTGTTCCGGTCGCATCCCACCGCCCGCACCTCCCCGAGCAGGCGGAAGGAAGGAGGCGGAGCCCGCCAGGCTTGCACCAGGCTCGGGTCCGCTCCGCCTGGACGCCCTGCCCCGGCCTTGGAGCCCCGCCAGCCCGAGCCGCCGCCCCATCCGCGATTCCAACAAAAGGGCCGCCGGTGGCGGCGGTTTGAAATCAAATCGTGAGCCACCTCCCTTTCCCTGCCTGCAGAGCCAAGCTCCTCTGCATCTGTAATTTTTTTTCACGAGGAAAAAAAGGGAGAGGGAGGTATTTATTATAAATATATACATGGGCTGGAATTGAAAAAAAACAGGACTGACGGAAGCTTGAAAGGATGGCTCTATCCCTCTGGGCATCTCTGCCTCTCTGTAGATCTGTTCCACCCTCCTCTCTGTGACAACCAGCCTCCTCCGTTCTACTTTTTCCTAAATATTTCCTGCTCCTCCACAACTCTGGCTTCCACTTGGCTTACCTTGGCCTCAAGGCCATGGTATCCTTACACCATTAGCTCCACTGAGGATCATCTCGATTTCCCAATTCTATATTCCACAGAGTGGCAATACGATTGGCCCAGCTCATCTTTCTACCCCATAGTTATGTGTCTGACCACCCATTGATGAGCTGTCCTTGGTTCAGAAGCTGATCTTTTGGTTCAATCCACTGTGGTCAGAAGATACGGCCAACTAAGGAATAAAATCTATGGACTCGACATTTTTGCCTTCAATGGGAGGGTCGGTAGGCAGACAATAATCAGTATTTCTAATACGATGGTTAAGTGAAAACAAATGAACCAATAAATATATTATGACACCATTTTTGCTTGAAGAAATAGATGCATATGAATTTTAAAAAGCCTTGAATCATATACACCAAAATGTTTACAGTGATTTCTCCAAATAGCAGAATTCCAAGTACAGTGGAATTATATAGGAGTTTCTTGTTTGTTTGCTTCTCTGTGTTTACCAAGTTTTCTATGAGTTATTAGAGGTAACTTAATTATATGATTTATGATAAATCAGCACATATAAATATGAATAAAATTAAATATTAAATAAGTAAATGGTGAAATAATGGACCTCAAGGAGCTTAAATGCTAGTAGGAGTAAAACAATTAACATCATAACTTGAGATAAGCACCATAAAGAGGTTTCCCTTTAACCTGGAATACCTTATAGACTTTAACCTACCTGGAAGAAACTCTCAACTCTCCAGACTCAAATGTCAACTCCTCCCCCAAGCAAAATTAATCATTTCCACATTTGTTTTCCCATAGCACTTTAAAAACCATGTCTTCAAAAATAAGTCCAAAAAAAAAAAAGTCCCAAGTTTTTTCACATTTTAATGCTTCTGAACTCAAAATATGACTTACTAAAAGAAACTAGCCAGATACCAGGTACAGAAATAGATTGTAACATAATTGTCATTGCTTGCACAAATTAGTGGACTTAACTAATTTCCCAGAAAAGGTCAGAGAAATTTCAGACCTGGAATTGATGACAGGATTCACACTTCAGGAATGGACTAATTAGTGGGACTCTTCAAAAAAGCTTGGCTCCAACTTTGATTTACAGAAGAGGCTGGTAAGTTATCCCAGGGAAAAATGTGTGCTATTGTCAAACAAGTATTTTTTTAAAAAACATATACATCTGACGGGTTATTTCTTAATGGTCCCAATAGCTGTTTTTATTTGCTGGTGCACCCTTCAAACAAAGGTGTCTTCAATTCCAAGTGTAGACTCTTTTTTTGGTTTTGGTTTTGTTGTTGTTGTTGTTGTTGTTGTTGTTTTAAACATTTTTTATTGTGAAATATAACATATATAAAGAAAAGTGATAACTGTCAAAGTACTATTTAACAAGGAGTTATAGAGCCAATTTCAAAGAATGGGTTACAGTTCCACCATTTCAGTTATTTCTTTCTGGCTGTTCTAATACCCTAGAGAGATATATATAAATATTTAGTATTTGTAATCTTTTATTAAATCTTATCTTGTCTGATGCTAGTCCCCCTTATTGTTTATCACTGTTTTAATCTTCAGGGTTATCTGGGCAGTGACCACCCTAACTTGTTATGGTGAAGGGGACACATATGGTTGATGTTCTTGAAGAGGCTATTGCCTCTGGGTTTTGGGAGTTATCTGGCATAGGAACACTCTGGAGGATTTAAGTTTCTGAGAAATAAACTTAGTGAATGAAACTTTTATAGAGTCTCAGGTAGGGACCTGGATATTCTTTAGGATTGTTGGGACCAAGCATAGAATCTTATATGGCACTATTAAAGTATTAATCAAGTATTAATTAATTAAAGTTGGCCCATTGAATTATTTACCTGTCCATATTCCCAGACAGATCATTAACTCCTCAAAGACAGAAATTTAAGTAAAAAAAAAAAAAAAAAAAAATGATTAGTTAACAAATATAGGGTCCTTACTGTTGGAATTTTAGGATTTGATTTTTGTATAATTTATACAGAAATTTCCCAGAAGTATGGATTCCCTGAAAGAGAGAGTAACACTTTTGACTGATTTGGTCTCATGTTTTGTATAAGAATATTTGGGCTTTGGATGCCAGTTTCTTTTGAAGAGACTGGGATATCTGAGGCTATAGTTTCTGAACACCCTTAAAGATCAAGGGTCAAGGACGCTAAGGGCAAACTATGCTCTGGAAGACAGATTTCTAAGATGGCCACCCAAGAGTCCCAGCCCTGGGTATTCAATCAAATATGAATCTAGGACTGCTTTGAAGGGATTTTGCAGATGTAATTAAGATTACTAATAGATTTTTTTTCTTTTTTTTCCAAGCCAAGCTGTATCCAGCTTTATTAAAGATACTTTTCATAAACAATCATGGTATTTAAGGCAGGACATGGCAGACGATCGTTAACAGTATACAACAACTTTCAAACTCCCTTCTTCAATGGACTACCAAACTCAGAAAGCCACTATATAAAACCCAATGAAGTCTTCATTTGATGCTCTGAACAAGGAAAGTTTAGAGTGAGGATTGACATTTCACATTTAGCATGTTTGACGTTTCACGAGCCGACCCTGACTTTCAGGAAATGAAATGAAAACGGTAGAATTATAACGGTTGAAGATTCACAACCTAAACAAGGACTCACTGCTCTTTTGCAGGATGCCATCTCAGGTGCATCACTGGAAGGTCCAGAGTGCCTGACATTCTGGTAACCAATTCTTTTGGGCCTGGCTCCAACAGGTTTAAAGGATTCAGTCTATGCTGAAGGCTGAGAGGGGGAAGAGGACATGAGGACATAAAAATGAATTTGTTTTTCCATACCAGAAGGCATTTGTGCATTGGTGGCTAATGTGTGTCAACATCAGGGAGTCCCTTCTCCTGGGGGTAAAGACAAAGTCTCTCAAAACTAGAGGAGAAAGACCAAGGGAGGAGGTGTTTATTTGGTGCAGGATCTATATTTTCTGTAGCACACCAGATTATTAATTTATACAATCAGTTGTTTGAACACAATAGGTGCACGGAGCTTTGAATGGGAAGTGGGATTTGGTGGTTTGCACAGGCTGGGGTGAAATCCTGATACATCCCAGAGTGATAGGGGCAGAGACTAGTGTTTTTTGTGGGCCCCCCCCAAGAACCTGGGGAGAAATGCAGAAATGTTTGGACTTCCTCACCTGAGTTATTGCTGATTTTCTCAGCAACATTGAGGACTGCCAATTTAGTGGGCAGAGCCCTCGATCTAGGGGCTTTGCCTATGAGGCTTTTTGCTCCAAAGGAGAGATTAAGCCTACTTATAATTGTGCCCAGGAGTCTCCCCCAGAGAACATCTTTGTTGCTCAGATGTGCCCTGCCCCTCTCTCTAAGCCCACTTGGCAGGTGAACTCACTACTCTTCCCCCTACGTGGGACATGACTCTCAGGGATATGAATCCCCCTCACGATGTGGAAAATGACTCCTGGAGTTGAGCCTGGACCCAGCACTGTGGGATTAAGAAAATCTTTTTGACCAAAGGGGGAAGAGAGACGAAACAAAATATGATTTCAGTGGCTGAGAGATTTCAAATGGAGTCAAGATGTCACTCTGGAGGGTATTCTTATGTGCTATATAGATATCACCTTTTAGTCTTTGGTGTGTTAGAATGGCTAAAGGGAAACAACTAAAGCTGTCAACTGCAACCCAGTGACCTTGATTCTTGAAGATGATTGTATAACTATGTAGCTTGCACAGTGTGACTGTGTGATTGCGAAAAACTGATGGTTCATACTCCCTTTATCCAGTGTATGGACAGATGAGTGGAAAAATGGAGACAAAAATTAGATGAAGAATAGGTTGGGATGGAAAGTTTTGGGTATTCTTTTATGCTTTTGTTTTTATTTTGGAGTAAGGAAAAGGTTCAAAAATTGATTCTGGTGATGAACGTACAACTATATGATGGTGCTGTGAATAATTCATTGTACACTGTGGATGTGTGGTGTGTGAATATATCTCAATAAAACTGTATTAAAAAAAAAACAACTAGAGGGGAAAAGTGTTTTCTCCCATATCAATCCAGTTTCGGAGACATTCTATTAGTGACATTTGCCCCTTCCCCAAAAAATAACAATGAAGTGTTCTGTGTGCTAAAAAACAAAGCTTTAAAAAAAAAAGTAAAACAAAATTCTGCATGTTAATAAAACTTGATAAAAAATAGTATTTCGAACTGTACAGTCACCAGAAGTACAGTTATCAAAAATACACACGCTTCACTTGGCATCTCCAGTACCTTCAGCTTTCTGTGCCTGGTCTGTTTTGGCATCTCCATTTCCTGTAAAGTTATTTCCGTCCTTGCCAGTATCAGCTTTCTCCCTTTTCCCTTTGGGTACTTTCTCTCCCTTCTTTGCAGGGGCCTTTTTAAACTTGGGTTCTGGCTTTGGAGGAGCAGGTTTAGCAGATAACCTTGCAAATCTTCTCTGTGGTTCATCTTGTACCTTGGCTTCATCTCTATAGTATCCCCTTCAGCCTTTGTCTTGGGCATGGTGGTGGCCGCGGTGGGACATAGGCACTGGACCTGAGGGTGCGGCGGCACACTGGCTTTTGGTCAGTCCAGGGGTCATTCTCGCCTCTTCACACTGCTCCAATAAGTTAATTTTTAAGTTGGGAGATTCTCCTGGTAGATCTAAGGTAATCACAGAAGCCCTTTCAAAGCATACGGTTTCCTCTGGCAGGTAGCAGAAGGGGAAATCAGAGAAATTGAAGTGCAAGAAAAATTTGATGAGCCGTTGCTGGTTTTGAAGATGGAGGGAGAGGAAGGCATGTGGAAAGGACCTTAGAGCAACTCTTGGCTTACAGCCAGCAAGGTAACAGAGTCCACAGACCTACAACTGCAAGGAACTTGATTCTGCCAACAATTTGAAGGAGCTTGAATGATTCTTCCCCAGAGCTTCAAGCCAAGAGCTCAGTCCAGTGGACATTTTTATTTGTACCTTGTGAGCCCATGAACAAAGAATCCAGTCAAGCTTGTCCAGACATCAATAGAAAACTAAAACAGATGCCCAAGGACATTCAGGTATGTGAAGAGGGGTGGGAACACCAGTAGTGTTCCCATATATGCCGATGATACAATTCTGTATAAAAAGAACTATGAGTTAGCTGAGCATCCTGCTCCTCTCTGACATGACTGGCTTAATAGTCAATGAGCCTTTTGAGCAGATGTAGCCAATAACAAATTGGATACTCCATTTAATCTATGTAATCTCTCACCTCATTTTTTTACTTATAGTCTGAACACCTTGGTTAAACTAAGTCTGGATACAGAAAGAAGAGGACGACATATGGCAAGTTAAAGAATACCATCAAGAGGGTCTCAACATGTTAAGTACCAATTTTCATCTTTGTTAAAAATTAAGTGTTATCTGTTCACTGCTTAACTCTCCTTTTCTTCCTCATTTGAAGAAAACCTATTTTGCTTTGTATTTCAGGCATTCAGATATTCTGGATCTTGTGTCTGAGCAGAGCACCTACCAGGTATTCCTACTTTAGACACTTCTTCAACCACTTGATTATTCAGAAAGGAGCAAAAGCTTTAACTACCTGTTTATAATTGCAGCCATTATTGACTGCTTACCATATTACAGACTGTGCCAAGTGATTTTTATACATTGTCTCCTTTAATCCTCACAATAACCCTATGAGGAAGATATAATTATCCCCATTTTTAAAATAAGGAAAAAGGCACAGAGAGGTTAGGTATTTTACTGGAGGTCATAAGATACAGAGCTAGGAATCAAGCCTAGATCTTTCTGATTCTAAAATCTCTGATAAATCACCATGAAACACTGCCTCCCAGTTACAGACAGCATCCCACACATGCCTAAGTGCTTCTGTAAACACTTCAACAAACATTTATGCACATTCATGGCCTGGTCTGAGGACAACTTACAACAACGTAGACCTGGAAGTCATGGGAGGAACCTAGAAAGTCAGCCCAGAATGGAGTTGGGGCATTGGTTTCCAGGTTGGGATTAGAATACACCACAGGAGACTACTGGAGTCTCAAGACCAAAGACAAAGAACCAATCTAAGGACCCTTCAGAGTCATAAGCTTAGGGGGTGGCAAGACCACAGTATGGGAAAAAGAGAGGTAGATGGTACAAGGAATACCAGATTCATTCACAGGACTGGATCCTGAGACAAGCGTCCATGGGCATTTTCCCCCATATCATGCCTCTTGTAACAAATGGGTTACAAGTAACAATAGCTAACTTGTAATGAATGCCCACCCAGCCCTTTCTAAGTGTTTGATATGCATCCTTCATTTGACCTTCACAAAAACCTTGTGATATAGGAATTACTAGAATTCTCCAATTTAAGAATGAAGAAACTGACACTCAAAAAGGTTAACTAACTTTCCAAAGATTACACAACTAGTTAATGGCATAGCCAGGATTCAAACTGCATTTGCCACAAAGCCCAGGTATGTGAATACTATTTTCCACTTGTGTGCCAACTCTAGTACATGGCTGCCTAAGAAGCTGGGTTGAAAGATTTGTGCAGCTACATCCACTAAAGAATGTGATGGACCTAGACATGACAAAAAACTCCTGAGGAGCTTTCAGACATCAAGACAGAAAACTGGGAGCACTGATAAGGGATGAGTTGATTTTGACCACATGATAGAAGAGTTTCCTAGAAAGGGTATTATTTGAGTTTTTTTTAATTGAATAAATTGTAGATACATGAAGTAGGGTTGAGTATATACTTTTATATTCTGTTTGTGATATGCCTCTGACTCTGAAGAGGTAGGCAGGGTTTGCTGGTATGTAGATTCAGGTTTCTTTCAGTTGAACCCAAGTCCCCTGGATAAAGAAATATATGTACTCTAAGTATGCTAATGACAGATTTCAAGCAAAAGCCTTGCTCAGTAATAAAAAGTAAGTTTCAGGATCCCTAGATTGTCTCATAAAGAATCTGATAGGCAACTAAAACAGGTGCTACTGATCTACAGTCCTGATCACAGAAAGAGAAGTCAAACATCTAGCTACAGATGCACTTCCCCTATGAACTTGCAGTTCCATACCTAGAGATGTATGTACCCAAAGAACTTCTACACATGTGCACAAGAGGTCATACAAAAATGTTCATAGCAGAACAGCAAAAACCAGAAATTAGAGCAGAGAAATGAAAGAAGTACAACTACATGTAACAGCCTGGATAAATCTCACAAACATAATATTGAGGGGGGAAAAGCAGGTTACAGAAGAGTAGCTACCTTGATACCTATTCAGCTACTCATAGAAAGCTTAAACAAGTTTATGCAAACCAATATTATGCCTTGCTTAAGGCTATACATATATAGTGAAAGCATAAATAAAAACATAGGAATGAGAAACATGAAATTCAGGAGACTGGACTATGGATTGAAGGAGAGGCTGTGATTGGGGAGAGATTCCCAGGAGACTTTAAATATATTGGTAAAATTTTATTTCTTTAGCTGCATGGTAGATGGAAGGTTGTTCTTTGCATTCCTTTTCATGTATCTTACATATTAAATAACAGTAATAATAAAAGAATGAATACTTGTTTAGTAGAAGGAATTGAGGCAAGGAGGCTTTCTAAAGAGAAAAAACTGTACCAAGTTGGGAGAAGGTAGGCTATGTTCAGAGAGCAAAGAGCTGTCACTCTATTTGGCAGAGTAAAGGGTATTTTTTGTCTTAATAGCAGCAACTTTTATTTGTACAACATTCTGCACTTGATAAAATACTTTCACATATATCGTCTCCATTCAATTATCAACTTGAAGGACAAATATTCCCATTTCATAGATGAACCAATCCTCAAAAAGTTAGGTGATATGTTTGTGAATATTTTTGATAGAGAAAAAGTTTTAAAAGATATACCACAAATGATAGTGGTTATCTCTGGAAGGTAGGATAATAGATGATTTGTTTGCTTAATTGTATTTTCTGATATTTCTACAACTGAACATGTATAACTTGTGAAGTAGAAAAGTAATAAAGTGGGGGTGGGGAGGCAAGGGAAGGGAGCAGAAGAAAAGTGGCTTCCTCAAAAATCAAATGGTAAAAAAAAAAAAAAATCAAATGGTCAAGTTTCATGATTCCCAATCTTATACTCTAAGTACACAATAGAAGAAATAAAAGAAAGAAACTAACATTGAAAAAATGTTCAATCTCACTGTTGAATAAAGAAATGCAAATTAAAACAATATGAAAGAATCTTTATTAAATTAGCCAAACTCTTTTTTTGAGGATGAGGATGTGATGAAACTGAAAATCGTTTATTGCTGGCAGCATTGTAAATTGGTACACTTCACTTAGAAAACGATTTGGCAGCAAGTAACAGAGAGCTATAAAATTGTTCCCACCCTTTGGAAATAATCTGAAATATGGAAACATTTTTCTAGGAGAAAAAAAGTTGTTCACAAGAGTTTTACTAATGTAACTGGGCATTCCCTGTTCAGGGGGCTGAGTTTGGCTTTTTATGGAAAGTTGGGCCTACAATCTTCTGGATATTTATTTGCATTAATTGGTATGTGTTTCGGTTTGCTAAAGATGCTGAAATGCAATATACCAGAAATGGACTGGCTTTTAACAATGGGGATTTATTAGCTTACAATTCTAACACCATGAAAATGTCCAAATTAAGGCATCAGCCAGAGGATACTTTCTCTGAAGAAAGGCTGCTGGCATCTGGGACACCTCTGTCACATGGGAAGACACATGGCTTGTGTCTGCTGGTCCCTCTCTCCCGGCTTTCGTCACTTTCAGCTTTTGGCTTCAGAGGCTCTTTCAGCTTCTGTAGGTCCTTGCTTTCTTCTCCGGGGGTTTTTTCTCTTGAAGCTCTCTATGTGTTTCTGAGCTCTCTGGGCTTTTTCTGTGTCCTCATAAAGGACTCCAGTAAAAGATAAAGTCCTTTATCTCTCATAAAGGACTCCAGTAAAAGGATTAAGATCCCCCCTTGAATGGGTGGGTCACATCTCAATTGAAATAACCTAACCAAAAAGTCCCACCTACAACAGGTATGCAGCCTCAGGAATGGGTTAAAAGAACATGGCCTGTTTTGGGGAACATAACAGCTTCAAGCCAACACGTTATGAATAAGGGGAGGGCTTAACTTTTGGCTGAAGAAAAAGTTAGAAAGTGTGCATGTGAGTGATTGAGAGAGATGGAGGGAATTGGCCTGGTGTGTGTTCTGGACCCAGACACTTGGACTGCCTTTTGTTGTTTGTTTTCTGTTCCTAGTATAACTTACCTTTATGAGATTTAAGTGGAAAATTCCATCTCAGGAAAAATGTTCTGTTTTTCTGTTTGCTTTTGTTGTGTTTCTTTTTTCTTGTGAAATATATTGTAAACAAGTATAAATAATGTATAATAATTTAAATAATTATAATAAAAGAAAACCTGTGTACTCTCCATCCAGCTTAAGAAGTAGAAACTTAGCATCCTACTCTCCCACTCCAGTTAACCACTATCCTGAATTTTGTATTAATAAATTTTCTGTTTTTCATTATAGTTTATATGTACGTGTTCTTATTCCTTAAACAATATATTGTTTAGTTTTGCCTATTTTTAACCTTTAATGTATTTTGAACCCTCCTATCTGTACTTTTGTCTTGCCTTTTGCACTTACACTGAATTTTTGAGGTTTAACCATGCTGTTGCATATAATTGTAGTTTGCTCATTTTCTCTAACATATAGTATTTCACTGTGTGAATTTATCAACTTGGCCAGAGGTGGGACCACCAAATCTGCATTTTGAACAAGCACCCAAAGTAAGACTGATGCTGGTGACCCTTGGCTCACACTTTGAAAAACATTGTCTTAGAGGATAAAGTCCCAGCTCCTACCTCTTCAGTCTCCCATCTCTCAGACCTCAACATTTTTATTCTCATTAGTCAAACTGCTTCTCTCCCCTTTTCCAAAAATATTTTCCCATCTTCCTTCACCTAGGTAATTCTTATTCTTCAGGTCTCCCCATTAAACTATAAGCTCCTCCAAGGCAAAGATTGTCCATCATTATCATTGTCATCATTGACATTTATGGAGCAATTATACAATGTACCAGGTACTGTACAAAGAGTTTTATAGATATATCAACTCATTGAATCCTCACCCAATCCCATGAAGAAGGTACTGGGATTATTCTCATTTTTCATTTAAGGAAATAGAGCGATCAAGTAACTTAATCACAAAGTCACACAGCTCTTAAATACTGAACTCTTTAACTTACTGTCTTATTTATCTTTGTACTTCCATGATCTAGTGTAGGACTTGGTTTATAGTGGCCACTCAATAAATGTTTGTTGAATTGAACTGAAAAAGAGTCAAGGAGACCAAATGGAAAACTGTCCTCTAGCTCAGATGGTGGCAGTGGAGATGGAAAAGAGGAGCTGGAGACAAGATTGGCATATCAGACTATTACAGAGCTGAACTCTAGAGAGTGAAATTGGGGGAAGAAATGAGGAAGGGACAAGACATTTCCATTTTTTTACTTTAGGCACTTCTGTGTTTTTGGAAATTTTTGAAACAAGCATGTGGTGCTTTTAAATAATAATAATAAAAAAGATACAGTGTAGAGGCAGACACTATGTGACTTGACACCAGTCAAATATAGGAAATGAGGGAGAAGAG